>NW_020173393.1:4177209-4362229 GCF_003031525.2 Neophocaena asiaeorientalis asiaeorientalis | reverse complement strand
TTTTTTTTAACATCTTTATTGGAGTATAATTGCTTTACAATGGTGTGTTAGTTTCTGCTTTATAACAAAGTGAATCAGCTTTACAAATACATATATCTCCATATCTCCTCCCTCTAGCGTCTCCCTCCCACCCTCCCTATCCCACCCGCCTAGGTGGTCACAAAGCACCGAGCTGATCTCCTGATGCTATTCGGCTGCTACCCACTAGCTATATATTATACACTTGGTAGCGTATACATGTCCATGCTACTCTCTCACTTCGTCCCAGATTACCCTTCCCCTTCCCAGAGTCCTCAAGTCCATTCTCTATGTCTGCCTCTTTATTCCTGTCCTGCCCCTAGGTTCTTCAGAACCATATATATTTTTAGATTCCATATATATGTGTTAGCATATGGTATGTGTTTTTCTCATTCTGACTTACTTCACTCATCCAGGTTGTCCAAGCATATAGTTGCTTGTAGTAATCTCATGATCCTTGGTATTTCTGCAGTGTCAGTTGTTACCTCTCCTCTTTCATTTCTAATTCTATTGATCTGAGTCTTCTCCCTTTTTTTCTTGATGAGTCTGGCTAATGGTTTATCAATTTAGTTTATCTTCTCAACGAACCAGCATTTAGTTCTGTTTATTTTGCTACTGTTTCCTTCATTTCGTTTTCATTTATTTCTGATCAATCTTTATAATTTCTTTCCTTCTGCTAACTTTGGAGTTTTTGTTCTTCTCTAATTGCTTTAGGTGTAAGATTAGGTTGTTTATTTGAGATGTTTCTTGTTTCCTGAGGTAGGGTTCTATTGCTATAAGCTTCCCTCTTAGAACTGCTTTTGCTGCATCCCATAGGCTTTGGGTTGTCATGTTTTCATAGTCATTTGTTTCTACGTATTTTTTGATTTCCTCTTTGATTTCTTAAGTGATCTCTTGGTTATTCAGTAGTGTATTGTTTAGCCTCCATGTGTTTGTATTTTTTACAGATTTTTTTCCTGTAATTGATATCTAGTCTCATAGCGTTGTGGTCAGAAAAGATACTTAATACAATTTCAATTTTCTTAAATTTACCAAGGCTTGATGTGTGATCCAAGGTACGATCTATCCTGGAGAATGCTCCATGAGAACTTGAGCAGAAAGTGTATTCTCTTGCTTTTGGATACAACGTCCTATAAATATCAATTAACTCCATCTTGTTTAATGTATCATTTAAAGCTTGTGTTTCCTTATATATTTTTATTTTGGATGATCTGTCCATTGGTGAAAGTGGGGTGTTAAACTATTTGTATGGAATATCTTTTTCCATCCCCTCACTTTCAGTCTGTGTGTGTCCCTAGGTCTGATGTGGGTCTCTTGTAGATAGCATATATACAGGTCTTGTTTTTGTATCCATTCAGCCAGTCTATGTATTTTGGGTGGAGCATTTAATCCATATACATTTAAGGTAATTTTTGATATATGTTCCTATTACCATTTTCTTAATTGTTTTGGGTTTGTTTTTGTGGGTCTTTTCCTTCTGTTGTGTTTCCTGCCTAGAGAAGTTCCTTTAGCACCTGTTGTAAAACTGGTTTGGTGGTGCTGAATTCTCTGAGCTTTTGTTGTCTGTAAAGGTTTTAATTTTTCTATCGAATCTGAATGAGATCCTTGCTGGGTAGAGTAATGCTGCTTGTAGGTTTTTCCCTTTCATCACTTTAAGTATGTCCTGCCACTCCCTTCTGGCTTGCAGTGTTTCTGCTGAAAGATCAGCTGTTAACCTTATGGGGATTCCCCTGTATGTTATTTGTTGTTTTTCCCTTGCTGCTTTTAATATTTTTTCTTTGCATTTAATTTTTGACACTTTGATTAACATGTGTCTTGGCGTGCTTCTCCTTGGATTTATCCTGTATGGGACTCTCTGCACTTCCTGGACTTGACTGACTATTTCCTTTCCCATATTAGGGAAGTTTTCAACTATAATCTCTTCAAATATTTTCTCAGGTCCTTTCTTTTTCTCTTCTTTTTCTGGGATCCCTATAATTCGAATGTTGGTGCATTTAATGCTGTCCCAGAGGTCTCCGAGACTGTCCTCTATTCTCTTCATCCTTTTTTCTTTACTGTGCTCTGCGATAGTTATTTCCATTATTTTATTTTTCAGATCTCTAATCCGTTTTCTTCCTCAGTTATTCTGCTATTGGTTCCTTCTAGAGAATTTTAAATTTCTTTTATTGTGTTGTTCATCATTGTTTATTTGCTCTTTAGTTCTTCTAGGTCATTGTCAAATGTTTCTTGTATTTTCTCCATTCTATTTCCAAGATTTTGGATCATCTTCACTATCATTACTCTGAATTCTTTTTCAGGTAGACGACCTATTTCCTCTTCATTTATTTGGTCTGGTGGGTTTTTACCTTGCTCCTTCATCTGCTGCATATTTCTCCGTCTTCCCATTTCGCTTAATTTATTGTGTTTGGCGTCTCCTTTCTGCTGGCTACAGGTTCGTAGTTTCCATTGTTTTTGGTCTGCCCCCAGTGGGTAACGTTGGTTCAGTGAGCTGTGTTGGCTTCCTGGTGGAGGGGACTGCTGCCTGTGTTCTATTGTATGAGGCTGGATCTTTTCTTTCTGGTGGGCAGGACCGCGTCCGGTGGCGTGTTTTGGGGTGTCTGTGAACTTATTACAATTTCAAGCAGCCTCTCTGGTAATTGGTGGGGTTGTGTTACTGTCCTGCTAGTTGTTTGGCATAGAGTGTCCAGCACTGTTATCTTGCTGGTCATTGAGTGGAGCTGGGTCTTAGTGTTGAGATGGAGATCTCTGGGAGAGCTTCCGCTATTTGATATTATGTGGAGCTGGGAGGCCCCTGGTGGACCAATGTCCTGAACTCGGCTCTCCCACCTTAGAGGCTCAGGACTGACACCAAACCAGAGAACCAAGACCCTGTCAGCCAAACAGCTCAGAAGAAAAGGGAGAAAAAAGAAAGAAAGGGAGGAAGGAAGGAAGGAAATAAAATAGTTAAAATAAAACATAAAAAAATTATTCAAAATAAAAAAGTAATTAAAAAAAAGACAGAAAGAAAGAAGAGAGCAGCCAAAGCAAAAAACAAATCCACCAATGATAAGAAGCGCTAAAAACTATACTAAAAAGAAAACAGATAAAACCCTAGGACAAATGTTAACAGCAAAGCTATACAGACAAAGTCACACAAAGAAGCATATGCATATACACTCACAAATAGAGAAAATGGAAAAAAATATATAAGAAAATGAAGAGAGCAACCAAATCAGTAAACAAATCTACCAGTGATGATAAGCTCTAAAAACTAAACTAAGATAAATATAAAACCAGAAACAAATTAGATGCAGAAAGCAAACCCCAAGTCTATGGTTGCTCCCAACGTCCACCTCCTTCATTTGGGATGATTCGTTGTCTATTCAGGTATTCCACAGATGCAGGGTACATCAAGTTGATCGTGGAGATTTAATCTGCTGCTCTTGAGGCTGCATGGAGAAATTTCTCTTTCTCTTCGTTGTTTGCACAGCTCCTGGGGTTCAGCTTTGGATTTGGCCCCGTGTCTGCATGTAGGTCACTTGAGGGCGTCTGTTCCCCACCCAGACACGACGGGGTTAAAGAAGCAGCTGATTAGGGGGCTCTGGCTCACTCCGGCCTGGGGGAGGGAGGGGTACAGAATATGGGGTGAGCCTGTGGTGGCAGAGGCCGGCGTGACGTTGCACCAGCCTGAGGTGCTGCCATACATTCTCCCAGGGAAGTTGTCCCTGGATCATGGAACCCTGGCAGTGGCGGACTGCACAGGCTCCCAGGAGCGGAGGTGTGGACAGTGACCTGTGCCAGCACACAGGCTTCTTGGTGGCTCCAATAGCAGCCTTAGCATTTCATGCCCGTTTCTGGTGTCCGCGCTGATAGCCGCAGCTTGCGCCCATCTCTGGAGCTCGTTTAGGTGGCGCTCTGAATCCCCTCTCCTCATGCACCCTGAAACAATGGTCTCTTGCCTCTTAGGCAGTTCCAGGTTTTTCCCCGGACTCCCTCCCATCTAGCTGTGGCGCACTAGCCCCCTTCAGGCTGTGTTCACACAGCCAACCTCAGTCCTCTCCCTGGGATCTGACCTCCGAAGCCTGAGCCTCAGCTCCCAGCCCCCACCCTACCCGGTGGGTGAGCAGACAAGCCTCTTGGGCTGGAGAGTGCTGGTCGGCACTGATCCTCTGTGCAAGAAGCTCCCTGCTTTGCCCTCTGCACCCCTGCTGCTGTGCTCTCCTCTGTGGCTCTGAAGCTTCCCTCCCGCCACCCCCATCTCTGCCAGTGAAGGGGCTTCCTAGTGTGTGGAAACTTTTCCTCTTTCACAGCTCCCTCCCAGAGGTGCAGGTCCCATCCCTATTCTTTTGTATCTGTTTTTTTTTTTTTTTTCTTTTGCCCTACCCAGGTATGTGGGGAGTTTCTTGCCTTTTGGGAAGTCTAAGGTACTCTGCCAGCATTCAGTAGGTGTTCTGTAGGAGTTGTTCCACATGTAGATGTATTTCTGATGTATTTGTGGGGAGGAAGGTGATCTCCATGTCTTACTCCTCCACCATCTTGAAGGTCCCCTCTGTTCTGAAGCCTTTCAACCTTCAATTGCTCCCTTTAATATGCGAACATCTTAAGTGATATCCTGGGACAAGATTACCCTATTCAGTGACTGGAACCATAAAAAAGCCCTACAGAAAAGGGACCTATGTGTCTCAGCCCTCTCACCACCACTCTCCTCCTCACACCAGCTCCCCCCTCATTCACTCCCAGTATTGATGTCTTTAACCTTCTGGCCCAGCCACATCCAAAGCAGCCTGGTTGGGACAGGTGACCTAGTCTCACAATTGATGGTGCAGGGAGTTATCCTGATGCCTTTGTACCTAAGGAAACACCAGGCTCTTGCGTCTCCATTGTATGGGACTCCACCCTCTCACCCTTCTGGGTCCTCTAGGCTTTTTCCCCAGTTTTCAACAAAAGCTCAATTTTCCAAACTCAGTTTGGAACCTCATGGTGATCCCCAGATCAATAGGGGCCCTGGGCTCCACTGAGCTTCTTCCCCTACAACCATATTCAGTGCTACTCTCCACCCGAGGACAAGATGTGGTGATGCTAGCTAGATGTCTGCCAAGCTCCATTCTTCTCCTGGCCACACATCTAGAGAAAGCTATGCACTTAGCTGTGGCATATGCCTGAGTTCTGGTGATGGAAAGTGGGTGGAAGTATGCCACTCCTAGGTCCAGCTCATAAAACCTCATGTAGAATCCAACCCTCTCTCTCTTTCCTTGTCTGCCAGCCAGATCCTGTGGATGACTTGATGCCCTACAGGATGATAGAGACGACCAAATAGAAAGAACCTGGGTCCCTGAATGACTGAGTGAAGATCTCACACCCACAAAATCTCCAACATTCATTCACTTATTTCTCTTAGACCAAAAACTATATTTTTTGTCATTATTTCCATTTTTCACCTATATGAGACCATCTGTTCATATAGATTTTTTTCAGAATTAGATAAAATATAAAACTATGCTTCACATACAGGATTAATGAATAAAATTACATATATGCATACATATGTACACATATGCAGATATGTAATGTATCATGCAGAACACTTATGCACTTAAAGAACTTGAAGTTCTATGAATTTACATTCTTTCCTTACATCATATATACATGTATATGATGTAAGGAAAGAATATATATATGATTACTTGGTTGAGAAGAAAGTCATAAAAAATTTTATCAGGAGTAATTTTTTATAGGTCATATATTTCTAGTCATAATCTAATCAAATTAAAATGAAAACCTTAATTTCTTAGAAGTTAAGAAACTTTATCCTAAATACTCAGAGCTTAGATCAGACAGAAGCTCCAAATGCTGTTAAGTTACCAAGAAAATAATGAATTTAAAATAAAAGAGGCTATTTTATGCCAAAACATGTGGCAGCAGGTAAAGCTATACTCAGAGTATAATGATCTAAGAATTTCAAATTTGTGAACTGGAAAAAAGTAACAAAACAAACCAAATGAAATTAGGAGAATATGAGGGGTGAAAATAATATCATAAAAAAGGAAAAACTAGATATATAAATAAAATCCCAAAGTTGGCCCTTCAAAAAACATATGCACATTTGGTGAAGAAAGAAAGATAAAGTATAATACAAAATACTAGAAAAGGCAGTATAACCATAAATAGGAAAGAGATTCAATGCATAACTCTAAAGCAAAAATTTTTTTGATGCTATTTCTAGTAAAAAAGAATTAAATTCAACCAAGGAGTAGAAAACCATGGAAGAGTCTAAGAAAGTTACTTAAATATCTCTTGTAAAAACCATATCAGTTGTAAAGCAATTACACTCCCATAAAGATGTTAAAAAAATATGCAGGCCTAGATCTTTTTTCCATCTGATTTTTTAAATCTAGCTTTTGTTTTAAAAAAAAACATAATTCTAATAATATTTAAATTATTTCAGTCCATATAAAAATGAAGAAGACATTCTCATTTTATATCAAACATAATCTTTTTTTTCAGACATAATCTTAATGCCCAGTCATGGTACATATAATGCAAAAAATAAAACCAGCCATCAATTTTACTTACAAATACAGATGGAAATTTTTAAGCAAATGGAATCAATCAGTGCATCAAAAGGATAAGCCATGACTAAGCAAGGATGATTCCAAGGATGGTTTATCATCAACAAGTGTATCAAGACAATGTATTACAACCAGAAATTAATGGGAAGAGCCATATGACTGAATCAACAGATGCTGAAGTGAAATCTGGTACTGTGCCTCCCAGTATTTGTTTTCTCTTGTTCTGGTAACTGAAACCAAAGCTTTCCTCTGGGGATGCACCTACTCCTCTCCTTGCAGTGAATGAGCATTGGACGGGACTCTACTCAGTTCAAGAGTGGAGCCTGTGCTCTACACATGAGCCAATCAGCACATCACATGACCCTAGTGATAATGATGCTCAGACTCAGGGGCTAGCGTATGGCCCTCCCAAAGCCAGTGAGAAGAAATAAGATACTTTCTGGAATCCTAGGAATACCTATTACTTCCCCAGCACTGGATTTAAAGCTAAATGCATGAGTTTCAGAGTTGCTACAGCCTATCAAGTGGTCACAGGGGGAGAGTCTGTAAGAGTTACCAGATTTGGTGACACAGTTTGAGCCCTGATATCAGGCTGGCCTCAAGTCAACTTCATCCTGAGCATTTTTAGTTATAAACTATATATAACACAGATAACTAATAAGGACGTACTGTAGAGCATAGGGAGCTCTACTCAGTACTCTGTAATGACCTATATGGGAAAAAACTCTAAAAAAGAGTGGCGATATAAATATGAATAACTGATTCACTTCACTGTACACCTGAAACTAACACAACACTGTTAATCAACTATACTCTAATAAAAATTTTTTTTAAAAGGGACCAGAAAAAAAAAAGCCAATGCATTCATTTCTTTTAAAAAATATTTATTTATTTATTTATTTGGCTGTGTTGGGTCTTCGTAGCTGTGCGTGGGCTTTCTCTAGTTGTGGCGAGCAGGGGCTACTATTCATTGCAATGCGCGGGCTTCTCATTGCAGTTGCTTCTCTTGTTGTGGAGCACAGGCTCTAGGCACACGGGCTTCAGTAGTTGTGGCTCATGGGCTCTAAAGCACAGGCTCAGTAGTTGTGGTACACGGGCTTAGTTGCTCCACGGCACGTGGGATCTTCCCAGAGCAGGGCTCGAACCCGTATCCCCTACATTGGCAGGCAGATTCTTAACCACTGTGCCACCAGGGAAGTCCCTGTGTTCACGTTTTGCTTAAGCAAATTTGAGTTGAAATTTCTTGGCACTTGTCACAGAGGAAGTCGTCATTGATATGTAAGCCAAGATACATTTGATATAATCCAGTAGACATTCTGACAAAAACTCTAAGATAGGAATTGATGGGCATTTCTTAAATATAATAAAGGCTGTTTAAAAAAAATAAACCTCAGTAAACCTCATATTAAAGGGTAAAATATGGAAGTCATTTCTTTTAAAATCAGGAAGAAGATAGGCAGGCACACCATCTTCATTTCTATTTAATGTTGTTTTGGTGGTTTAAGCCAATGCACTTAGTCAAGAAGTGAAATACTCAGGAAGAATACTGAGAAAGAAGGGACAAAATTGTATCTATCTGCAAAGGACGTGACAGTAAACTTAGAAAATATGAGAGACTATTATAAAAACTACTGAAATTTATACAGGAGTTGCTAGTTTGTCTAAAACCGATCTAAATATACAAAAATCAATAGCAATAATAAGAAGCAGAAAGTCCTTTCATAAAAGAGACTAAAATAATATGAGACAAGTAAGAATACATTTGACAGGAATGGTTCTGGATCTATATTGAAAAAAAAACCCAATAAACTTTATTGAAGACATGAAAACATGACCTGAACAAACTGAAATACCATATGTATGAATGAGAAAACTCAATAAAGTAAATATATCAGTCCTTCCTAAACCAATACATTAATGGACCATAATTTCATACAGAATTTTTATGACTTTAATTCTTAAAATTAATTACCAAATTATTTTAAAGTTTATATGGAAGACTATATGTCTAAGAAACCAAGAAATGGAGACTAGAAAGACAATAGAAAAAAAAAATCAATGAAATTAAGAACTAGTTTTTTGAAAAGATGAACAAAATTGACAAACTTTTAACTAGACAAAGTAAGAAAAGAGAAGACTCAAATAAAATTGGAAATGAAAGAGGAGACCTGAAAACTGATAACAAAGAAATACTGAGGGTCAGAAGAAACTACTATGAAAAACTTATGCCAACAAATTAGATAACCTAAAAGAAATGGACAAGTTCCTAGAAACATGCAAGCTAACAAGAGTGAATCATGAAGAAACAGAGAATCTCAACAGACCAATTACTAGTAGAGATTGAATCAGTAATCAAAAACTTCCCAACAAATAAAATTCCAGGATCAGATGGCTTCAACGGTGAATTCTACTAAACATTTAAAGAAGAATTAATACCAATCCTTCTCAAACTCTTCCAAAAAATTGAAGAAGAGGGAACACTTTCAAACTCATTTTGCTAGAGTAGCATTACCCTGATACCAAAGCCATACAAGGACACTACTGGAAAAGAAAATTACAGGCCAATATACCTGATGAACATAGATGCAAAAATCCTCAACAAAATATTAGCAAACTGAATTCAACAGTACATTAAAAGGGTCAATACACCATGATCAAAGTGAATTTATCCCTGGGATGCAAGGATGGTTCAACATACATGAATCAATAAATGTGGTGTGCCAAATTAACAAAATGAAAGATAAAAATCATATGATCGTCTCAGTAGATACAGAAAAACATTTAACAAAATTCACCATCCTTTCTTGATAAAAACTCTGAAGGAATTAGGTATAGAAAAAATGTACCTCAACATAATAAAGGCCATATATGATAAGCCTCATAGATAACATTATATTCAACAGTGAAAAGCTGAAAGCTCTTCCTCTAAGATCAGGAAAAAGACAAGAATGCTCACTCTCACCACTTTTATTCAACATACTACTGGAAGTCCTAGCCAGAGCAATTAGGCAAGAAAAATAAAAGGCATCCAAATTATAAAGGAAGAAGTAATATGGTCTTTGTTTGCAAATGACACAATCTTATGTATAGAGAACCCTAACGAAAGGTACTCAACATCACTAATTATCAAGGAAATGAAAGTCAAAACCACAATGAGATCTCACCTCATACCTATCAGGATGGCTGTTATCAAAAAGACAAGAGACAGCAAATGCTGGTGAAGATGTGGAGAAAAGGGAACCTTTCTTTGTACGCTGTTGGTGGGAGTGTAAACTGTAGAGCCACTATGGAAAACAGTATGGCAATTCCTCAAGAAATTAAAAATAGAACTATCATATGACCCAGAAATCTCACTACTGTGTATATATCCAAAGGAAATAAAACAATTATCTTGAAGAAATATCTGTACTCCTATGTTCACTGCAGCATTATTCACAATAGCCAAGGTATGGAAACAATGTGTCTGCTGATGGAAAAATGGACAAAGAAAAAAATATATATATATCCACACAGACATCATGGAATAGTATTCAACCTTAAAATAAGAAGGAAATCCCACCATTTGCAACATTATGGATGAACCTGGGGGGGAATTATGCTAAGTAAAATAAGCCAGGCAAAAAAACCAGAGAAAGACAAATACTGCATGGTATCACTTATCTGTGGAATTAAAAAAAAACATAAAAAATGTGGAATGACCGTTTTCCTTTATTAAACTTACAATAAAGTCACTATAAATAAAATAGTATGTTATTGACCCAGATAATAATTCAGTGGAACAGAACAGGTTTTCCAAAGTGGATCCAAACTGTATATGAGCACGTAATAAGTGACAAAGATTGAATTTGAATTCAGTGAAACATTAAATATAAATATATTTTATTTGAAGAAGTCTGGTTATCATGTAAGATGAAGTTTTCTTGATAAACTTAAGGAAGAACTATTCTCTTGGCAAAAGAATTAGGAAATGGAGAATCTGCAAGGCATATCAAGAATGACCCCTCCAAAAGAACCAACTCTCCCTTAGACAGGAAACCAGTCCCTTTGTATTAAATCCAGCCTGAATTTCTTTCCTGTTAAGAGAAAATTATATAGTGCCTAAACGTGGGTGGCCAGAGAGTTAAATCTGATAATAGGTCTATATATCTTACAATAAAACAATAATATGACAGGGAAAAAGATGATAACTGATAGATCCATTAAATCTAAGGGTACTAACATTATTGTCCTAAGATGGAGTTATAATGTTGCAATAAAAAATCGGAACCAAATCAGGAATAATGTCAAATTGAATGTAGTGTTCATAAAAATGGATGAATTAACAATTTCATATGTTACAAAAGTACCAATATGTTGTTGGAAGGCAAATATTTGAAAGGTGAAGCAGCCTCAAGTCATTTGTGACTGTATTTTGTTTTGTTTTCTGGTTTAGTTTCAGAAGGAAATTTTAAAGGAAATATGAGAACTAATAACGCAAGTTAGTGTTTTATTGGTCCCTTCAGATCAGGGTTTGCCACAGCTCATGGGCCAAACACTACCTTCTCTAGTTTTTATAGGTAAAGTTTTATTGGAATATGACCATACATATTTGTTACCTATTGTTTATGACTGCTTTCACAGTCATATTTTTATGTATTTGGGTTAAAAGAAAACTTGTTTAATTTTAAAAACAGAGTTGACTACAGTCTCTGACAACTCAATAAATTTTGAAAGAAATTACAAAAATGGAAACAAAGAAACAAACCCAAACCATTTGGAAATTTTAAAAAATCTAATCAAAATTTAATTCAAAGAAAAAAATCAAAACCACAGTTTATACCAGGAATTTTAGAAAAGAGCAATACCTGCTATGCTTCATACAAAAACATGCTACCAAAGCTGCAAATTTCATTGATTCATTACATACAAAAAGAGTGAAAATAAATTATTGAAGGCAGTTAATTCAAAATTAAAAAAAAAACACAACATGAAAATCTGAGGTAAGGAGAGGAGAAGGAGGAATTAAAAAAGAAAAAGAAAGTAGACTCAAAAGATATATTTAAGACTGAATTTGTTGGAAAGCAAACAGATAATAGGATGGGATGAGCCAACAGCTAGTAAAATCAATTAAAAATAAAAATATAAAAATACTTTAAAATGCACCTAACAGAGCTACATAAAACTAAAGAAAACTACATCCACCAACAAAAATACATAAAACTAAAGCTGACAGAACTGGAAAGAGAAATATACAAAACCACAAGTATAGCTGGACACATCAATACTCCTCTCCTTGTAATAGATAGAACAGTAGAAGAAAATCACTAAAGCTAGAGAACACCTGGGCGAAACTATAAACCAACTTGACCTAATTAGCATTTCTAGTACCCTATACCTAACAGTTGCAAAACATATATTCTTTTCACGTGCACCTGGCACATTCACCACAACAGACTGTATACTGCGTTGGCCAAAAGGTTTGTTCAGTTTTTTTTTCTGTAAGATGGCTCTAGTAGCATTTAGTTGTCTTTAATTTCATTCCAAACAATTTTGTTAGACTGCATGTGACAGCTGTCATATCAGCGTGCATTTAAAAAAAGACTTATCACACAGACATAGAGAACGGACTTGAGAACATGGGGAGGGGAAAGGGTAGGCTGGGACAAAGTGAGAGAGTGATATGGACACAGATATGCTACCAAATGTAAAATAGATAGCTGGTGAGAAGCAGCCGCATAGCACAGGGAGATCAGCTCGGTGCTTTGTGTCCACCTAGAGGAGTGGGACAGGGAGGGTGGGAGGGAGAGACAAGAGGGAGGAGATATGGGGATGTATGCATATGTATAGCTGATTCACTTTGTTATAAAGCAGAAACTAACACACCATTGTAAAGCAGTTATATTCCAATAAAGACGTTTAAAAAAGTCAACAAATAAAAATTTTTTTAAATAAATTAAAAATAAAAAAAGACTTATCAAAACTGGTGAATTTTTGTGTAGCCATTTTAATAGTGAAGATGGAAGAAAAAAGCAACATTTTCAGCATATTATGCTTTATTATTTCAGGAAAGGTAAAAACGCAACCAAAATGCAAAAAAAGAGATCTGTACAGTGTATAGAGAAGGTGCTGTAACTGACTGAACATGTCAAAAGACTTTTGCAAAGTTTCGTGCTAGAGACTTCTCACTGGACGATGCTCCACGGTCAGGTAGACCAGTTGAAGTTGATAGCGATCAAATCGAGACATTAACTGAGAACAATCACTGTTATACCACTCAGCAGAGAGCCAACATATTCAAAATATCCAAATCAATTGCTGAAAATCACTGGCACCAGCTTGGTTATGTTCACCGCTTTGATGTTTGGGTTCCACAGAAGTTAAGTGAAAAAAACCTTCTTGACGGTATTTCTGCATGTGATTCTCTACTTAAGCATAATGAAAACGTTCCGTTTTTAAAACAAATTGTGACGAGGCATGAAAAGTGGATACTGCACGATAACTTGGAACAGAAGAGATCGTGGGGCAAGCAAAATGAACCACCACCAACCACACCAAAGGCTGGTCTTCATCCAAAGAAGGTGATGTGTATATGGTGGGATTGAAAGGGAGTCCTCTATTATGAGCTCCTTCCGGAAAACCGAACGATTAATTCCAACAAGTACTGCTCCCAATTAGACCAACTGAAAGCGGCACTCGACGAAAAACGTCCAGAATTAGTCAGCAGAAAACGCATAATTTTCCATCAGGATAACGCAAGACTGCATGTTTCTTTGATGACCAGGCAAAAATTATTACAGCTTGCCTGGGAAGTTCTGATTTATCCACCATATTCACCAGACATTGCACCTTCGGATTTCCATTTATTTAGGTCTTTACAAAATTCTCTTAATGGAAAACATTTCAATTCCCTGAAAGACTGTAAAAGGCTCCTGGAACAGTTCTTTGTTCAAAAACATAAAAAGTTTTGGGAAGATGGAATTATGAAGTTGCCTGGACAACGGCAGAAGGAAGTGGAGCAAAAGGGTGAATATGTTGTTCAATAAAGTTCTTGGGGAAAATGAAAAATGTGTCTTTCATTTTTACTTAAAAACCGAAGGCACTTTTAGGCCAAGCCAATACTAGTCTATAAAACAAATCTCAGCAAATATAAAAGAACTGCAACCATAGAAAATGTGTTTTCTGATCAGAGTGGATTTAAACTAAAAATCAGTAACAGAAAGATACCTGAAAGTCCCCCATATCTGTAAATCACACAATAAACACTTCCAAATTCTTTCCATGGGTTAAAGAATAAAGCACTAGGGAAGCTAAAGTATACTGAATTGATTGAAAATGAAAACATAGTATGTTCAACTATGTGGAATAGGGGGAGACAGTGAAAGCTGTACTTAAACAGAAATGTATAGCATTAAATTGTCTGTATTAGAATATAAGAAAGTTCTCATATCAAAAATTTAAGCTGAACATTAAGAAACTAGAAGAAGGGCAGATTAAATATAAAGGAAGCACAAGAAAGGAAATAATAAAGAGAAGTCAATGAGGTTGAAAATAGAAAACCAATGGAGACAAGTGATAAAATCAAAAGCTGATTCTTAAAAAAAACAACCAAAAACAATAAAAATGACAAACTTCTAGCCAGACAGACCATGAAAGAAAAGAGGAAAGATACACATCGTTAATATCAAGAATAAGAGAGGACCCATCACTGTACATCTTTGAGATATTAAAAATAAAAAGGGAACATTATGAACAACCTTATGCCAATAAATCTGAGAGCACAAACTAAACAAACGAATTGTTTGAAAGACTCAAAGTACCAAAACTCACTCGAGAAGAATTAGATAATCCCAGTTATCCCCTTATCTATTAAATAAGTTGGATTTGTAATTTAAAGACCTTTCCACAAATAAAAATCCAGACCCAAATGGTTTCATTAGAGAATTCTATCAAAAATTTAAGGAAAAAAAATAATACAAGAGAAATGGAGTATTTTTAATAAGTGATGCTGGAATAGACATCCATATGTAAAAAATGAGCCTTGACACATACTTCACACCATATACAATAATCAACTCCAAACAAAACATAGGAAAAACATTTCATGACCTTGGGTTAGGTCAGCATTTTTTTGACCATAAAGCACAATAAAGCATGAAACAAAAAAAACCTGTGATTATTTGGAGTTCCTCAAAATTAAAAACTTCTACTCTTCCAAGGATACTGTCAAGGAAATAAAAAGTTTTTTTGACCATAAAGCACAATAAAGCATGAAACAAAAAAAACCTGTGATTATTTGGAGTTCCTCAAATTAAAAACTTCTACTCTTCCAAGGGTACTGTCAAGGAAATAAAAACAGATGCCACAGATAGGGACAAAATATTTGCAAAACACCTAACTGAAAAAGGACTAGCATCCAGAATATTCTATAAAGAGCTCTTGAAACTCAGTAACATGAAGATAACCCAATTTGTAAAATGGGCAAGTGATGTGAACAAACACTTCACCAAAGAACATATGTAGAAAGCATTAACCCAAGAAAAACACTCAACACCATTAATTAGTCAGGGAAACCCAAATTAAAATCATAATGAGATCTTAGCCTTCACCCACTCACCTATTATATGGCCAAACGAGAGGGAAAGACAATGCAAAGTCCTGACAAGGATGTGGAATGACTGGGACTCTTATATGCTGCTGCTGGGAATTCATAGTAGAGCTGATTTGGAAAGCATAATAGTGGTTCCTTATAAAGTTAAACATATACTTTACGTATGACCTGACACACCCAATACTGGATATTTAAATGAGAGAAAGACAAATGTCTTCTACACAAATATTCATAGCAGTTGTGTTTACAGTAAACAACAACTGGAAGCCACCTACACTGCCACCCATGGATAGATAAACCACAGTATTTTCAGACAGTAAAACATTACTCAACAAATAGGAAACAAACGAGATGAATGTTAACTTGTGGTAATCATTTTGCAATATATGCATATATCAAATCATTATGTTGGATACTTTAAACTAATACAATGTTCTATGTTAATTATATCTCTATAAAACGGGAAAGAAAAAGAAATAAACTACTGAGACATACAGTAATGTGGATAAACCCTGAAAACATTATGCCTCATGAAAGAAATCAGACTCAAAAAGCTACATCCTGTGGGATTCTACTTATATGACACTCTGGAAATAGCAAAACTATAGGGACAAAAATCAGATCAGTGGTTTCCAGGGCCTGGGGAGAAGGAGGAATTGATTACAAAAGGGCATGGGGAAACTTTTGGGGGTTTGGGAAATATTCTATATCCCTATAGTGGTGGTGCTTATAGAACTGCACACATGTAAAAACTCATTAAATTGTCCTGCTAAAAGGGTATCTTTTATCATATGCAAATAATAGTTTAAAAACCTTAATACACACAAACTACCTTATGAGAAAAGGCAAATAATGTGGATAAAGATGGAACTAAAATTACACAGCACAGTACTTTCCCCAACTCTACCACTATGCTATCTGAAAACCTCAATGAAGTTCTAAGTAACCAGAAACTAACAAATTCAACTTAAAAAAGGAAACCCTGAATAAATCAGTAACTGTAAACTAAACTAAACCACATATGATTTGTGTTCCCCTCCTATTCCCTCCTCCAAACCAGGACATATACTTTTATGAATGACTATCTTCAGTTCTTTAAGAAACATAATGTCTACATCAATGAAATGGTACTAAGCCATGGAAAAAGGAAAGACAACTTAAGAATTCCTGTTTTTAAGCCAGTCTAACATACAAAGCAAAATTTTACAAAGATAGACTTAAAAACCCCCAGCCCAAACTTATAGATACAGATGCAAAAAATTCTAAATTAAATACTGTCAACCTAACAAGCCATTAAAGTAACTCTACCTTGTGATGAAATGAGGTTTATATGACTGTACAAGATGATTCAATATTAGGAAATGTGCCTTCATTCATTATAACATTAAGAGGTCAGAGAGGTCACCTGATCTTTTTTTTTAATCTAGTTATTTATTTAGCTGCATTGGGTCTTCGTTGCTATGCACGGGATTTCTCTAGCTGTGGTGAGCAGGGGCTACTCTTCGTTGAGGTGCACGAGCTTCTCATTGTGGTGGCTTCTCTCATTGTGGAGCACGGGTTCTAGGCACTCGGGTTTCAGCAGTTGTGGCACGCGGGCTCAGTAGTTGTGGCTTGCAGGCTCAGTAGTTGTGGCTCGTGGGCTCTAGAGTGCAGGCTCAGTAGTTGTGGCTTAGCTGCTCCGTGGCATGTGGGATCTTCCCGGACCAGGGCTCGAACCCGTGTCCCCTGCACTGGTAGGCGTATTCTCAACCACTGCGACACCAGGGAGGTCCCACCTGATCTTCTCTGATTCCAACGTTTGACATGTTTCCCCAGATCTCACATAGCTCCCTGCACACTGAACTCTGCTTAAATGGCACCCCCTCAGCACAGCCTTCTCAAACTATATTCTTTTTTTTTTTTTTAAATTGAAGCATAGCTGATTTACAATGCTGTTAGTTTCAGGTGTACACCAAAGTTATTCAGTTTATATAGATATATAATTATATGTATATATTCAGTTTTATATATATATTATTTTTCAGATTCTTTTTCATTATAGGTTATTTACAAAGTATTGAGTATAGTTCTCTGTGCTATACAAGAGGTCCCTGTTGGTTATGTATTTTATATATAGTAGTATGTATATGTTAATCCCAAACTCCTAATTTATCCATTCCTGCCCTCCCTTTCCCCTTTGGGCACCATAAGTTTGTCAAACTATATTTCACCTTTGAAATTTCACCTCCCTTCTAGTCTATCACTGTCACTCACCAGGAGGACAGAGACTTTGTTTACTGCTTACGGGAGTGCCTGGCCCCACTCAATCAATCATTACTTGTTGCATGAATGTCAATAGCTACCTACGAAGTTCTTGAAAAAAATTCAACATCCATTCCTGATAGAAAGCCTGGTAAAATGGACATAAATGGCTGCTTTCTAACATGATAAAAAGGTAACTCAAGTCCAAATCTTGCCTCATGTTAAATGTTAAAATAATCCAAGATTCTCCATTAGATTAGAATAAGATGAGAGTGTCCTCTCTTCTGGGCATAGCTGCCAAAGCCATTAAACAGGAGGCTGAAATACAGCGTATGTCTGTTGCTAACATCGAGGTAAAATGATTATTATTTGCAAGTCAGCCTTAGTGAATCAGCTGAAAAACATATTAGAAAAAAAAATTGACTAAGGTGGCTGGTTACAAAATTAATATAAAACAACCAACAGCTTCACAATATACAACAAACGGAAAATGTAATGGAAGTAATGATCAGTTTGAAAATGTAATACAAGAAAAATCCTATACCTATAAGTCATGAGAAAAAGAAATCTAGGAACAAGCTTAAATAGAAATGTGAAGTACCTACATGAATAAAGCTATGTAATTCTATGCAGAAATATAAAAAATTTTATGGGGTCATAACTAGATGTTGGATAAGAAACTCGGTATTTTAAGGGTATCAATTCTTCCTAAGTGAATATATAAATTCAATGCAGGTACAATATAAATTCAATAGGGTTTATATTGCAACTTAACGATATTCTCTACCACATATCTGGAAAAATAAACAGGTGAGAATATCCAGGAAGTTTGTGAAAAAGTGAAGGGAGGTAGGTCTATCAGACATTACTCGTGTCCTGTAAAAGTTCAACGTTAAAACCATATGGCATGGAACTTCCCTGGTGGTACAGTGGTTAAGAATCTGCCTGCCAATGCAGGAGACATGGGTTCAAGCCCTGGTCCGGAGGATCCCACATGCTGCGAAGCATCTAAGCCTGCGAGCCACAACAACTGAGCCCACACGCCACAACTACCGAAGCCCGTGAGCCTAGAGCCCATGCTCCGCAACAAGAAAAGCTACTGCAATGAGAAGCCCGTGCACTGCAACAAACAGTAGCCCCAGCTCGCCACAACTAGAGAAAGCCCGTGCGCAGCACTGAAGACCCAATGCAGCCAAAAATAAATAAATAAACAAAAAAACAAAAAACTGTATGGCGATAGTGCAGAATAGACCAACAGACAATACAACGGAATAGATTCCAAAAATAGAACAGAATTATATATATGTGTGTGTGTGTGTGTGTGTGTGTGTGTGTGTATAAAATTCAGGGTAAAGGGCAACAGTAGAGGTTAGTGGTTAAATGGTTGGGTGCTAGGTTCAAATCCCAGCCCTGCCTCTTCTAGCAATGGGATCATAGGGAAGTTGCTTAACTTTTCTGTAAAGTATTCTTCTCCTATGTAGTGGATGAAAAATAGAGTAACAATAGTCTTCCTCAAATGTTTTTGATATAATAAAATAATGTATAAAAATGTTACCATAGGGCCTGACATCTGACACTTAGTATTGATAAATGTTCAATAAATGTTATTATACATATACATACATATATATTAATATATATAAGCACACACACACATATATATCTATAAATAAGTTTAAAGAGGAAAGGTATGCTGTTAAGACAACTAGTTATATATCTTGGACAAACTGCACATGTGTTTATGATGCATTCATGAGAACATTCGTCTCTACTCTTATTTATAATGACGAAATATTATTAATTCACAAGATTAAGAAAAATGTGGTAAGTGTATATGTAGTGACCTGCATGCTATGTAGTACTCAGCAGTTAATAAAAGTGAAGCCGGGGGATCTCTACACTTTGGTACGGAAGGATATTCCTAACATATCGTTGAATAAAGACAAGCAGACATACAGGCAACACGAACCCACAATGTACAATTGTGTTCACGAATTTGAATGCCTTCTCTTCCTATAGTGGGTTGAATGATGACCCCCAAAAGATACGTCCACGGGGAAGCTGGAACTGTGACCTTATTTGGAAATTGAGTCTTTGCACATGTTTCTAGGTTAAGGATTTCAAGATGAGGCTGACCTGGATCACAGTGGGTCCTAAATCCAATGACAAGAATCCTTATGAAAGAAGAGAGCGGTGTAAGACACACGGCGGAGAAGACCACGTGAGGATGAAGGCAGAGACTGGAGTTATATGGATACAAACTGGAGAATGCAAGGATTGTGGGCAGCCACCCATGAGCCATAGCCGCTGAGCCTGCGCGTCCGGAGCCTGTGCTCCGCAACGGGAGAGGCCGCAGCAGTGAAAGGCCCGCGTACCGCAAAAAAAAAAAAAACAAAAAAACCCAAAACCAACACTGGGTATGACACAATCCGCAGGTAACCCCATGTCCCGGGCCATCCATAACCTGGCCCTCTGGGATCTAACCCCGACCCCAAACACCTGTGGTCCTCCTCATGAAGATTCCTCCTCAGTTCCCGGACATCCCTTGTTTTTTTCTTCCCTGAAAACACACAAAAAGGGCTGGGCTGTCCCTTCATCCCTTCTCCTGTTTTGGAACAAACAAGCTACCTGGCCATTCTTCAAGGCTCAGCTTGAGTGCAAACCAATCCTTAAGTCCTTGGAGATTGTCAGACTCATTTCTTGGGTGTGCTTCTAGAAGAAATCTCAGCTTTGTGCAGATAAGACACTGAGTTCTAAAGATGCACCGTCCCAATAGGCCACATGGAGCTCAAAATCATGGAGACTGGCCAGCTTCCCCGATCTTGCATCTCTAATATCCTAGACCAGTGGCAAAGGACCTCAGGGCAGCCAGGCTTTCAGGTCATGGCCTATGGTGATGTCAAGGGCAGGGTGACCTTGACAGCACTGTATGAATGAGTGATGGAGTCAAAAGTCCAAGCGCAGTGGGTTGAGGAATGAATGGGAGGGAGAGGAAGCGGAAGAAGTTCATTGAGAGTATGTCAGTTTCCTTGGGCTACAGTAACACATTACCATAACCTGGATGACTTCCGCAACAGCTATTTATTTTCTGACAGTTCTGGACTCTAGACCCTGAAATCAAGATGGGCAGGGCCATGCTCTTTCTGAAGTCTCTAGAGGAGGATCCTTCTAATGGTTGCCAACAAACCTTAATATTCCTTGACTTGTAGATACATAAACTCCAATTTCTTCCTTTGTTGTCACGTGGTCTCCCCACGTGTGCCTCTGCATCCAAACTTCCCTCTTCTCCCCAGGACAACAGTCATAAGGTGAGTATCACCTCACCTTAATTTAATTACATCTGCACAGGCCCTATTTCCAAATAAAGTCACATTCATAGGTACTAAAGGTTAGGACTTTAACATATCTGTTTTGGGGGGATGCAATTCAAACTACCACAGAGAGTGAGCTTCCTAGACTTTTTAGAGATTAAATAAGAAGAAAATAACAGCTGGAGAAAAATAACAAAGTAGCACAAAATAATGGACAAGCGTTATTTTGTCAATAGACAATCTATTGATTAATGGACAATAGATTGTCCAAAATAATGGACAACCTATTATGTTTTAGAAGCTCATTTATATTTTGAGGCAAACATTAGTTCCTGCCCAACACACTCAAAATGGATGAATAATATGGAGGTGAGGAAAGTCTGACATTTATCGATCCCCTACAATGTTCCAGGAGTTCTCATATACAAACTCATTTTATCCTCACAGTGATATAGAACAGGCATTCATATTCCCATTGTACAAATGAGGAAACTGAAAATTGGCTACTGGGCACTTGAAGTGTGGACAGTACAGACTGAAATGTGCTATAGGTGGAAAATATATACTGTGCTTCAAACTCTGTGCATAAAAAAGAGTGTAAAATATCTCAATATTTTTATATTGACTACATGTTAAAATGATACTATTTTGGACCTACTGGGTTAGTAAAACATATTACTAAAATTAAAATTTTTTTCCTGTTTCTTTTTTTTTTTTTTAATGCAGCTACTAGAAACAATTACATTATACCCACAGCTCCCGTTGCCTGGAAGGTGTCGTTCTAACACAACAGAGCAGAGAAGACGAGAGTCTAGTTTAGACCCAGAATTAGGCCCCCAAAACTGATGGTGTGTTTCCCCCTCAGGTCTCTGCTTGCACAGTGAACACCCCAAGTTAGAAAACAGTGTTTCAGAAATAACGTACAAATGGTTAACAAATACATAGGGAAAAATTAACCTAGCCCGCAATCAATGTGTGCAGTTTGTAGCTGATTAAATGAAAAATAAGAGGAATATGGCTATCAGCTTGCCCTCAGAATCAATGTCCAAATCAGATCAGAACGTAGGGATGCAAGTTACCTGGATGGGGAAGCAGGGCTCCTAGACGGTCAGGAGTGGGCCATGTGGAAAAAAAAGAGCTTGAGGCTCAGACAGGGAGAGGCGTCTGGCAGCCAGGAGCAGCAGACCAAGTGAGGGAAGCTGCTCTCAGGGCACGTACCACAGCCCCATCATGGGAAGGGCTGTGCTGGCTGGGGGACACCGCCATGTGGCCCTGGGGTAGGTGGAGGCAGAGGCCATTAAAAACTCTAATCTGACTATACTCCAATAAAGATGATAAAATTAAAAAAAAAAAAACTCTAATCTACCTCCTCTTGCCTTTGACAAAGCTTCCCCAGGCCTTCACAAGGGCTGCCTCCTATTATGACTCAGACATCAGGTCCAGGAGGAGACAGATTTGTGTCTGTTTGGTCCAGTGATATAGCCCAATGGCCTACGACAGTGCCCAGCACATAGTAGCTGCTCAATAAATACTGAGTGAGTGAGCAAATGAATGAATGAATATGACATCCCATGGGGTGCTGCCTACAGGGAGAGATTGTGATGGCTGTAGTGAGGCTGGGTTTTGCTGTGACCGTACACGGTGTGACTCTGTGTGTGCTTGTATCACGTGTGGGCCCCAGGCCCCCCTATGTTTCAGCATTACAACTGCTCACGCGGGCCCACCCTCTCCAATGCGTGTCACAGCCAGAGGTCCAGCCCGGCTTGCTGAGGCTGGAATCAAGCCCAAGCCCAGCTGCACGTGCACACGATTTGCCTGAGCACAAGAGCAACTCAGCGTCGAGTGGAGGAGGAAGCAGCTGCCAGGTGCCGGCAAAAGGCAAGGACAGCAGGAAAGGGCCAGATCCGGGGGTGGGTGTGCGGAGGGGCGTATATCTAGGGTTTCTCCTGTTTTAGCATAGCTCTGTTTTAGACCCTCTCCTCCCTCAGAACTTAGCCTCATCCCAAGACACCCCTCCTCCCCGTCTCAGCCCCCGGCATGTGGTTTAGAGGTTGACGCTGTAGACTCTTGAACTGGAAGCTTGACACCCTCTCCCCCCGCCTCTCCTCCAACTTCCTCTCCTCCAGGTCCCCCCTCCCCCAGATGTGGCCACCTCACTCTCTGGTCCCTTTTCTGGAAGTGGAGGGTCAGCTGAGGACCAACAGAGCAGGGATGTATGAGGGGACTTGGGTCTAAGGTGGGGCAGGTGGATGCGCTGGCAAAGAACCATCCCCCTCTCTGCCCTCCTGAGGGGAAGGGGCTGCTTTGCTTGGATTGGAGCTGGATGCTGGCGGCTCTCCTGCCGCCTAATCACAGGCAGTGTATGTGGTTTTGCAGGGTAACTGGCCGTGCAAATCCAAGTGTGTCTGTGTAAAATGTAATCATGACCATGTGGCTGGTGGTGGGGGCTCACCTCAGTCTGTAGCTCAGTGACAGAGAAGCAGCAACCACAGGTGTGCTGACTGCAGGGTGTATGTGGGAGGACGGGGGCTCTGAGGGAAAGACGGTTTCCCGAGTAATCATACCCACTGTCTGGTGGGACAGGCCTCAGAGTGAGCCTGGAAGATAGACTGGGTTAGCGGTTTGTTGCAGGTGAATTGTGTCTCTCCAAAAAGATATGTCGAAGTCCTAACCCCTTCTAGCTGTGCATCTGACCTTATTTGCAAATAAGATTTTGGAGATGTAATTAAGTCAAAATGACATCTTTAAGGTGAGACCCGATCCTATATGACGGGTGTCCTTATAAAAAGAGAAGAGACACAGACACACAGGGAGGAGATCACTGTGGAGACTGGATGATGTGGCTACAAGCCAAGGAATGCCAAGGCCTGCTGGCAACACCAGAAGCTAAGGAAAAGGCACAGGACAGATTCTCTGCCAGAGCCTTAAGAGGGAATATGGTCCTGTCAACACCTTGATTTTGGAATTCCAGCCTCTAGAACTGTGAGATAATACATTTCTGTTGTTTAAAGCCACCTAGTCTGTGGTACTTTGTTATGGTAGTCCCAAGCAACGAATACAGGGGTGCTGTGTGAGTGTGTATGATTGTGTGTGTGTCTTCAGCTATTACAGGTAGCTTCGTTACTAACAGGCACACTTTTGCTGAGAAAAAGTGAGCTGTGATGTGAATACATTTATCTGAGGGTCTGAATACGACTGTCCAATTCCTATCATATCTGAAATCTGGAGCTCCTGTGACCATGGAAAGCTGAGCTAGCTTCCACTTAAGAGAAATGTCTGAGCTCTTGTGCTCTATTCTGGCATGTTCACACTCCCCCCACTCCATGCAAATGATTATTCTTTGTTCAGATTACGCACAAAATGCACGCTTGTTAGAAACAGCAGAAAACCGAGAGAGCGAGAGAGCAAACAAAGCATCAAGGAGAAACGATTCACCTCCATCTCCTTCTCCCAGGAAGTCACTGTTGATATTCTCTTTCTCTTTGCCCATTAGGCTTAGCTCACAAAGGTTTCAACTAGCCGTGCAGCTCAGCTTTGCTCATGAACCTGACCCAGTGGGCGTGGTTACTGATGATGCCCGAAGCACCGAGGTATTTTTCCAAGTCCCCACCTTTTGATGGGGGAGGGGCTCTGGTCTGTCATGGCCTGTCCCCATAGTGTGAAGTGCCCCAACAAACTGGCAGGAGTTTGATTCTAGAACCAACCTCTCCCTGGCATGCGTGTAGGACCTCCTACATTTTACGATGTGTGGGGCGTTTGGGGAAATGGTGACTGGCGTGAGGACTGCTGGCTGCTGAGTCAAAGAGGGGCAGCTGTAGAGGAGGTTCCTGGCAAAGGCTGAAGGGACCCTGAGAGCAGTAATTGACCTTGATTAGAGAAGTGATTCCTCCTCCAGGAGGATTTTGCTGTTGCTTTTTGCTGAGTTTGAACATCCAATCCTGCCCCAGGCCATACCTGGCTCTCCCAGATTTGGGTCAGAATTAGCCCAGGTCTTTGCTCCTGGTAGACCCAGAAATGCCCTTTATTCTGATTCTCCCTGGAGTCAGGTAAACAGACCCCACCCCTGTATGAAACCTCAAAAACTAAGAAGTCTGATTATACACCATTCTCCTGGAAAATGAGCTGCAGACTGCCCTGCTCTTCTAGAGACATCTACATATGGTACTCCAGAAAGCTCTCCCTACTCCATGCTGTCTCAAAGGACCTGCTGCCTGTAGGGGGTTGAGTGGTAGAGTCCTCCCAGAAGAGACGTCTGCCTGGCACCTGTGAATGTGAATTTATTGAAAGAAAGGGTCTTTGCAGATGTAATTAAATCAAGGATCTCGAGATGAGATCATCCTGGATTAGGGTGAGCCCTAAATCCAACAGCAGTTGTCCTTACCAGAGGAAGACAAGGGGAGAATGAGACACAGAGGGGAGAAGGCCATATGATGACAGAGGCAGAGACTGCAGTTATGCAACCCCAGTCCAGCGAATGCCAAGGATTACTAGCCACCACCAGAAGCGAGGAGAGAGGCATGCGACAGGTTCTCCCTCAGACCCTCCAGGAGGAACCAACCCTGCCGTCATCTTGATTTTGGACTTCTAGCCTCTAGAACTGTGAGGGAATAAATCTCTCTTGTTTTAAGCCAACAGTTTGTGGCAATTTGCTACTGCAGCCCTCAGAAATGAATACACCATCACTGAGCCAGTTTTCAGGTCCCTTCATCCTTCACAACCAAAGAAGAACTGACGTTTAATGTCCGGCAGATGTCCTCTGAGTAAGAACTTGATTCAACTGTGTGGGGCGCTAGGTCTCTTCCCCACTGTGTTCACAAAGAAGGGACAAAAGCTCCTGGGTGCTGTCCAGGTTCACCTGGGTTTGGTTGAGCTACTGATGGTGTGTTTCCAATAAGGCTACAAATAAATCATGTGTGTGGGGAGGTGTTGGAGGGCTTTGGGAGTGTGCTGGCTTGCTGATTGCACATCATTTCCTTTGATGGGTTTCAGGCAGGAAAGTAACATGAACCAAGTGGCATTTTAAAACCACCACTCTGGTCGATCTGTGGAGAATGGACTCTTGGGTGTGGGCCAAGCATGGAGGCAAGAAGAACAGCTAGGAAATTATTGTAGTTGAGACAAGAGATGGTGGTGGCTGCAACTAGGGTGGTAATGGGGGCAGATTTCCTGAACACACTGAAGGGACACTTCGAAGACTGCTGATGGATTGCGTTGTGTGTGGAGGAGAAGCCGGGAGTGGAAAGGGAATCTGAGATAGCCTCATTTCGTGCCAGGTACTTTTACGTCAGGTTCTTCCTCTCCCCATCACAGGCAATGACTGGGTTACCAACAGGCGAGAGTCGTAATTCTGCTTCCCACATACAGGCCAGGTCCAGGCCCCAAAGAATGACTTACTCAACATCACCCAGGGGTTGTGGCCAAGTCCGACTGGGTCTCTCCTATTTACATGGTTCGCAGTCCTCTGTCCCTTCTACAGCACCCTCACTCTGTCCTAACCTGCAGAGCTCACCCTGTTCCAGGCACCTCGCTGGCCTCAGTCTCCTTCCAGCTGAGGCCTCCGGGCCGACAGCCCCTTTGACCAGAGTGTGGGCAGATACGATCCACCGCTAAAGGGGGCAGTGTAACCCAGAAAAACATCAAGTGGCTCTGCTCTCCGACATAACCATAATTCTGGAAATGTATCTAAAGGAAATAATGTAAAAGGAAAAAGCAAATACATGAAGCTGTTTATTTTATTTTTTGTTTGTTTTTTAAAATAAATATATTTATTTCTTTATTTTTGGCTGTGCTGGGTCTTCATTGCTGCACGCAGGCTTTCTCTAGTTGCGGCGAGTGGGGGCTACTCTCTGTCATAGTGCGCGGGCTTCTCATTGTCATGGCTTCTCTTGTTGTGGAGCACGGGCTCTAGGCGCATGGGCTTCAGTAGTTGCGGCACGCAGGCTCAGTAGTTGCGGCGCGCGGGCTCAGTAGTTGTGGCTCACAGGCCCTAGAGCGTAGGCTCAGTAGCTGTGGCACACGGGCTTAGCGGCTCCACAGCATGTGGGATCTTCCTGGACCAGGGCTCAAACCTGTGTTCCCTGCATTGGCAGGTGGATTCTTAACCACTGCACCACCAGAGAAGTCCCTGAAGTTGTTTTTTGAACCCTCATTTATACTGGAGAAATACCAGAGACTCTGTGAATGTCACAGACGGTGCGGTTAAGTAAATCGTGGTCATGCCACTTGATGGGACATTATGCAGCCATTAAAATGCTAATAATGTTGTAACTATGAGATACTTTTCAGTGAGGGAAAAAGCATTAAAAACTACAGAGATGCAATAATTACAACTACATAAAAATTTCATATGCACATAGACAGGGACTAGAAGGAACCCTGGAAAAAAGAACAATGTGAGATTCTGAGTAACTGAAAGTGTTTTCTTTCTCTGTTACTATTATTACATTTTACAAATATAAACCACTAACTTTTGCTTACAAATTTAAGGTTTGTGCTAAACTCTGACTTTAACAGCCCTGTATGGATCTCAGTTCATTTGGCATCTGCTGAACTAACCAAATGTTTTGGAGATGTGGGAGGGATCAACCTCAAAGTGTTTTTTTTTTGCCCCAGAAAATATTTTTGTTGCTGCTCTTATCAGTGACTTTGGACACCCAGGCTTTTCCAAACCTCAACAAAGAAAACCTTGCTTTCCTCAGCTGGAACCTAAAGTCACAGGTACACTTTCTCTGTGCAAACACTCTCGATTTACTGATGGAGACTTAACAAACCCAGAATTGCAGCTTTCAAGGTTATACCAAGGGTGCTGCCACCCTAAGACTCCTATAGGTCAGGATATATGTCTCCCACGGGTGGATTCCTGAGACCCTCGTGAAAAACACTAGGGTTAATCATTAACGGCTCACACTTCCATCTCACCCTCTAGCTGAGTACACTGGTCCGATGGAGTTTGCCAAGTTGGTAGAGGGGGAATTCTGTGTCTCAAAAGCCTCAAACAGCAAGCAAGTTGACCTACTCAGGGCCTAATCTGGGGATGATTTTCTCATTTACGCGTGTGACTGAAGTTCCGGTATGATTAACTGGTGCCATTGGATTGTGTCTCTGGGAGTGATGTGACAGCCATCAGAGCACACCAAGCGCAGTGCAATTACAGCAAATTGCTCCTGGGCATGGTGAGATAGACTCTGCCACTGCCACCACGGGCATATTGTTTTTTCAGGTGAGGACACATATAAAACAGTCTGTAGAAACACCTTTCTCCCAAGACAAGAATACAGGAGGGAATCGATGATGGCATCAAGATATTACCCAGGGAGATGGTTCTAGCGAGAACCCTAAGTTAAAGAGAGGGGCAGGTCTGTGACAGGTGCGTGAAAGAGGATGGATTTAGGCAAACAGACAAGGACTAGAGGAGAACACAGCAAAAGAAAATGTGAGGCACTCTTCCGTATTTCTTTAAGTAACTTAGTGCTGCAGATAAAATTGAATAGGTTGGTTTTGGTGGGAGCGGGGAGAGAGGGAAAGAAAGGCTCAGTAAAGTCATGCATTTGTCAAACATCCCTTGAGCATACGTTATGTGTTAGGTACTGCTACAGATGTTGGGGAAACACTGGTGAGTAAGACAAAGTCCTTGCCTTGAGGTCCAGTGACAGCCACACATCACTACAATGCAATGACAAATATACTCCATAATACTGTACAGGGAGTGTCTAAACCAGTTGGAGGAGGTGAGAGGAAATCTCAAAAGGAGGTAGTGATCGAGATGACTGGGGAGCAAGCATCACCCCAGCAAACAGGAAGTGGGTAAAGCAGAGGGGCCTTGAAGGTGGGGTATCAAAGTGCACAAAGGAAAAGAAGTAAAGAGCTGCTTCGGTAAAGAGCTGCCAATAAACAGTTTGGAGCTGCTGGAATATGGAGTTAGAAGCAGGAGACGTCCAGAAAGGAGATGAAGGAGGTCATGGGGCACAGGGAGCATTCCAGGTGCCACACTGAGGAGCTCACGCTATGTTCTGCTGGTGGAAGGCTGGCCGTGTTTGCTGGCCTGCATGTTTGATTGGTGACTCTGATGGCCGAGGTGGAGGGTGGAGCTTGGAGAAAGATGACCAAGCACAGGAAGATCCAGCAGGTGATGGAGACAGGAGTCTTGGAGAAGCTGAGACCCCAACCAGGGCCATGTAGGGGGCAGGAGAAAGTTCATAGACTGCAGTGGCTCTCAAATCCGGCTGCACAAGGGACTCTTATGGGCTCCAATTATACGTATTGCCTGGCTCTGCCCCTAAAGTTTCTGATTCAATAGCTTTGAGGAGGACCTGGCCCTCCCTGTCTCTGCAAAACTCCAGGGTTTGAAAGCCGGGTCTGAAAGCAGCTGATAGGGACTGTCAGGTCTGATCTTCCTCTTGTTCTCCCTTCTCCCCTTTCTTCCTTTCTAGAACTGTCTATCAAGTACTGCCTACAGAACAAGTATTCATTAAGGCTAAAAAGTACCACAGAAGTAGACGATGAAAGAAAAAGGAAAAGACCTTTCATCCTGTGTTTTCTCAAACTGGAGAACTTGTATACCCTGAAGCATAAACGTGTGGGTACCCCACGCTGCAGGATTCCAGAGACTCTAGTTGGAGAAGCACTGCCTTGAGCATCACAAAATATCAGGGGCTAGATCTGCTGCACAGTGACTGAAACTTCAAATTCAACATGGCCACTGAATGATTGTAGAAATCAGCATCGTGGGGCCCAGGACAGGTGTCCTTTTATATTTAAAGATAATAATTGATTTGAAAATGTGAAACTTCATAAAATGCCATGGCTGTTTTATAGAGAGCCCTGACTATTCTGACACAACTAGATGTTTGCAAAGATCTTTTTTTTTCAAAATTGATTTGGAATGGAAAACTTTTTTCCAGTACTGAAAAATATTATCTTAATTTTCCTTCTACAGTTTTCCTTTGATACTGACATACCAGACAGTGCATATTTATGTCAGAAATTCATGTCAGAACCACACCCCCAAAAGCCACTGGGTCATGCACGCCATTCAGCTGCATAAGATGGGAGGCGCAGGGCTTTGAAAACCTCTGTTCAGCTGCAGAAATGTTCAAGTTGAACGGGATTTGCAAATAAAAAGCATGATGATGAAGCCACCTCTGCTGAGGGCCGTGAAGTCTTCTCCCAATCTGGATGCACCTGCTTTCCCCCACCCGCCTCCCTGTGTCAGCCACTGTCCATCAATACTGACTGAGCACCATGCCTCAAGGCCGTGACAGCTCTGGTTGGAAGACACAACGTGGAGGGTTTCCAGGCCAAGGCTGGTTCCAGACTCCAGTCTCCCTTTTTGTCCCAAGGCTGCCTCTTTACCCCCATCTACCAGCTCATGGCCACCCCAGTCAGGGGGACTGCACATGACTGGTAAATTCAGATCCATTTCACCATCATTTATTGAGTGCCTTTGGAGAAAGCACAGTGGCTAACTAGTTAAGTGGACAGCCTCTGGAATCAAACCTGGCAGGAATTACTAATTACTAGGTGTCACCTAATTACTAGCTAGGTGATCTTAGGCAAGTCATATTGCTTCTTTAAGCCTTGGTGTTAGCAGGGATACGGATCCTCACTCTGAAGGGCTATAAGGCTTGAGATAAAGTCCACGATGACAAGCACCCTGAGTGGTCCACGGTAATGCTAACAGGGGTCTCACTGGGGTCCTAGCGAAAAAACAGATGGGTAATCCAAGCAGAGTTTAATGAAGGAACTATTTACATTGTAGGAGAGGTGACGGGAGCAAGGCCACAGGCTGTGAGGGGGATTTAGTAAGGGAGAGAGCGGTGGAGGAAGGAGAAGTTCAAGAACCTGAAAGGTCACCTTGAGAAAAGCTGTGACCCTCCCTGAGGTTGCTGGAGCAGTAATGACCCCTCTTTCCCACCCCCGCCTGCCCTTTCTCTCTGTAGCAGGGCACTCCTTTTGCTGAACAGAAGGCAAGAAGGCAAGGCAGGTCAGGGATGCCTGACAGTCAATCTCCGGAGCCAGAGAGCAGGTAGAGTGGGATGGAGAGACCTGTGGGAAGGAAGGGGAGGGAGCTGCACCACTGGCCACTGCCATTCATGGAAGAGGTCAGCTCCCGGCAACTCAACAGGGAACAAAATACGTTCTTAGAAGTCTATGAATTCTGAGCCTAGTGGTACACATGTGTAGAAATACACAATCACAGTATAGGGCAACAGATGCTATTATAACATAACAAGAAGGAACCTCTAAACCAGGTGTTTCAGAAAAACAGTGCTCCTGAGAGGAGTCTTGAGCCCTCGAGGGTGCTGAAGGATGCACAGCCTCTAAAAGCAAGAAAGGAGGCCCTGGGAAAGAGCATCCCATACAGAGAAAGACGAGAACAGGGGGAGTGTGAGGTGGCTGTTAGGTAAAGCCTATGGATTTGGGGAGGTGGGTATGAAAAAAAGGGGAAGGATGCTAGGGAGGCCAGCCAGGGCTGGGTCATCCATAGAGGGACCTATTAGTCAAGTTAAAGAAGAGTTCAGATTCTATCTGGAGAGCCACTGGGATCTACAGCTGGATTTTAAACAGTGGAATGACTAGTAAGGTCTGTGTTTCACTGAAAATGGTTTTGGTCACCTCAAGGAAGAAGGTATTGGTTGTTATGACCCTGACCCATAAGAACTGGCATCTAGGTCCACAGATGTAACTAAGCAGGGGAAGAACCTCACTGCAGGTTAGGGAAATCCTGAGATAGTGCAGACATAGGGCAGGGAGAGCAGGGTTCTCAAACTGAGGCTCCCAGCAAATGTTCCCAGCATGATAGCAAATCTTGGGCAGAAGATAATTTAGTGCTGTACTTGTCGTGATTTAATGGGTATGGGATCACCCAGGGATCTTATAACAAGGCAGACTCTGATGCAGCAGATCTGGGGTGTAGCCCAAGATGGCACATTTCTAAAGAGCTCCCAGATGATGCTGATGACAGAACACACTGAGTGGTTCAGCCTTAGAAGCCAACTGCCTCAACTTTCTCTTTTACAGATGAGCTAACAGAGGCCATGAGAGGGTGTGACGGGTAGTGTAGCAGAGTAAAGCAGTGGCGGAGCCTACAGGGACTAGTTTTTTTTTCTTTTTTTTGCGGTACGCTGGCCTCTCACTGTTGTGGCCTCTCCCATCGCGGAGCACAGGCTCCAGACGCGCAGGCTCAGCGGCCATGGCTCCCAGGGCCAGACGCTCTGTGGCATGTGGGATCTTCCCGGACCGGGGCACGAACCCGTGGCCCCCGCATCGGCAGGCGGACTCTCAACCACTGTGCCACCAGGGAAGCCCCAGGGACTAGTTTTGAGTCCCCCAGTTCAGAGCTCTGGCAGAGTCCCCAGGACCTTCTGGGAGACTTTTGGAAACTAGGCACTGTACTTGCTACCTGAAGGCAAAGGGGAGGAGTAGTGAACAATAAATTGATGAGCCCAAAGCGTTTCCAGCACATCCTTGGAGAGTGCAAATGGCTCTGCCAACATGTGTGATGAGCTCTTCACACATCAGCCTGCTCTGAGGGGATTGGGATAGCTGACATAAACCTCTGCTGGGCTGCCAAAGGCCTGCTTCCCAGACACAGTGACTGGCTCAACGCAGGACTCAAAACATACACGCACACTGCTGCAGTCCAGCTGGAGGACAATTTGCCAATACGTATCAAGAGTTACAGAAGTCTTCATTCTATTCAACCCTGTAATTTCATGTGGGTGAATGTCTAAAATAGAAACACACCAAAAAGAGGGGAAAAAAACCCAGCCATGACATTGAATGGCTACTGGCAACATATATCTAATTCTTACGATACTCTCAAATTGTAGGCTTGATATTACTTCTACATGCATTTAAAAAAATTTAAGCATACACAGTAACGCAATTTCAGAGTGGTTAATGTGCCCCCGAAGTCTTCCATCCGGGTAACGTTAGAACCAGGATTTTAGATCCAGGTCAATCTGATCTGAAGGCCATGTTCCGTCCATCACGATATACCATCACGATATGCGTGAGGTTCATTACAGTGTTGTCAGAAATATGGAAAAATAGAGGGGAATGGATAAGTAAATTAGGGTATATACACTGAATGGGCAATTATACAATCATTAGAAAAGATAAGCTGTTTCCATGGTGCTATAAAAGCATCACGGTTGTGATAAAATGCTTAATAAAAAATTATGATAGCAAATTTTATGTAATTATAGTTAGGTAAGAGATGTATGCATATTAACAAAGATAAAATACAAGGCAAAGGACTTCCCTGGTGGCACAGTGGTTAAGAATCTGCCTGCCAATGCAGGGGACACGGGTTCGAGCCCTGTTCTGGGAAGATCCCACATGCCGCAGACCAACTAAGCCTGTGCCCCACAACTACTGAGCCTGCGCTCTAGAGCACTGAGCCACAACTACTGAGCCTGCGTGCCATAACTACTGAAACCTGTGCGCCTAAAGCCCGTGCTCCACAAGAGAAGCCATCGCAATGAGAAGCCCGCACACCACAACAAAGTGTAGCCCCCGCTCACCGCAACACTAGAGAAAGCCCGTGTACAGCAACGAAGACCCAAGGCAGCCAAAAATAAATTAAAAATATATATACAAGGCAAAATAATTGTTGTCCTACGGGGAGAGATTATAGGTGATTTTTTTTCTCTGACATCCAAACTTTCTGTAATATTGTTATAAAAAGTGGCTGGGGAAGGCTAAGATTACAGAACGCATGTGTTGGCGGGGAGTGCACAGAGCTGGCTATATATACAAGGTCCTTGGGGAAAGTTCCAGTAAGGTCTTGAAACCTCTACACATGCTCCTGTCTTCCTGTGGCTCTGTGTTTTAGACACAGTCATGAAAACTCTCTAGATAAGTTGTTCTAGTGCAGACTTTCTCATCTCTGGCACCTTCTTCAGGAAGGACTCCATAGCACTGGCCCCTTATTCCAGGCAGTCCCACAGTTATTAAAAAGAACTGCCTTCCAGAACTGCAGAGAGCACATTTACACAGAAGGTGGGAAAGGACAAAGATGGCAGTTAAGCATCACAAGTGACACCATGACCACCTAGAATGCCACATCAAGAGGGATTCTGAGGCAGGTCAGAGTTCAATGGCAGAGTGTACCCTGATCAATTCTGGACGTCTATCAGAGGGATGGTATTCGGGAAGAGTGGGAGCACACACAAACCCCATATTCACCTCCGTTTGTTAAGAAATAAGCAAATGGAGACTTACATTCTAAAATAAGGAGGAAAATATGACCACCACTTCTAACTCTGGGTTTACAGATTGCTATCTGAATTTGTACATATTGTTCTACTCTGCTCCCTTAGATCCATTCCTATTGAACAGAGAGAGCTATTATTTTGGGCACAGTTCTACAATCAACGGAAGGCATGTGATTGGCTCTGATTGCTACTGACAAACCTACTGAGAAGCAAAAGGAAAGCAGAAGTTCGAACACTGCTAACCAGCTCTAAAAAGATCCAGGTCCCTCTCACCCTATGCTAAAAATTGTGTCTTACATTCTGGGAAGATCAAGCAACATATCCCCAAATAGAATGATTAGAAAGTAAAATATGGCCTATATGCTCAGGGGAGCAGAGAGCCATTAAATGGGTTAGTTAAGTAGATTACATTGAAACTGGAAAATGTTTGACAGAGTGAAAACCCAAGTTTTGCAGCGTGGTCAGAATCATGCAAAAGATGTCACTGCATGAGGGCTAGAAAAAAAATAAACCCTTGTGAAAATGGTTGGTCTGTGAGGGAGTGGGAATTGGGGGTGACTTTGCACCCCCCACCTTTCTAACACCATGTACTGTTGTTGTAATGTCACTCACATTAACAAAGAATAAATTCCTTTTAAAAATCACGAAATCATAAGGAATTAGATATCTCAATATGTATTGCAGCTGTTGCCTTAACCTTGATTCAAGTTTGGAACAGTTTTATTCATTAAGCAAATACTTACTGAGTACCTACTTTATGCCAGGTACTGTTTACGGTACCTGAGATGCAACTGTAAAAAAATGGATCCCTAACCTTGACGAGTTTACCACGTTCAGCTGAGTTCTATGAGTGTTATGTAAACTCACTGGTCACTGGAACCTCATGCGGCCTATTACAAATTATTATAGGGCTCAGGGCATAATCTGACGATTTTACATGGTCATATCAGATCATATCTGTAGGCTAACTGATGCAAACTGACTCATAACTACCAGTGTACTTCTACCATCAAAGGAAACCTCTCCAATCTTCATTCATTTATACAGATATAGACGTAGACATAGACATGGATCGACATATTCACCTGCTGTTTTCCAGGCAGTGCGTAAGGCACTGGGTTCTCCGGTGGTGAGTAATATATATGTGGGTCCTTACTTACAATATAGGGAGATACATTTATAATTACAATATAGGGAGATACATTTACTTACAATATAGGGAGATACACTTATAATTAAATACACAATAATTATGAATTGTGACACATGTTATTCAGGAAATGGCAGCAGTGATAGAGAATAATGGTGAGCGGGAGCGGGTCGAGTCCTACTTTAACACTGTTAGGCAGGGCCTCTCTGAGGAAGGAGCGTACTCGCCCATCCCTGTAGTATGAGAATGAGTTGGCCATTGCAAGGAGGTGGAAGAGATTTCTGTCAACGAAGAACTCCATGTGCAAAGAGCCTGAGGCAGGAGGGAGCTTGACTTGTTGGAGGATGTTAAAGAAGGCCAGTGAGGGGGCTTCCCTGGTGGCGCAGTGGTTGAGAGTCCGCCTGCCGATGCGGGGGACGCAGGTTCGTGCCCCGGTCCGGGAGGATCCCACATGCCGCGGAGCGGCTGGGCCCGTGAGCCATGGCCGCTGAGCCTGCGCATCAGGAGCCTGTGCTCCGCAACAGGAGAGGCCACAGCAGTGAGAGGCCCGCATACCGCAAAAAAAAAAAAAAAAAAAAGGAGGAAAAGAGAATCCAAGGTGCAAGGTCTTTGAGACCTAAGTTAGCAATTGGGATTTAATGTGAAATGCGTTATTTCTATAGGTAATGTAATAAAATTCTGGGAGACAGTAACAAAAACTTACATAAATACAAAGAGATTTAAGACTGTAAAGATGTAAATTACCCACCATGTTGTTTCATATATTCAATGTAATTCTAATCAAAACCACAACAGGGCTTGTCATTAAACTGGAAAACTAAATTCTAACATGAAAGAGCCAAGGGCAAGAATAGCCAAGATATTTCTAAAGAAGAATGAGGAGGAGGGACGAGCTCTGTTAGAGATCAGGATTCACTGTGAAGCTCTAATAACTCTGAGTGCGGCTGTTATAGATGGTGGCCACCGGAATAGAAAGCTCAGAAACAGATGAATGCGTATAAGGAACTTCGGCCTATGTCAGATACGGCCTGGGAGAACAAGGAAAGAGCGGGCTATCATTAAAAGGACCCGGGGAAAGTATTTATCCACAGAGGAAAAAATGAATTTTGCACCTCATCTCACACCATACACAAAAATTAACTGTGGATAAACAAAGGACTTATATTTAGAGAACAAAACTATACAGTTTTTAGTAGAAATATAGGGAATCATCTTTCTCACCTTGGTTTGGGGAATAGTTACTTAAGGACACAGAATGTGCTTATTAGATAAGCGAAGACTGATAAAATTGACTACATTATAATTAAGGGATTATGTTATCAAAAGATACCTTACAGGAAGTAAAAATGGCAAGTTATACACATAACTGACAAAATAGTATAAAAAGCATATAAAGAAAGACTACATATCAGTAAGATCAGGGCAGATAATCCAGTAGAAAATGGGCAAAATACATGAATACACCTCCCACAAAAAGTAAATACAAATGAGTAGCAAATATTTGAAAAGATATTCAACCTTATTAATGACTGAGGGAATACAAAGCAAGACAACAAAAAGATGCCATTTTATACCTATTTAACTGGTCAAAATTAAGACTCTTGACCAGACCAATATTGGAGAGCATTTGGAATCGCAGAAGCTCTCATACTTTGCTGACATGAGGGTAAATCGTTGAGCCTAGTTTGGAAAATAATTCCACTTTTTTTTTTGTAAAGTTGAACAGTACTTTACCATATGACTTAGTCTCTGGATATAAACTCAAAAGAAAATCTTGCACATATGCAACAGGAGATACGTACAAGGATGCTCATATCCTCACAGTTGATAAAGGCAACATCCTAGAAGTAACCCTGATGCCTATCAAGGGCTTATGAATAAATGTGCTATACTATCTGCACACAGTGGAATATTATACAGCCGTCAAGATGAGCACGCTACAGCTGCACTCATCAGAGGGATGACTACCGGCAACATAATATGGGATACAAATGCTAAAAGATTATATACAACGGAAAATCCTTTATTGAAGTTAAAGGACTAACAAAACAAAATAATATGACTTTAAGGAATGTATATGAACAGTAAAGCCACATGAAATACAAAGGAATTGTATATAACATTCAGGTTAGCGGGAGGAGTCAGTAGGTTGGGGTGGGAGGAGCTCGTAAGTCTATAAGATACTGTCAAAAGTTCTGGCTGTCTCGGTAGCTGGTGTGTAATTGCAAAATGAAATAATGAATAAATACAAAAAGGGGTCATGCACAGACCAATGAGGAAAGTATTTCATGAAACAAAGAGTAAGATGAATTCAATTTTGGACACCTGAGTGGTAGGTCAAAGTAGGAAGGATCCTTTGAATCTAACTGGTCCAGTCCTCCTAGGTCAGAGCTGTAGAGACCAAGGACCAGGTAGGAAAAGGGACTCACTCAAATATATTACTTGGCTATGGCAAACTAAAAGTAGACCTTTAATTTCCTAATAGCATAATTCACTATTTGACTTGCAATGATACACGTATGCTAAAACAATGCATAAAATAATAGGGACACCAAGAAAGCAAAGCAATGGTGATTTTTATGATATATATTTTGAAGGGCTCTGCAAAAGACCTGGTATGCATGAATGCATGCATGCATGCATGCATGCATTGAGTCCATAATGATATAGGCCAACGTCCCATACTTGGGTGTAAAGTTTAAGGAACTACTACTCTTCTCTCGGTGAAGAATGAAGAAAAAGTAGCCAGAGAAAAGGATCAGAGTGAGGGGAAGAAATCCACCTGCCATCTTCTGAGACCCATGAAAGGATAATCTCTGAATCATAAATTTGAATTCCAGCCTCCAGAGACTTCAGGATGAAGGCTCCAAATGCCTTGATGATAGATGAACACTCACAACCCCTCTTCATTTTTTAGTCCCAAACAAAGAGCTCTTCTGACCAAAACACAAAGGAAAGAGCCAGCCAGTTAAAAGCGCCAAATCCATGCCACACTGCCCTGTCCAGGTGGAAATCCAACAGGAGTAATAAGGTAAAACATCTGAGATGAAAAGAGAACAACTTCTGATGTTTAAAGAGACACCCGGCAGCTTAAACACTGCCTCTGGGCATAGCTTATTGAGAGGACCAGGTAGCCAAAGAGAGGGTTCCATCAGTAGGCACGTGGCTGTGTGTACAGGCCACTCCTCACACAGCCCACCGCATGCACAGTACATCAAAACACAGTTTCCCTCCCATGTAAGGAACGTGAAGGAGAGCCCGGATGGCCAAATGCAGAACGACCCTTTCATTTCCCTCCCTCCACTCTCTTAGGACAACTGTAAATGCACAGGATTAAATTTAACCTGCAGGGGTTTTTTTTTAATTCAAATTTTCCTTTAGCAAAAGCTCTGGAGAGGAATTAAGGCAGAAGTTCATGAGAAACAGCTGGAAGCCCATCGAGATATTCCTATGATACGGATAGGAAATGACCTGGAGTTTCTCCAGGCAAGGAGAAAACAGACATAGAGCCCTGTGCCTCTGAAATCTACTACAGTTAACTCTCCAAAAGAAGTAGAGCAATTCCAAGGATGCAATGGGGACTAAGGGTACAGCCCAAGGGTAGAGGCTTCACACGCACATGTGAACAAATACATATGTGCATACACGTGCCATGTTACAGCTACATACACTCACAAACCTACATGCTTATAAACACATATACCAAGACAAATATACTGGTCCACGTGTGCTCACTGTGGGAATATTTTCCATGCAGTAACTTCTACTGCTTTCTTTACAGCTAAGTTGAATGACTAATGTTTATTGTGAAAACCTTTTTATTGCCAGGAGAACATGATTTGCTGTTCTTTAGGTAACAAGTGCTATGCATCTGTTGATTCCTACTGTCACATTACCTGGCTCCATCACAAATACCTGTGTTGTAATAAAAAAAAAAAGAAAGAAAGAAAGAAACACCCCGAGGCAAATATATAGGCATTCTTGGTATGCTAAAAGTGGATGACAGGCAGCTCTAATGGTCCCACTTACATAAATGCAACTTATTCATATCAGAAGGCAACTTCCTTTCCTTCCACACTCAGAGTGCCAGAAATCATTCCTTTCAACCAGCCTGTCAGCCCAGCAGACCTGTATATGGCAGAGGAACATCCTATGGAGGACGTGTAATGGGCTGAGGGTTAGGAAAAACGGCTCCTTGACATCCCAGGGCTCTGACTTTTAAGACTTAGGGAAAGCCTGTGGGAAAATCTATGAAGCTTTGGGTGTGCGTATGCCTTTTTTTAAATCTCACAAATAAACAACAGAACTTCTACCATAAAAGGAGAGGGGAAGGTATTTGTAAGGTAAAGTCCATGGTGGATTCTGCTGTCAGAGCTGCAAGATGCCATTCAGGAAATGCAAAGGGATACTGATGGACCGATCCGGTCTTGTGTGTCTTCAATTATTCCACAAACTGTTTGTTTAGCAAACTTGAGGGAAAAAAAGCCAATGCTTCTTGAATTTGAGCCTTAACATAATTAGTGCCTAGCATCTGCATGGGCATGAGTTTGAGCTGGCTATAGTGTAACATCAGACAATGTTGTATTCCGGAAGAGTGAAAATGAAGGCAGGGGAAAGCCAGAGTCATGACGGTGTTTATTTAGCAGGTATTTAGCTAGGATAACATATCAGAGTGGACTGACTGGATGCATGTTATGGAATGCTTCTTCCCAACCTTGGATGTACACTAAAATTTCCCAAAGCACTTAAAAAAAAAAACAACTCCACATGGATAGAACTTTCCCTCCAGATATTCCGATTTATTTGGAATACAATGATGTCTAAGCATTCAGTCACCCATCCATCCATCTATTTATGTATCCACCTACCAATGTATTTATGATATGTTCTGGAGCTCTCAAGGTACGATTCTCATTTTCAGCCAGGCTTGAGAACCACTCAACTTGTCAGACAAAATTTCACCATTACCCCTTATTAAGATAAAGTACAAATCTACACACTCATATAAGGAATATTTATTGAGCACATATGATGTGCAAACTTTTCTTTTAGGTCCTGAGGACACACTAAAAAGCAAAAACAAATATGACCAGTGTCAGTTCAAGATGAGTTCTCCACCAGGCTGGAGAACCAGGGAAGAGCTAGTTTCACAGTTCAGTTCTGAAGGTCGTCTGTGGGCAGAATTCCATCTTTTGCTCAGGGGAGCTCAGTCTTTTGTTCTATTCTGAGCTTCAACTCAGAGGGCCTCCATAGTGAGGCCCACCCACACTATGGAGGGCAATCTGCTTTACTCAAAGTCCACTGGCTTAAATGTTAATCTCATCCAAAAACACCATCACAAAAACATCCAGAATAATGTTTGACCTCATATCTGGGCACCGTGGCCCAGTCAAGTTGACACATAAAATAACCATCACACGGCCCATACCCTTATGGGGCTAAAAGTCCGGTAGGGGACTAGATGATGCTACAGCACACAAACAAAGTAAGTGCAGATTGTAAAGATGGTATGACAGAAATAAGCAAATTGCTGGAGAAAATGGACAGTACAGGGAAAAAGCCTCTTGGAGGTGAAGAATAGGAAGGAACCAGCCACAAGAAACATAAAGTAAAAAGTGCTACAGGCAGAAGCGACAGCATTCACAAAGTCACACGGGCTGCAAAGAACTGGATGAGCTGGAGGAAGTGTTAGAAAGCCAGAGGGGCTGGTACCCAGAAAACAGTGGGAAGAGAGGCAGGAGATGGAGTTAGAGGGGCCAGATCATCCGGGGTTCTAAAGTTAAGACGAAGCCAAAGCAGGGAAGTAACATGACCGAATTGACTTTTCAGGATGCTCTGCTCTGTCTGGCTGCAATGGGGGAAGTGGAATAGGGGAAGTGTGGATGGGGGATCGGCAGGGAGGTTCTGAAGTGGTCCAGGTATCAGATTAGTGCTCAGAACACTGTGGTGGTGGAGGCGGTGTCGTATGACCTGGCCAGGATGGAACTTTCTAGAGTATTTGATGTGTGGCAGGTGGGAGGAATGGATGATTCCCATACTTATGGCTTAAACGATTCAAAAGAAATAAGAGCCTTTTTCCTAGTTACCAGCCTGGTTCATGTTACACCCACTAGCCGCCTGCATTATGCAAATTGTACATCGTAATTAATGTAGATCCAGCTTGAATTATGCAAATTCTTGCTTTGGGCTGTGCTAGTCACTTCCTGCCTCTAATATCTCCTGCCCATCGAAGACCACATGCCATCCTCCCTACTGACCCTCTGTGGACTGGATCCATAAGCCTGTCTTGGGTAAGCGAGCCCTGAGAGGTCATTACAGCCAAGCCAAGAGAAAGCAGGAGGATGAACATCCAAAAGGAGGCAGCACCTCCCCCGAGCCTTTCTCTGAGAGCCTGCTCTGAGCTCATCACGCAGCTGGCCCCTCTCTCCATCAGTGCTTGTCTGCACCGGTCCTGCGCAGAACTCTTCTCCGGCTCAGAACACATGCCTGGCCTTCCTGCAATGCACTCTGATGGAATGCTGATTCCTGGGGCCCATGCTTTTGGTTCAGATCAAATGCAACTGTCTATATGCTGGAAAAATATCGACGACCCTCCAACCTATCCTGACTTTTAAAGGGGCTTCTGCACAGGAATGCCGCCTTGTTTTACTGAGGCGAAGTCTGTGTTTTATTTAACTCTGAACGCCAGGCGCCTAGAATAGCTTGCAGGATAAATGTCAATCAACTCTAGCATAATCAAGACACCCATTCCTGCCTCATTAGGGTCCTCTCATTCCCTTTAAGCTTCTCAGATTTATACACTGTAATTAGAAACTTGGTGATTTTGACTGCTAAACATAAAGGCTTACTGGGAAGCTTCACATGTCTGAATTTTAAAAATTTTCACACGTTAATCCAGTTGCATCTTCTGGCCCAATTCCCTCACACTGTTTTATATTTATTTTTGGACAGAGACGAGAACCATTAATTGAATTGAAACACATATTGATTACTGTTTTTCATGAACTCTGAACAGTTTGTCCTGAATGATTTTACTGAGGAGTTTTTAGGCAACTGTTTGACTGGATTGTTTGCCCTGTGACCGCATTCTGGCTTGCGTGCCTGTCTGCAGTTGCCTGGTCTGCTTTTAGGGAGTCCTGTTGTTCGCAAGAGCAGAGTCAGAGTGGAAGGGGTCACACCAACCCTCTTCACGTACAGGCCCTGATTGGGGCACCCTGATATCCCATCAAACCCAAGTAGGGCTCCGGAAGAGTCTATGCAAATAGCATGCTTTCCACATCCCTGGTGAAAATCCTCAGCTCTCTGGACCCCATGTGAGCAGAGAGATGCCTCAGTTCACGTAGTCGCCACATTATTCATCCAAGGACTGCAGTGTCTGCATCAAGCAGAGCCTTCCAGAGCCAGATTAGGACATTTTAGGATGTGTCTTAAACCACTGCTTCTCCCGTGTTCATGTAGCGCGTGAGTCACCTTGTTAAGACACAGACTCTGATTCAGTGGATGAGCTGGGGCCTGAGATGCTGCATGTCTGACCTGCTCCCAGGTGATGCTGATCTGAGGGTGTGTAGGCACGGGGCCTTTGACGTGACCTCTCTTCATGCGCTGTCTGTCATCCTGCTGGGGAAGTGACCACAGAAGTGCACCCTGCGTCTCCACTAAAATACAAATTCCCGAAGACGTGAGGCCATGGGCTATGCACCCTGATGCGTCCTGGTGCAGCAGAGGCGAGGCTGGCTTCAGCGGGCTCTGATGAGCATTGTGAGCTCCCCCTTCGGTGGCACGGACAGAGGTCGTGGCTGCTGGAGAACCAGGTCGTTTCACAGCCCTGGGGTGGCATCAGGGTAGGGGGCTAGACTCCCAGCCCTTAGGGATAGGAGGCCAGAATCTAAGTCCACGGTTCCAGCGAGCTCTTCAAGATGAGAACTCCTGACTGAAAGGAAGATGTCAAAGTCCAGAAAGAGGCAGCAAGGAAAAAGCAGATGTGACGAAGTTTTCACCTCTTCCACCTGGATGCAAGGGCTTCCAACAAATAGTTGAGCTCTCGTTGCAGTATCATAGATGAGTTAAATGTCCTTGCCTCCTGGCACATTTTCCAGGCGTCCCTGAGATGCTTATGTGCTCACAGCCACTAGCCACACAACAGCCAGGTGATTTTTTTTAAGAATGCAAATATGATTCCTTCACTCCTCTGCTTAAAATCCTCTGAGGGTGTTCTGTTCCTCTCAGGAGAAAGCGCAAACTCTAGAAGCCTTGCGTAACCTGACTCTGCCCACCCACTCTCCACGTGGCCTCATCACTATCGTCCATGCTCACGAGGCTTCAGTCACTCTGACCTCCTTCCTACTTGCCAAACAGGCCAGAGTCATTCCTACTGCAGGGCCTTTACACTAGTTGTTTTCCTTCCAGTATCATCACTGCTTTGCCTTTGAAGTCTCTGGCCACAGGCAAGGTTTCAACAGCAGAGCAAATCCAAAATGAGGTGTAAAACTTTGGCTGTGTGGGATTGGCGTGGATTTACTTTTCCTTTGAATTTTACCCAGTAGAAGCCTGGAACAGTTTGACACCTTCATATTACAATGAGGGGACTGAAGCCCAGAGACTGAATGGAACATAATCAAAGCCATTCCGATTTTGGAGGGCAGAACTGTCCAAGGGTGGGCCCACAGGTTATGACTTGGACCCACGGGGAAGGGAATTTAATCTTAACATATGACATAACACTTAGACCTGCTGTATTTAACAATTTTTACAATATTTACAAAGTTATAACTCTTCTTCACTCCCTCCTCTTTTTGGCTTTCGACTTTGCTGAGTCCAAGGTTGTACATAGGAAGGCACAGACAATCCTGGATTTCTCTTCCATTTGTGTTGTCTGATTTTTCCTTGCCACAAAATGTACTTTCTGAGATCAGAACAGGGTGATTTGTGATTTATGGATTTCTCTCTAGAAATTATAACCAGAACCTAATTTAAAAAATCAGATTGGTTTCATCTAATTAAATTTGGAAATTGCCTCATAAACACATGTTCTGCTGTAAATGTCTTTAAAAGCAAGGTCTCCTGCTCACTGCCTGAGGCAGGACTGGTTGAGCCCAGCGTGGGGGAGACTCCCCATCCTGCTGAAACTTTCTGAAGAATAGTGCAGTCTAGAGCCGTGCTTCTCAAACTTTAACGCCCATGTGAATCACCCAGGGATCTTGGTAAAATGAAGACTCTGATTCAGGAAGTCTGGTGGGGTCTGAGATGCTGTATTTCTAACCAGCTCCCAGGTAAAGCCAATGCTGCTGGTCCATGGACCACATTGGATAAGGGGCGAGACACCTGCACTTGAATTCAGGACCCATGAGTTGCATAACCTTGGTCCTTACATTTCACCTCTCCAAGTCTCAGTGGCCTCATTTTTATGTAATGGCAAGAGCTAATATTTTTCAATGCTATTTCTAAATGCCAAACACAATACTAAACATATATTTATGTTTATTAATAAATATAAATGAGCAGTTTCTTAATGTACCCAAGGTTATACAGCAAGGAAGTGGCAGAGCTGGGATTCACATCTAGGCTGCCTGACCTCAAAAGTCAACATTCTTACCTTCTGAGGCCTCACTGGTTTGTGACACACAGGGTCACAGCCACGTTTATGGTCAAAATATAAGGCCTAAGCCCATGACCTCCTTAGGTCCCTTCACAGCATCAACCCAGAAGTTTGGCATATTCCCAAAAGGTAACCTCAAATGCTCAAACAAATCAGACAGCGGCCGTCTCCTAGCTCTGGTTCTCTGTATTACAGCCTAAGGAGCAGCCAAGAAACTACCTGAAGGTGTCTCACCACAGCTGTTTCCAGTAGAGTCCCTCATGGGAATGCCAGTATCCCAGCAACTGGTCTTTGAATATCCACAAGGCACTGGGTTCACAGAGAAGTGAGAAGAAAGGTGCGTTGTCCTAATCTGTGTGCACCTTTGTGCCTAGAGTTCCAGACAGCGTACCATCTATGAGTCCACCTTTGGAACAGAGCGGGACCCTATGGGGCCTTCTCAGGACAGAACCACCCCGCCATGTCCTCCGCCTGCCTCTTGTCTGTAGAAAAACTTTAGCCAAAGAATAAATTTAGAGTGAGGAAATGCAGAAACAAACGAGAGCAGTCAAATAAAACAAAGTGATAACAGTTTAGCCATTAAGCAAAGTCAAAGACCTTTAGTTCCTCCTCAAGGGCTCCAGATAATATTCTGAGCCACATTCTTTGAGCCATCTTGCAGATACTGAAACTCTCACCAGGTGGAAGAAGTTAACTACACGATGACCAGACTGTAGCCATGACATAAGCTGCTCCATCTGACACAATTCCGAGAACTGACTTCAAGGAAGTGGGAACAAACTGACGCGGGAACTGAAGATTAATTGTACTTAAAACAATCAATATGGTGCTGATCAGACCACCCTATGACCAACTCCAAGACGACTGGCAGAGCTCACTGCGCTTTGCTGCACTTAACCCCCTCCCTCCACCCATACATCCCTGACACTCCCCCTTTAAAAGCTCTTGCCCTCTGATTGGCGGTGGGGAGTTGGCTTTTGGACATGAGTCTGCCTTCTCCCCAGGCTGCTAGCCTCCTGAATAACGCAAACTGTCCTTTCCAAGCAACGTCTGTCTCTCAAGTATTGGCTTTCGAGCAGCAAGTAGCCAAACGTGAGTTCAGCAGCCCCTTCAGGGAGCTAGTGCTCCGTGTGTCTAACTCACAGCTACGTCTGCACTCTTGCTCTCTCTCCATCTGTTTCTTTCTTCTTACTGTGGAATCACAATCGAGGGTTTCCTAGCCCAGTGCAGTGCATAATCCCGTTACAGCAAGAGGGGTACTGCTCCTGCAGAAGAAATCTGTGCAGAGATATGACTCTACCTGAAATGTGGCCTAGACCTGTGGTTTCCAAAGGCAGGTAGGTACAAGAACCGGGGTCTTTTCACGCCAGAGCTGTCCTCAATTCAAGGCAAAATGAGGAAAAAATAAGGAGAATGTCATGAGTTACCCATAAAGCTAGATGTATTCGATTTAAAGGACTGCCTTTTATTCTGAGATTATGTCCTTTCTATATTTTTGAAATTGTCTTTTATGAAACAATGTTAATAAGAGATGGTGAAGTACTCTATGTTGGTTCCCCCAAACCATCTGAAATGTTACTGGCCTGTGAATTCCAAAAGTCTTCAACATCTGGCATTGAGAGCCATTTATATAACAACACCAAGCAACTTAACACCTTAAGTCCTGGGTCCTTTCCCTCTGCTTTACAAAGGGCAGGTGGGTAGATGTCTATCTCATCTGTGTGTATGTGAGTGTGTATGTGGCTGTGTATGATCGCAGCCTGTGCTTTACAAAGAACAGTGTGTAGCTTTTAAATGACTGGGTTTTGTTTCAGTTGAGTTTCCAGTCCCTCTCTTCCCTCATAAGGTTTCGAATGTGTCGCAGGCAAGGTCTATCAGTATGAGTACTTCCTCTCCTTTAGCAGCATCCCCGGGAAGGATGCTTCTCCCAAGCCCATGTTCCAAGATGGAGATGTTAGACAGCTCTGCCTCTGAGGAACACTGGATGGAGTGAGATAAGGTGTTTCCTGAAGGTGTTTTCTCTAGCACCCTGTACATGATAAGACAGTTTTCTCTTCCCTCAGCCCTGAGGTCCGTCCAGGTCTCTCTAGCGAATTTGTGTCCATCAGATTTACCCTGAATATTTCTCCCTCATCAATACTCCTTGACTTTCCTCCCCAGAGCTCATCCTCCCTTATGGCGGCGATATTCTTCCCCAAGCTCTCTCTCAACAGGTGTACCTTTCTGCATAAGCCCTGAGAGTCATTAGTCCTTCCATGAGCCAACAGTGTATTTCAGCCTGGGATGCTTACCACCTTTCCCCTCTCAGACTCCCTAGAGAAACCCTGAAGCAACGATTAACCTCCCCCATCTTAAGGATGAGAAAACTGAGGCTTGAAGAGAGGAAGAACCTGCTAAAGGTCACTTGAGATGGTGGTAGGACTACTAGGATACCAGACTCTATCCTTCCAGCTTCAGTTTCCATGCCCTTTCTCCGCATTGCTGCATTTTCTTATTATAATCTGTATCAACAACCTTGTGGTGTCTCAGAATGGGAAGAAAGTCAATCTCGCCCATCTCCCAATATTAGCATTTAGCTATATCAGCCTTATTGAAGTTTTCCTGTTTGCTTTTGCTCTGCAATGAGCTTCTATACCATTTATTCTAATTTTGAAAGTTTTCAGTGAAGCCACATTGTGTTGGCTTGATGGGAGCATTCTTGTCCAAGGACATTCTGCTCCATCTCTGGTATAAGACCCTGCTAATCCTGGGAGAAGGGCTTTCAACACCATCACCTTGGCTCTATGGCCAAGGCATCACCATATGCCTTAGCCACAGAGCAACGTTAAAGCTCAAGAATCATGTACCCCCAGTTAGAGAATGACATTGGGACCATTCTAGAAGCCCAGGGACTGATATGGGTACCATGGGAATCCTGTGAGTGTTGTGATTTTCCAGAGGAACTGCAAGTACTGTTTGCCAGGCCTGGGTCTGCTCAGCTGTGCCAGGACTATCTGACTCCTTGAGTCCTAATGCCTTTGCTGAAGAGATCAATAATCCTTTCGATGCCCAATTTTCTTCGTCACTAGGGCTATCAGGACAGCTCGATTGATGCCCCTGTGTTTTTTTCCCACTGTATTGTCAGAAACCTTCCAGTTAGTTGTCTCACTCACCTTTGTGCCCTTGATGGAGCTCTGCACACAGTAGGTATTTGCCAACGTCAGGCTGAAGTAAACTGAATAAAGCCAAGTCAAGTGATACAGTCACAGGGGCCTCCTTACCTCGTAGAGCGTGATGACCCCGTTGGTCTCATTGGGAGGTTTCCACTGGATGTAGATCTTCTCCTCAAAGGGACCCCCTTGGATGGACTCTAGAGGAACAGCTCCTGGAACTACAGAAGGAAAAAATTAGGAACTTGATGTCACCTTCCATCTCATTTCGCCAGCCTCGTTGACCTAGAACAGGAGTCAGCAAAATTATCCTGTAAACGGTCAGATAATAAATATTTTAGGCTTCGTGGGCCATACAGTCCCTGTTATAACTACTCAACTTTGGCACCTGTAGCATAAAAACATCCATAGACAATCCATAAATAAATGGGCATGTCTGTGTTCCAAAAAAACTTTATTTCTAGAAACAGGCAAGGGCTGGAGTTGACCCATGGGCCATAGTTGGCTAACCAATTCTCTGGAAGACCGATGGCTTTTCATCTGCAGGCTCTGAGCAAGTTTCTTCTGGAACTAAAACTGACCAGGGTAAAGAGGACATCTGTAGGTCCCAGCCCTGCCAGCAGTAGGATTCTGGAATTAGACTCCTGCCTTAGGATTGGTATTTGAGGAATGCAACGTGAACGTCACTATCATTTTCCCAAACCTGTCAAGCTTTCTCCAGCTACAGGAAGTGCTTCCATAGTTTCCTAATCCCTGAATCTACCAGGAACTATGTGCCTTGAAACTTCAGTCTAATTAGAGGGCAGCTCATTTGCCTAGCTGCTGAGTCTCCAACGCCTGACACATGGTAGATGCATAACAACCATTTGCTGGTTGGACAAATAGATGAGTCAATGACCTATGCCAGCATTTTGCCCTAATGAGCAAAACCTTTCCTGGGCTGTTTCTGTACCCAGATAAGTCTTCCTGCCAGCATCCTCTTGCTGAATTCCACCATCATTATGACAGTCTGGAAGATGCTGAACCATAAAATAATGATTCCCCCAACTTCCCGTTATAACCCCCTAGAGGATCATGAATTCATGTAAGTCATTACAGAATCTATTTATATTTTGGCATTATAAACGCAGGTATTTTTACTAAGTGCTTACTCTGTGATCAGAATTCTACATACATTATTTCATTTAAGCTACAAAACAGCTCTGCCCAGTATGTATTATCTCCTTTCTGCTGATAAGGGAACTGAGGCTCAGAGAATTAAATAACTTGCTCAAGGTCATATGGCTCTTAAGTTGCAAAGAGGGGAGTGAACACCTGTCTGTGAGCTTCAAAGCATATACTCTTAATCGTCATGCTGTGCCTCTCTAGATATAGCCACGGCCATATGTTGCAATCAGTTCCCTATTGTTAAATTAAAATATATTTAGTTTTTCTCATTACGGACATGATACACAGAATTTGTTGAATATTAAAAATCTACCAAAAAAGAGTTTTTAAAAAAGAAAAGAACAAAATCACTCATGATCCCTGTAACTGGAGGTACTTTTCCAGTATCCTCACATGACTGGGCATATACATATTTTATTTTGGAAAATTAAACTCCTACTGTGCGTATTGTGTTGTGACCTTCTCTTATCGCTAAACAGATAACAGTTTTAAAAAAATCCTTAAATGTTCTTTGGGGCCATGCATTTTAATGGCTACTTAGAGCAGGATATGCCCCGTTATAGTCACCAATCCTTTATTATTGGGCATTAAAGTTGGTTTGAATTCTTTATGATTACAATAACCCTGAAATGAGCATTCTTACAAATAAGTATTTGAATGCAACTCTGCTGATGTCCCTAAGATAAATTCTTGGAAATTAATTTATTGGGCCAAAGTAAATGAACTATTTTATCTTTAAGGCTTTTGACATATATTACCAGATTGCCTTCCAGAAAGTTCACACAATTCTGGGCTCCCCAAACAGAAGGATATGCCAATTCCCAATCCATGACAACAACGACTATTTAAAAGATTAAGCATATGTAGTTGTATCTTTTTTAGAATACTGGAGAGCACAGATTTGTTTTTCAGTTTAATTGGCCATTTGCATTGATTCTTTTATGAACATGCTCTCTATACGCTGTGCTCATTTTCCTGGATGGCTCTTCATTTCTGTTCATCATTGTCTTATGATTTATAATCTGTTTTTAAGCTTTTTGGCATAGATTACAATAGTTTTGGTCAGTTCTTCATTTGCTTTTTAAATCTTTTAGGTATGTAGAAACTTCTAAGTATTCGGATCTCTTATTGCTTTTCCTTATCCCGTCATCCTTTCCACAAATATTTATTGAATACTTAATATGACCAAGGGACTTGGTGATAGACATTACGGATACACCAGGGACAAAGAAAGATACAGTCAAATCCTTGATAAAGCTTGTATTCTGGAAAGGGAGACTACATTAAATAAATAATTGCACTCATAATTAGTTTTTTAATGTTGTTATCAAGACTTTGAGGTAAACACATAAGGTGTTGGAAGAATTATAACCAGCAGAGAAAATCTAGCCTGGCAAGTCAGGATAATGAGGAGAAAGTAAGTTAGGGTTGATGGATAAGTAGAAGCTACTAGGACAGTCCTGGGGAGGGTGGGTGTTGGAGTGCGGTGGATGGCTTTGTGGAGGAAAGTGTGGAAGGAGAAAAGCCATCCTGGGGAGAGAAGATGGTAGCTTGGACCAGGGTGACGGTAGTGTAGAAGAGAATTAGACTGTGTCAGAGATTTGGGGGAGCTCCTGTGATTTGGTGGTGATGGAGGAAAGAGACGTGTCAAGGTAAAACCCCAGCTCTTCTGTTTCATACCAGTGGGGTGGATCAGAGGTTGTTCATAGAAAGGGAGCCTTAGAGGATGCCTAGTCTTGGAAAGGAAGCTGGCAAGCTCAGTTCTGTCATAATTCATTGGACAAGTATGCAGAACACCCAGGCGGCAATGTTGTAGCAGTGGGGTGGGGGCAGTGGGTAGCAATGTTTAGGCACTGAAACCATGGGCAGGGAGTAGATCTTGTAGCCAGAGCGCAGAGGAGAACAAAAGTAGCAAGTCTAGGACTAAGGCAAGAGGAACTCCAAACTTAACAAGGAAAACAAAGAAACTCGGAAACTGGGAAGCCGTGTTCAGAGAGGCAACAGAAAACCAGGAAGGTGGGCTGTCATTGAAGCATCCAAGGGAGGAACAAAAAGGTATTGGTTAACAGTGACAGGTGTGGATGCCGAGTAAGATGCAACCTTCTGTTTGCTCACTGAATGTAGCGTCTTCAAGGTTACTTGTGAACTGAGCAAGGGTAATTTAGGGAGAACACTGGTGTCATAAGTCATCTTTTAATGGGTGGAGAAGAGAGTGGAAGGTGAGGCGAGTAAACAAACAACAAAATGTTTACTTGTGTTGAGATGAGTAAACGTTTTGGCTGTGAAGGAGGCGAATGCAAAAAGGAGCAGGAATGAGACATGGAGCTAAAGTACTGTCCCCTCCCAAAGAGGGAGAGGTTATAGCATGATTAAAGGCAACCAGGAAAAAATCAAAAATTGACGTAAGAGGTAGAAGGATAGGAAAGAGAGAGGAAACAACTGACATTAGTAGGGTCCTGAAAATGCCAGGGCAGGGAAAGAGAGCATCCTTCCCTCTGTGAGATAAGAGGAAGAAAATGTGCAAGTGCTCTGGAGAGGGGGGTTGAGGTGTCCTTGAATGGCTCTACTTTCCTGAGAAGAGAGAGTGAAACCATCTACCCAAAGTGTCCTGGAGGAGGAGCTCCGTCAGGAACCTGAAGAAGCTTTAAGAGGTGAAAGGTGAGCTGAACAGAGAGGTGCTGGCGCTGCTCACTAAGAAGGCTGTATCAGATGCAGGCTGGGATGGGACCACCACCTGGGCTCCTCCTTTCGTACTAGCTCAGAGCAAATTCTCTTTTTTACCCAACGTCAGATGAATAGTCATCTGTATTTTCTGCCTTCAACTTTTTCTTTTGAAACCTAACACTTTAATCCATCTGGGATCAATTTTATGTACTGTACAAAATGGAAATCTCACTAGAGTTCTTTACAATATTCTTAGGACAATAAATTGACCAGTCAAAACTTTCCCCAGTGATTTAAAATGCCATTTTATTATCACATTAAATTATTTTATATTCTAGCATATGTTGTTGGCTTTCTGCTGTATTTCATTGAGTCATAGCTTCTATTCTGACAGTATCTCTCTGTTGTGTTGATATAGCATGTTTTAATATTCAGTAGAACAGGTCCTTTCCAAATATCATCATTCTTTTGCAAAGTTTTCTGGACTATCAATACCCATGTATTCTTCCAGAAGAATACTGGAATAATTTTACAAAATTTCCAAAATGTTCCATCAGAATCTTTATTTCCCTTGCATTCTTCACTTCTCTGGAGGACAAATGACACCTTTTTTATAACAAGTCCTCCTGGCAGTAATATTGTATTAATTCTTATTTCTTAATGTTTTCTTTTTAGGTCTCCCAGTTAAAAATGTTTTTTTCATTTCTTACAAACTGTATTCCGAGGATTTTATTACTTTTGTTCATACTATTTTTGCATTACATTAAGGAGTTTCTCTTACGAAACATACGACAAAATTATGTGTAACAAATGTATATTTAAATAATAATTATGAAATGAACATGCATGTACCCACTATCCAATCTAAGAAATAAAATCTAAAATGTATCATTGGAGCATCCTTTGTGCCTTACACTCTTGACTCCTACTCTCCACCCCATGAACAAAAAAAATGCATATTATCCTGAATTTTATGTTAATCATTCTCTTTATTTGGAGTTATAAGTATATACATCTATCTTAAGACAAAATATCATTTAGTTTTTCCTGGTTCCCTTTATATACATAAAACTGAGTGTTTGTATTGCATGATTTGCATTTGTCACTCAATGCTGTTTTGAGATTCATCCCCACTAATGCACGTAGTTGTATTCCATTCATCTAAATTTTATGAATAGAGTCTTATTTATTTTCTATATTTCTTATTTATTACTATAGGCAGACATTAAGACTATTTCCCGATGGGGCTATCTTACAGCATTGCTCCTATGAATGTTTTTGTACATTTGGTTGAAAATATATATGAGATATATATATATATATATCACATATATATCATATATATATATTATATATATATATATATATATAATATATATATATAAATATATAAAATATATTTCACTATTGTATACCTAGAAATAGGACAGGTAGACTAAGGGCAATATCTGTCTTCAGTTCTCCTGAGTAATGCCAGATGATTTTCCAAAGTGGTGGCAGCAACGTACACTCCCTCCAACAACGTTCTGAAAGCTCCTACGTCTCTACATCCTTACAAACACTTGGTATTGTAAGGTTTTTATATTCTAGACCATCTGGTAAGTGTGAAATGATAGATCATTGAGATTTTAGTTGTTTTTGTCTGTTTTCTAAAGAGGATGAGCATCTTTTAGTGTTTTTTGGACATTACTGTCTTCTTCTTATTGACTTGTAGAGGTTCTTTGCATATCCTTGCTATGGATCCTTTTATTGGCTATGTGTGTTATAAAAATCTTCTCTTGGTTTTTGTCTTCCCTATCCCTTTATGTTACCTTTGGATAAAGATCAGGTCTTAATTTTGTTGTGGTCAAATTTATCAGTTTTTTTTCTTTTTTTTGTGTGACTTGATGGTGGTAATCATTTCACAATGTATACCTATATCAAATCATCATGTTGTAGATCTTAAATATATACAATTTTATTTACCAAATATACCTCAACAAAGCTGGAAAAAAAATAGGAGATGCTGTTGGTGCTTACTGCCCATATACTGAGGCTCACTGCAAAACACTTGCTACTCTACCTGAAGGCTGTGGAAGCAAACTTGGTCTCCACACAGGGTAAGCAAAGAGTGCCAGAGTTAATGTCCCCAAAACATTCTTCAAGCAACGAAAGGAAGTTAATGTATGAATATTCTGGTCTCTTCACCATTGGTTGGGTTAACTCTGAGATATGTTCTAGTAATATTTCTCAAACTACCTCAAATACCGAAACCCTTGTTACTGTTATCATTATTATTAATTTTCTTAATATTATTTTCAACCCACTGTGGACCGATACTATCATAAAATTTTTTAAAAGAATAGGAAAGTAAAATCTAAAAGTAAAAGTGGAATATAAAAACACAGAAAATGCAAGCTCCTCCTTTAAAATACTTAATCTCTTTTTCTGTAATTATCTTGTCAAGGACCTGAAAGAGTCCGTGAGTCAGTGCTGGTCTCTGGATTACAGGTGGAGTGGCACTGCTCTAAAACCCAGTGATTCCCATGGTAATTTTTGATAATGCACATTTTATTGGCTTCCTTCCCTTCCCTGATTCACTTCTCTCTACTTACCAGTGTGTCCTGGACCATCTCCTAAATAAACTACTTGCATTTGAATCCTTATCGCAGGATCAAGATGAATGCAAACAAAAATAATAAATCCAAATAAAATATTCTTATTTAAGAAATACTTTCTCTACCCTGAAGTCATAAGAATATTCCCTTAAACTTTCTTCAGTTTTAAAGTCATACCTTTTATAAAATGTCTTCAACCCATCTGTAATTGTGTTTTCACATAAAGCGTGAGGTAGGGATCTAATTTCAATTCTTCCTCTCTATCCCAGCACTACTTAATGAAAACAAATTTTTATTTACTTAACTGATCTGCCATATGCTCCCTCTGCCTTCCATCACATTCCCATGTATGTATGGGTCTATTTCTACGTTCTCTCTATTTTTTTCAATTGTAGTATTAGACTAGTCCTGTGTCAATATCATGCCTTTTTAATTAATTGAATGATTCTTTAAATTCTATAGTGCTTCACAATTTTCAAAAGTTTAACACACATGATTTCATATAATCCCATAATAACCCCTTTCTCCCCTTACCCTGATATTACCCCTCCCCGTTCCCTCTCCCCACTGGTAACCACTAATTTGTTCTCTATATCTGTGAGCCTGCTTCTTTTTTGTTTCACTCACTAGTTTGTTGTATATTTCAGATTCCCTGTATAAGTGATATCATACAGTATTTGTCTTTGTCTGTCTTTCACTTAGCATAATGCCCTCCAAGTCCATCCATGCTGCTGCAAATGGCATTATTTCATTCTTTTTTATGGCTGAATAGTATTCCATTGTGTGTATGTACCACATCTTCTTTATGCACTCATCTGTTGGTGGACACTTAGGTTACTTCCATACCTTGGCAATTGTAAATAATCCTGCTATGAACATTGGGGCGCACGTATCTTTTTGAATTAGAAATACCGTGTCTTCTAAATTAACAAAGATTTGTAAGTTTTGTAGCTGGTAGAGCAAAGCCTGCAAATATGCATTTTGTGTTCAGGGCTGTCTTACTATTCCTGTCTTTTCTCCTTGCATATACATTTTAGGACTAGCTTGTAAATTTTCAAAACAAAAGTCTCATTTTTCTTTTGAAGTCGCATGAAAGATAGATCAATTGGGAGACCATAAATGTCTTTATATATTATGGCTTTATAAATCGGGTTTTCCTATCCATAAACATGGTGTATCTCTTACTTAGGTCTTCTTTAATGTCCTTCAGTGCTTTATACATTTACGTATACTATATATCTTGAAATCTTTTTGTTAGGTTTATTCCTAAAAGCCATATATTTTTATTGGTATCATAAATAGTATCTTAAAAAAAACACATACCTTTTAGGTGCATGGAAATGCAATTGATTTTTTAATGTTGAGCTCTTCGCAAACATGCTATATTCTCTTATTAATTCTAATGAATTGTGTGTAAATTTCTTTGGGTTATCTAATAAATAACCATAGCATATGCAGTTAATGATAATTTTGTTCTTTTCCAATCCTTTAACTATTTATTTAATTTTCTTGTCTTCTACCAAAGCCACCAATACAATATTTAGTGGAGATAATGATAAGCATCTGTGTGCTTTCCAACTTTAAAGGAAATGATTTTATTATTTCATCCTTGGGTGTGGTGTCTGTAAGTTTCTTATAGTTACCCTTTATCAGGGTAAGAAGGTCTTTTTTATTCCTGGTATACAAGGATATTTTCTTTTTAAGTCATGCTGAGCTTTAACTGAAGCTTTTTCTGTACCTCCTGTAGTAATGATATGTTTTTGCCCTCTCTTACTTCGCTAAAGTAGTGAATTGCAGTTATTTGTTAATGTTGAACAAATATTAATTTCCTAAAATAAACCATTTTTTTTCCTAGTTGTATACAGTGCTGGATTGTTTGTTAATATTTTGTTTGGGGGATTTGCATCTAATTGTCCTTTTACTCATAATAAGCTTGTCTGGTTTTGACATTAAGGATAAACTGGTATCCTAAAATGAGGAGAGGAGTGTTCCTTCTTCTTCTCTCTAAAAGTATGGATGCAAGACTGGGATTGCCAGTGCCTTGAGTATTTGTCTGATTGCACCTGTAAGACCATCTAGGACTGGTGTGTTTTTGTTGGAAAAGTTTAAACTACTGATTCTATTCTCTATTTGATAATTATATAAATTTTCCCCCTTTAGTCAAGTTTTTACATTTATATTTTGCTAGGAATTTTTTCATAGCCCATAAACGTTAAATTTACTGGTCTAAAAGGATATTTAATATCCACATTTTATCTTTTTTACTGTGAAAAGAACCAGTATACAAACATATAAAACTGTGAAAGAACCAGTATACAAGCATATAAAACAAATACACATCACATTAATTTATCAACAACTTCATACCTGCAAAAGGTAAGGGCTCTCTTAACTTCCTAATAATCATGACCTTGGTTTTCATTATAGTTTTTCTTCCTTAAACACACATCCCTAAGCACTATGGAGTTTATTATTAAATAAAAATAATAAATATAATAAACAGTGCTAAACTCTTTTACAAAGCCCAGTCTGGGAGGACTAACCTCTTTCTTTACATCACTAATTTCCATTCCATGAACATGTTCTAACCCAGCATTTATTTATACATTCTGTTAAGAATGTGGATTTTATTGTGTTTTTAAAACTTGTTTCTTGCTGTAATTCTTAAGGGACATTTGCTTTGCATTAAATGACTGTTCCTCTTTAATAAGAATGAAAGTATTTTTCCATCTGTCCAGTAACCTTTCTTTATGCAACCTTACAAGAGCTGGAACAGGCCAGTCTAGTTTGGTGGGCTGAGATACGTTCTGCTAGTGATTATATGAGCCCCTGTTTTAAATATTTTTAACCCAGAGGGAAAGGGAAAATTTAGATATGCCCGTCATTACTTGGCCAGATAAGGGGTCCGCTTGCTTGGAGGTGAGGGTTGGTGGGGGAAGGTTAGGGAAAAGAAATGACCACACAACAGGAAGCTTCTTTTCAAACAGAGGACTTACTTTGGTTTTTGAAGGAGCGGCCTTAAGTTACCTGGAGCACTGCCCCTACCTTTAACTGGAGTGTCTCTTCCCAAAGATACTCTTTCCTCAAATCCCTCTGCTTTTCTGATTTACCACATTGCAGGCTTGGACCAAGGGCTCTCATCCTCTGCTCTGTGGACTGGCATATAAAGATGCCTCAACATTAAGATCTCCTGAACCCCTGAACCCCCCACTCCTATCAGCTCCATAGCCCACCCTCACCTTTAGCCTTGGGCAGAGTTTGAGGGTATTTATGCAATTGGGCTTAGAAGTTCCTTCTTCTTGTGCCCCAAGGGACTGGGTGGCAGTGGAGGGGGTGGTTTCTTTCGGTGAAGTCACAGCTCAGTCATCTTTTCTCCATGTAGGCTCCCCTCCCCCAACATTGCTCTGCATTAATCCCTCTGGCATGGGTATGGCATCCTCTTATAGTTCTCAGGGCAGAATGAAAGGCATTTTTCTATTCCTTTGGGAAGGTAGTTTAAGAAGAATGATGAGATGACCACCTTGAATCAAAACTGTCATTTTCATCATGCAGACCTGTAACGTACTAACATCAGGGACTGAGCCAGACTGCCTGGGTTTATGTCCCATTCTCACCACTTATTTGTTGTACAACCTGAGGCAAGTTGCTTAACCTCTCTGTGACTCAGTTTCCTTACTTTAAAATGAGGATTAAAATAGTACCTCCTTCGTAGCTGTTGGGGTGGTTCACACTCTGTGTGTTTTCTCCTCCCCCTGGTCCCATCACATTCTCTGAGAACTGCTCTAGTGCAGCCTGGAGATCACCAATTTGATTCTTCTGCAGAATCAGAATTGTTACTATTTCCTTTGGTGTCCTTCCATCTATCTATAGTCTCTGAATAGTGTCGTACTGCTAATCATAGAAGCCGTATCTTCTCGTAGCTTTACTGAGCACATTTAACAGCTTTCTAAAATTTTCTTCTGATTTCTATGGTAAATTATTTAAAAATCTATTTTGTCTTTGAGGAGATTCTCATGATTCATTCATGCAATAATATCTTTATCACATGTCTACTATCTACCTGGCACTGTTCTAAGTGGTTGGAAGTACCAGTAAACAAAAATAGAAACAAACCATCATTGTCTCCTTGGTATACGTGCAAGTGGGAGAAGAGAGATAATTAAATGTAGAGTGAAATAGGCAGCATGTCAAATGATAAATCCTAGGGAGATACACAGAGCAGGGAAGAGGGACAAGGAGTCTGGTGTTAGAAAAGTCCAGTTTATAATAGAAAGGTTGAGGAAGATTCACCTGAAAGGTGACATTTGAGCGAAGGCATGAAGGAGGTGAAGAAACCAGCCCTGTTTTTTTGTGGGAAGATTATTATTCTAGTCAGAAGGAATGGCAAGTGCAAATGTCCTGAGGCAGGGACACACCTGGCACATTTGAGGAGAACAATGACTGGATTTATGTAGTAAGGCAGACATAGAAGAAGATGAGGTCAGAGAGGCAACCAGAAAAGTGGTAGTATTAAAACCAGGCAGGGGGCTTCCCTGGTGGCGCAGTGGTTGAGAGTCCACCTGCCGATGCAGGGGACGTGGGTTCGTGCCCCGGTCCGGGAGGATCCCACATGCCGCGGAGCGGCTGGGCCCGTGAGCCATGGCCGCTGAGCCTGTGCGTCCGGAGCCTGTGCTCCGCAACGGGAGAGGCCACAACAGTGAGAGGCCCGCGTACCGCAAACAAAACAACAAAAAAACAGGCAGGACCCTGTGGGGCTCATGGGCACAGAAGCCTTTCTGTGCCTCCTGTTCCTTGTTTGTAGGGAAAAGAGTCTAGCCTCCCTGACCTGCCCTGAGTTCGAAAGGGCAGCTTCAAACAGGTAATAATCAGGGAAGGGAGGGGATGGAGACAGAGACAAGGGAGGAGCAGCCCAGAAACAACAGTGCAGCCTTGGGGCAGGGTCCTGGTTCTGCCTCAAGGGATGCATGGAACAATATCTTTGAGCTCTTTACAGAACTAAAACCCCCAACGAATGCAAGATGTTAGCATTCTTCATTCCAAAGAAGATCACAGTTTGATAACCTCATCAAGAGACCACCTGAGGCCAAATTAAAGGAACCAGAAAGGCTCATTAGGAAGAGACTATCTGAAATCAGATTAAAGGAGTGCAGGCCCTGCACACACCCTAATGTTATCAGCAACCCCACCCTTGAACTACTGCTATAAAACTCCTCACCAAATCCTCCTGGATCGGGGGACACAGATTTTGGAGGGCATGAGCCCGCTGTGTTCCCCTTTGCCTGCCAAAGCAGTAAAGCTGGTCTTTTCTACTTCACCCAAAACTTTGAGATTCGATTTGCCACCAGTGCACAGAGGCCAAGTTCTCCACATCAGTGTGGTCACATAGGACCTCGTGAGCCACCCTAAGGACTTGTGCTTTTAATCTCAGTAACACAAGAAACCACTGGAAGGTTATGCATAGAGGGGTGATGTTGTGATTTGCCTCGCAGTTTAATAAGATCCTTCTGGCCACTGTGTTGAGAAAACAGAGCAGGGGCCAGGGCTAAAGCTGAGAGGCCATTGTGGAGGCCACTCTAATAATACAGGTTGGAGGCTGCAGTGGCTTGGACCAAAGAGCTAGCAGTAGAGGCTGTAAAAAATGATCAAGGTCTTGCTATATATTGAAGGACGAGTCAAGAGAATGTGCTTATGGATGGGATGTGGGGAGTGAACAGGGATGCTTTGCACAAAGCAAGGGGGCACCAATCACAGAGAATAGGTGTGCTCCCTGGAGCTTCCCTGGAGTTTGCAATCCAGGGCTTTAAATGTGACAAAAGTGAGGAATCAAGGTTTCTGACTTGAGCCATTGATAAAATGGAGTTGCCATTAACGGAGGTGGAGAAGAGCATGAGGAGAATGAGTATGAGTCTGGTGGTGGCTGAAGGATGATCAGGCCAGCTGTGGACGTGTTTAACTCCAGTGGCTGATTAGCGACGCAGGTGGATAGGTCTAACAGGATAAACGACTGGATAATTTGGATAAATGACTCCGGAGGGCAGGGGAGAGGTCTGGCTTGGAGATGTCAACTGGAGAAATCATTAGCATAGGGATAGATTTTAAAGCCAAAGGACTGGAGGAAATAATTAGAGGAATGAGTGTGGATCAAGGGTCAACAAGCTATGGCCACTGCCAAATGCAACCAGCTAATTGTTCTGTAAACAAAATTCTACTGGAACACTGCCACACCCATTCATTTCTACGGTCAGAGTGAGATGTTTGAAATTGGGATTACAGAGGTATTATAGGTAATTTTAAGATGGTCCCCTGCCCATAACTAACAGAAATCTTGCATAGATCACTGGTTTGGTTTTTCCAAGTCACACACCCTTGGTTAAAAAGCAGTCTGCCGAGTCTGGCCACACACCACTTAATACAGTTCTCGGTAGAGAGGAAATTAAATGCTTTATGTACAGACTTTCACGTAGGACACCATATAGAAACTGGTGGGATGACCATCCCCATTTTACAGATGGGGGCACTAAAATGTACAGAATGCAAGTAATTTAATCAAGGTTACACAACAAATTACTGAATAGAGCCTAGATATAGCCCAGATCCCTCTGACTCCAAAGTGTTTTCTGAATCACCCCTTTCTTCCATCACCTGGTGGACATGTGGGTTCAGAAAAGCTGAAAGACAGTCACACTAAAGTCACCTACTAGTGGAAAAATCAGCACATCTCGGCCCCAGGCTGAGGTTCTTTTTACCACATCACACTACCACTCCACAAGTCAAGAAGTCCTTTTCCACGAAGCCAACTTATAGTCGACCCTCGGTGTCCGCAGGAATTGGATCCAGGATAACAAAATAACAAAATCCACTGAAGCTAAATTCTTTATATAAAACGGCGCACTGCAGTTGACCTTCCACACTGGGGGTTCCTCGTGGGAGGATTTAACCAACCGTGCATTGATTTCGAAATCAATCTGCGGATATGGAACCCACAGACATGGAACCCACGGATACAGAGGGCTAACTGTGCTTTATTTTGATTCAACTAGGTCTTTTTCTTCCCCGTCTTACTCACTGTGAAAAGACTTCTTTAGGAAAGATTCCTGTTTTGTCTAATCTTCTAAGTTGCTTTACCCTTCTTTTTTTTCTTCATAATTCTTTAGTGGATCCATGTATTCCCTCCCCACAATTTCATTTCTTTTTCTATCTAACAGCACGGAACTTTCCATCCCTTTGATAGAGTTCTACAACAAAGGTTAATTACTTTATAATTTCATTCTCTTTAAAAAAAAAAAAGCACACTAAAATTGCTAATTTTAACTGTGCTTCTTGTCAGTAGGTTCATGTAAATTCACTGTAATTAAAACAGATGTTTTCTTGTGCCTAACACTCAGGTGGTAATTTAAGGAAAATTTTCATTTCAACATAAAGGAGGACAGAGTGTTATCAAGGGAAGTTCTCTCCTCTCTTCTCCTGTCTTATCCTTTCCTCTTCTTTCTTCCCCTCCATTTTTGTATCTGAAAAGTGGCACTAATGGTGAACTTTGAGGGTAGTTGTGAGAAGTAACAAGTCAGTTTTTGTAAAAGCACAGAGCCCTGCACGGTCAGCACAAGTTTTCCTTCCTATCATCTTGTCTAGGTTTTTTTTTGTTTTGTTTTTTTAATTTATTTATTTTTTTCCTTTCCATTCCAGGTGCCATATTTGTTGGTTAGTTGGTTGTTGTTCATTATAGAGGCTCAGAACTAACTTAAAAGTAGAGATAATTTGAAAATGGTTCAGAGGAGTCTGCCTTACAGAGACAAGATAGATTTAAACAATTTCAATCCACTTTGTAATTTCCAGTCTTGCTGGAGGAAAGATAATTTTTTTCTGGATAAATTTTTATATCTTAAGGTGTCAAACATACCTTTTTAATGGAACTATACAGTGGTGTATTAGCAAATGTTTCACAGCCAGCTCTCCAGGAAAACAAAACAAAATAAAAACTCAATATGTTTCCTGATTTCCATGGTGTAAATATCTCCACCGTGGTTGATCTTAAGCAGTGAATGTGATATCACTGGGTTCAGAGGTTAGAAGAGAGGCTAATGATTAGCTCTATCAAGCCAGTATCAGCTGGTTTTGAGTGTAAATAAAATATATTATACACGTCTTTACCTTCTTAGCATATATAAGCAGGGCCCCGTGATATAATGAAAGAGGCATGGGTTTCGATATTAGCTATTCATTCGTTTAACAAATAGTTAATGAGCATCTACTAGGTGTCAGGCAGACAATAAACACACACACACACACACACACACACACACACACACAGTATTTCAGGTAATGATAAGTACTACAGAAAAGGATAAAACAGAGAGAGTGTTTAGGGAGATACTGGCCAGGAATAGGATTGTATCTTAGATAGGGTTGGGAGAAAAGCACAGATAAGATTTTGGGGTCTACTTACTGGCTCTGACATTTGTTACTTAAGTAGCCTTAGACAGGTTCCTTAAACTATCTGAGCCTCAGATTTCTCTTCCACCCAGTATCAGTAGCATCTACCTCACAGTATTTGGCAACTGACTATATGAATGAAGAATATCAGCTCAACACCTAGCTCGTAATGGACATTCAAAAACTGTAACTGTACTTCTCCTTACCCTTTATGATAGCTCAAGGTCATCTCTGCAAAGATTAACAATGTACTGAGCCCCAATTAAATGATGGCTCAGCACTTACTAAGATGTGTATAGCTTTTTATCCTTAACTAAATGACTATGGATTTCACCACTTATTGCCTTGTTGTTATCGCTTTTTATACTTTTCTTCTCACTATCCTCTTTTCCAGATTTTATGTGCTGCATCTTGCTACTGTACAAGTACACATCCCTAGCAACATGCAGCCTCGTTACTGCATCTTGTTACTGTACAAGTACACGTCCCTAGCAACATGAAGCTTCTTGTTACCGTATCTTGCTACTGTACAAGTACACGTCCCTAGCAACATGCAGTCTCCTTCTAGCTTCATGTGACCTGAGAAACCAGATAATTAACCTTGTTAGAAACGCACATAAAATACAAGCACTCACTCCTAAAATATCATTCTTCTCTATGATGAAAGTACATGTCTTATACTAAATGCAATAATATATGTATTATATGTGATTAAGGATATATTAAATGTGATTAAGCATATTATGTTAATATATACTATATGATTAATAATCAATTAGATTTTTATACAATTATTATAAATTATATGGGAATCTACATTCCTTATTGCAAAATAAGAAAAATGATAGTTTGCTTTTTCATGTTTGGTGTTAAGATTAAACAAATCTACGTTGCTGATGAAAATGTAGTATAATAAGGACCTCTATGGAGGAGTATCTGTCATCATCTAACAAAAATTCATATGCATTTATGCATTGACCCCAGTAATCCAACTTTCAGGAACTTCTCATGAAAATACATCTCCACAATACCAAACAACATATGCAGAATACTGGATACAGTATTATTTGTCATAGCAAAAAATGGGAACAACCAAGTGTCCACAGGACCCTACCTGAATTAACCATGGTATATCCACAAAATGAAGTCCCACACAGCTATAAAAAAGAATGACACAAATCTGTACAAACTGACATGGACTGATTTCAAGGATATATTAAGTGAACAAAAACACAAGATGCAGAGTATACCTACTATGCTATCTTTTACATAAAAATAAGAGAAATAAAGATAATTTCTACTTTTTTGCAAAATGAACTATAGGAAAGATGTATCTGAAATAAATAAAAATGGTTACCTTTCAGGTGCAGGTAAGAACAGTGTGAAAGAGAGATGCTGGCAATTCTTCTCTGAGGGTACCTTTTTATACAGTTTTGACTTTTGAACCAAGAAACTGTTTTGATGTTAGAAACAATGACATTGAACAAAAAAGGATGGGGGGAAGGCAGACCTTAAAATTGAAATAAATGAACCTAATAGGGTATCAAATTGATTATAACCATCCAGAGAAAAGAATGAACTTTTGGATATGGTATCGTGACTACTCAAGGAGAGAAAAACTAAAAAGAAAATCTTTAACCTAATTTAGTAGTTTTCTTGTTTGTTAGGAGGACTGGTATTATAATTCTGAGACTACTTTGTATGTATTGCAGCATGAACAAATGAAAAAAATATGTGAATGTTGGGGTTTTCACTGTGGGAGGAGGGAGATAGATATATATGGATGGAGGGCAAGTGCAGAAGAATCCTGAGGTGTTGGATTTGAATTAGTGTGAGTTCATGATTTAAAACAGATAAAATTATATTCCCCAGCTCTACCTTCTTGAAGAGCCTAGAGGCAATAACACCCCATTGAGCACAACTAAGATGCATTTCTGAAAACAACCAGAAATCCTCAGCTAAGTGGTTAACTCCAGGTCTGGGGCAGAGACGTTACAAGGAGAGTCTGGAATATTCTGTTGCACCAGAAGCAAGAAAGACTAATGAGAGCATGTCCAAAGGACCTAGGAGTCACTCTGAAGGGACTCCCACTAGCCATATTTGAGACAGTTTGAGCATTGAAAAGAATAATGATAGTAATGGATTTTAACACATTGAGGAAGAAAAAATGACCCAAGAGTCAACAGGGAAAAAAAATGGGGAGGGGGGATGAGGAGAGAGAAGCTCTTTTATAAAGAAGAATGCAAATTAATACATGTAGAGGGAATGCTAGATTTAGAGCACCCTTTTGTAAATATCAGCGTAATAATTGATTCAGGAGAGGATTATCAAGGAGTGTTAAAACCATTGGGTCAAAAGTTCTTGGGGAGACCCAGAATTGCCAAAGCAATCTTGAGGAAAAAGAACAAAGCAGGAGGCATAACCCTCCCAGACTTCAGACAATACTACAAAGCTGCAGTAATCAAAACAGTGTGGTACTGGCACAAAAACAGACATACAGATCAATGGAACAGAATAGAGAGCCCAGAAATAAACCCACGCACTCACGGTCAATTAATCTTCGACAAAGGAGGCAAGAATATTAAATGGGAAAAAGTCTCTTCAGCAAGTAGTGCTGGGAAAGTTGGCCAGCTGCACGTAAATCAATGAAGTTAGAACACACCCTCACACCAAAAATTAACTCAAAATGGCTTAAAGACTTAAACATAAGATATGACACCATAAAACTCCTAGAAGAGATCATAGGCAAAACATTCTCTGACATAAATCATACCAATGTTTTCTTAGGTGAGTCTCCCAAGGCAGTAGAAATAAAAACAAAAACAAACAAACAAAAACAAGTGGGGCCTGGGACTTCCCTGGTGGTCCAGTGGTTAAGACTTCACCTTCCAATGCAGGGGGTGCAGTTTTGATCCCTTGTCAGGGAGCTAAGATCCCACATTCCTTGTGGCCAAAACCCCCAAAACCAGAAAAGCAACAAAAGGAATGTTGTAACAAATTCAATAAAGACTTTAAAAATAGTCCACATCAAAAAACTCTTAAAAAAACAAACAAAAAAACAAATGGGACCTAATCAAGCTTACAGGCTTTTGTACAGCAAAGGAAACATAAACAAAATGAAAAGACAATCCACAGAATGGGAGAAAATATTTGCAAATGATTTGACCAACAAGGGCTTAATTTTTAAAATATACAAACAGCTCATACAACTCAACAACAAAAAAAGCAAACAACCCAATCAAAAAATGGGCAGAAGACTTAAATAGACATTTCTCCAAACAAGACATACAGATGGCCAATAGGCACATGAAAAGATGCTCAACATCACTAATTATTGGAGAAATGCAAATCAAAACTACCACGAGGTACCACCTCTCACTAGTCAGAATGGCCGTCATTAAAAAAGTTTACAAATAACAAATGCTGGAGAGGGTGTGGAGAAAAGGGAACCCTCTTACACTGTTGGTGGGAATGTAAATTGGTGCAGCCACTATGGAAAACAGTATGGAGGTTCCTCAAAAAACTAAAAAGAGAGTTGCCATGTGATCCAGCAATCCCACTCCTGGGCATATACCCAGACAAAACTCTAATCTGAAAAGATACATGCACCCCAATGTTCATAGCAGCACTATTTACAATAGTCAAGATATGGAAACAACCTAAGTGTCCATCAACAGACAAATGGATAAAGAAGATGTGATACACACACACACACACACACACACACACACACACACGAATGCAATATTACTCAGCTATCAAAAAGCATGAAATAATGCCATCTGCTGCAACATGGATGGACCTAGAGATTATCATACTAAGCAAAGTAAGTCAGAAAGAGAAAGACAAATACCATATGACATCACTAATATGTGGAATCTAAAATATGAGACAAATCAACATATCTATGAAACAAAAACAGACTCACAGATATAGAGAACAGACTTGTGGTTGCCAAGGGGGAAAGGGGGTAGAGGAGAGAAAGACTGGTAGTTTGAGATTAGTGGAGTCAAACTGTTATATATAGGATGGATAAACAACAAGGTCCTACTGTATAGCACAGGGAACTATTGATATATTCAATATCCTGTGATAAACCATAATGGAAACAAATATGAAAAAGAATATATATATATATATATATATGTAAAACTGAGTCACTTTGCTGTACAGAAGAAATGAACACAACATTGTAAATCAACTATACTTCAATAAAATTTAAAAAAAGTTCTTGGGGAATAGGATCCTCAAGGATCCCAAAGCATCACTGCACAGGTGAGCTAATTTACGAAGAGAAAAGGTGCTGCATTTACTGTGGAGGGACTGGATGGTCCCCATCTTATCTAAGGGACCAATGCAGCAACATCAGTAGAGGGGGCTCCCTGACATTATGTACCTCTTGACATGATACAGTGAGAAATATACATCACCAACTCATATAGCATTTTTGCCAAACGTGTCTCATATTCTGGTTTGTCACATAAAATCAGGTTTAATATTATTGGAAATATGAATGTGGATTATCTATTTGATTATTTTAAAATTAATGCTAAATTTCTTAGGTGTTCTATGGTCCTGTGGGTATGGAGGAGAATGGCCTTATCCTTGGGTCATGTCATGTATCCTAAAGAATTTAGGGGTCAGGTATCATGATTTCTGCCACTTACTTTCAAAGAGCTAAAAAAATTCTATGTATGTTTGTATATAGTTCCATATCAAATATATCATACCTAGGTATCATATATATATATGAAAACATAGATAGCAAGGTGTTCAAAAATGCTGAATCTAGTGAAGGGTTTACAGATCTCGTTTGTACTATTCTTTCAAATTTTCTATGGTTTTGAAATATTTCAAAGTAAGATCTTGGGTATGAGTCATTATATAAAATATAACATGCCTTTGAGTGTCTAGATTCCATTTCACAGTCTTGGCTGTGGTCTGGTTGAAGGCAGAGAAGTAACCACCTAATAAATGAGTCACGGTTTTGTATGAGACATTTGTGAAGAAAAGGGGAAAAATAAAGAACCTGTTTAGTCTCCTATTAACGATGACCTCCCAGATGAAGCAACAGGGCTCAGTGGCCATGACCTCCTCTCACCAGTGGTGGATTACTTCACACGCTCACGAAAGCACCGGGGTGATGAAATTCCTAATTCCGTATATTCCCCAGAAGACAATTTTGTAGCACAGATGAAAGCAGCGTGAATCCAGTCAGTTCAATCTTCAAGGCTGCTCCTTGGTTCCCCAAAGGGGGTTTCCGTTAATGGACTAGAGCTGAGCTCCATCCCCAGCTCGACCTTGAGGTGAATGAGCTCCCAGCAAACAGAGATGGTGCCTCTCCCCTCTTTAGGAGAAATGGAACCTAATCCCGGCATGCAGAGGGCACTGTGCTCTTCTGAGACTTTCCTGCAGCCCGGTGGTTCCTGAGGTGGGGCCTCAGGAGGGCTACAAGATGGAGGCCTGGTGTCTTAATGTTGGTGTGTTTACTGTGATAATGACCACACATCTCGGTAGAGCAGGAATGGATGTGATATTAACGGTGTTTGATTAAAATTTAATTTCAAAGCTTTGCTGCTCTCAATTTGTTTTGATAAAGGCCTTGTGATTTTTTCTTTTCCTGATGACAAGACGAAGACAGGGAGAGGCTGAGGCATGCCTTAAGGATGGGATTTGGGATTTGCTGTTGCACATGTAGGTAACCCTCAAAAAGCAGCCCAAGGTGGGCAGAGCATCTTGGCAAAAAAAATGCCCTGAGCTGTTCCTGGGCCAAACCCTCCTGTTCATCTTCTGCATCCTGGATCTTCATGCTGGTTCTCAACAGTGGCTCCTCCCTGTCTAACAACCAGGTCCCTCATGAACACTTGTCACTAAACCCCCCTAGTTGCCCCAACTCTGCTTCTGCAACCAGGCACTGACCACATCGCCACTCCTTGAAAGTCGATGTCATCATCTACAACCAGTTACAGTGGACGTCTATAGCTCTGCAGAGATGGGTGGGTGCTTTCTGGGTTGGTTGTGCTAGAGGATTCTTTGTCAAGATTTTTTTTTTTTTTTAGTGCAAATGTAATAGCTACATTTAATGAAAACTTACACTCTGATGAGCATGGTTCCAATTTCTATATATACACCATCCTTTTTAATGAGCACAACAACCTGTAAGGTAGGTACTATTACTATCTCCTTTTTATAGATGAGAAACCGAGGCACCGAGAGGTTAAGCAACTTGCTCCAGGCGTATCTGGCTCCAGAGTCTGCCTTCTCAAAGAGGGCATTATTCTACCCGCTGGAGGAAGGGGCTGTACATTTTTGAAACAATGGAGCCAGATCTTGGGAAAGTTTTGGCAGCTTTATCAGAAGCTAAATCCAGGGCCACATGTCCTGGGCTGCAAAATGAAGCCAAGACGAGATGTCTGACCCTCTCTGTTAGAGGATGGATGGCAACAGGCTCATAGGAAACAGGGCACTCAGAACTTCTGGAGAAGCTGGTCTTGGGGAGAGCTGTACCCACAGAAGACCGAGGTTCATTACAAGACAGGAAGATGGGGGAACAAGGTGACAGAGGCTGAGTCCCCACTGCTACTGCTACCTAGGAGCACAGTCTACAGGGGCTGCGAACAGAGTGGCTGTGAGGATGAATTTAAAGGGGATCAGGAAGGGTTTGTCATGAAGGCAGGTTTGATAAAACTTCCAGGTCTCGGATGGGATGGGGTGATGTGAGAATCGGGAGACAAGGTGAGAGGCTGGAGCTCCTTCCTCTATCTCCCTGTGGGACTCTGCAGCTGAGGATGTGGGTCTGGATCCCACCAGGGACCATCACTCAGGGGTCCTTCGACTTGCTTATATGAAGTAAGAGTACTAGACAGGACCGCCATGGAAGAGGCTCTGCTTTGAGTCAAGTGTGAGGATTTGCCTCATGTAGTAACAATGACAGAGTTCTGCCCGGATCCCTTCTAGTCAGTTTATGCCATTTTTGTGCCCTTCGGTGTTTTGTCTGCATGTGTAGAAAGCCAAAAGTTCCTGAGAATTTACTTCCCAATCCTCCATCCCCATTCCAGACCCAACCATTGGCTGGCAGCCATGATCTGGAACGATAGTGATACATAACCTGCCCTATAGAGTTCTCCTGCAGGCCCAGGTCACAGCCCCCTGGATGCGGCCTGAAGCTGTACCTGGGCTTCCTCCCCTTCACTGTCCTGCTTCCCCCACTCCCTCCCCAGTCTCCCCTGGGAAACCTTCCTTAATCATCATTTGCAGATCAATCCACATGAGTCTGATGCCAGGAAACTAACTAAAGACACCCCTCGAGGCCAGAAGCAGTTGGCTGGAAGGAAAACTGAAATACGGTCACAGAGAAGTGTTTCTTAGATAAGTCCTAGAACCAGCAAGTCCTGTCCTACCATAAATAACATAACCACCGTGGCGGAGTTACATGCAAAATACAGCAGGGGTCTGAGAAGAACACCCAAGTTGGCCTGGGGCACTCAGGGAAAGCTTCTGGAGGAAGTAGCACATGAGCAAAGACTTGAAAGATTATAAATAGAATTCGTCCCACAAACGTGGAGGAGAGGTCATTCTGAGCAGGAGAAACAGAGCGGCATGGGCAAGGAGACAAGAGCGGGAAAAAGAGATGTGTTCTAGGAAGTACACGTGGCTCTCTCTTCCTGGAGTCTTAAGAGGCATGCTGGAAGATAAACTGCAGAAGGCAAACTCATCGGAAACTTGTGGGTGTGGAGCTGGGGGATGGGGAGGGAGAGATGGAGGCCCCAGGCTGACTTCAGGTGTTTATCTTGACTTAGTAGATGCAGTTCCTTGACGTGAGGAACACAGGGAGAGAAGTCCGTATAGAAGAGGAGACAGTTCGTTTCTGGGTACTTTTTTTTTTTTTTTGCGGTACGCGGGCCTCTCACTGCTGTGGCCTCTCCCATTGCGGAGCACAGGCTCCGGACGCGCAGGCTCAGCGGCCATGGCTCACGGGCCCAGCCGATCCGCGGCATGTGGGATCTTCCCGGACCGGGGCACGAACCCGTGTCCCCTGCATCGGCAGGCGGACTCTCAACCACTGCGCCACCAGGGAAGCCCTGTTTCTGGGTACTTTTGAAGACGCCTGTAGGACACCCAGGTGAATATGCGGTTCTGGGTGCATTCAATGTGTGTGTCAGGTTCTTTAAGTGTATTTTCTGATCCTTATTCTTACAGAATCCAGAGCCATCTGATTCCCCAACTCAACATGCTTCGACAATACTATCAATACACAGCTTCTCTTTCGGGAGGCATCAGTGTGGTTAAACGCTGGTGTAGCAGGTGGTATAAAGTGAGAAGAGAGATGGGGACGTAGAAAGGTCAAACTTGAGCGTGTGTCTGCGACAGAGTTGCCATTGTCTAGGGGGACAGCACCCCTTGGAGCTGTGCACTGCACAGCCTGTGTGGTGCTTTACTGAAGAGCTTAGAAAAGGGGCTGATATACCAACAGAGAGATGAAAGACGCAGGAAACATAAAACCTCCTAAGCGCTAGGCATGGCCCCCCGAGCAGGTCTGGCATTCCCCGTTCCCGAGTGAGCATACGCACCGCCGCACTCACCATCCTCCTCCGTCTGCACCATCAGCTGCTCACTCTCCATCCGGCCCTCGGGGTTGGACAGCAGCAGCCGCAGCCGGATGGTCATGAAGGGGCGCAGGCCCCGCAGGGTGTAGTGGGAGGAGGTCTGAATGAGCTCTTCGGCCTCATACTGCTGCTGGTTGAACACGTACTGGTACTGCACCGTGAGGTTGTAGCTGTGGCAGCGGGTCACCGCGTAGCCGAAGGGCTCCCACTGGAGCGTCAGCTGCCGGGCTCGGATGTCCACGATCTCCACGTTTTGCGGGCCGTGCACCGGGTCTGCAAGACACACACGCAAGACACAGGGCTCTGAGGAGGCTGTCAGGAAGGTGGGGTGGAGACCCCGCTAAAACAGGGGAGAACAGCTCTTCAAACTCAGCCCAGTCACTCAGCCACTGCCTTCCTGATTTCGTCACCTAGAGTATAATTTAATTAACATTTTTCTGTAAATCAAACTCCTTCTTCTTTTTTAAATAAGGCATCTAAAAGAAAACACAGCTATTTAAAGGGAAAACCTGAATCACTTGCCATAAATAAACGTTTACCATTTAAAACAACGCACAGTTGTTTTCATCAGGGTACCACCAAAAACCATGTTGGGTACCACTAACAGCACTTTGGGGAAATACTCATTGAGAAGGATGCTGGAGTTCTGATCCACCTCTTTACATTTCACATGGCCACATCCCCTCTCCTTGAGAACCCAGCCCCATTTCTTTAGCTCACCACACTGAGGTGCACAGTCTAGAAATCAAATTGCATCCTCAACACACAGCATCCTCAACAGGCCACTGTGACCCATTGACAGTGCCTTGGAATTTCCCTTCCTTTCACTGACGACACAACTCATCCTTTCCTAGCCTCCCACAACAGTCCTCAACCCTTCCTTCTTTCCTCTCCACTTTTTTCCAAACAGGCCCCTCCAGGGGCATCATTCTAAAAACAGATCTGATCCAGCAATCCCACTCCTGGGCATATATTCAGACAAACTATAATTCAAAAAGATACCTGCACCCCTATGTTCACAGCAGCAGTATTCACAATAGCCAAGACATGGAAACAACCTAAATGTCCACTGACAGAGGGACGGATAAAGAAGATGTAGCATACATATACAATGAAATATTCCTCAGCCATAAAAAAGAAAGCAATAATGCCATTTGCAGCTACATGGATGGACCTAGAGATTATCACATTAAGCAAAGTGAGTCAGAAAGAGAAAGACAAATACCATATGACATCACTTATATGTGGGATCTACAATATGCCACAAATGAACTTACCTACGAAACAGACTCACAGACATAGAGAACAGACTTGTGGTTGCCAAGGAGGAGGGGGTTCCGGGGAGGGAAGGACTGGGAGTTTGGGACTAGCAGATGCATAGTATCATACATAGAAACCACCAGGTCCTACTGTGTAGCACAGGGAACTATATTCAGTATCTTATAATAAACCTTAATGGAAAAGAATATGAAAAGGAATATATATATATAACTGAATCACTTTGTTGTACACCGGAAACGAATACAGCATTGTAAATCAGCTATACTTCAATTTAAAAAAATAACAACAGATCTGATCATGCCTTCTCACCTTAGTGCTGTCTCCCATTCCAGCCCTCCCTACTGATCTTGGTCCCAGACCCCCATATATAACATTGGCTATGTTTATTTTATTATGAATATTCTATTCACACTTTACACAAAAATTAAACAGATGTGTTTGTGCACAACAGATAATAAAAAACAAAACTTTTCTTTCTTTAATCCCCATATTGCAAAGCTCATTCTATACGGTTTAGGCACTTGTTACGCGAGAAACGTAACTTCTTTCATGACTGGCATTCCCCATAAGTTCTTCTGTCAGACTCTCTTCGCTGGGAGTAGTGAAGCACAGGCTAGAGATTCAATCCGTGTACTTCCCGCCCACCATGCTACCTCACTAGCTGTGTGACCTTGGGCAAGGGCACTGCATCTCTGAGCCTTCATTTCTTCATCTATAAAGTGGAAATTATTGCGCTAATCTCAGAGGGCCGTTAATGCGCATAGAATGAACTGTAAAGAGGGAGAGAAAATTGTCTCTACCTAACAGTGGGCGTTCCTCTTAGGGAGAATGGCCCTTCTTGGAGAAATGCTTTAAGAAGCTTGTTTGGAGTAGACGCTGCAGTCCCAGGGCCTTGGGATCGATCGGCTGTGCTTAGCCTTTAGAGGAAGAGAAAAATGAACTCACTGGCTGCTGGGATTGAATAGGAGAGGATGGGGGTGAACAAGATGGTGTATTTTTGGGTGGAGCTCAATGAGACTGTTCTCATGTGACTCCTAGTCTTCAACAGGGTCCTCAAAATACCACAAGATGATTGGCTGTGATTTGATTTCCTGGGGCTTCTGAGATCTGCATGCCTCACTTGGGCCAAATAAGATGTTGCATGGGTACAAAGGGACCAGAGGCAAAGGGGACTTGCAAAATATGTCCATGTGTGTTACTGAGACCTTGAGAGATGATTTGGGCTTTCTCAGGCTATGGAATTAAGAGGTTCAAGGACATCTCAGTTCAAGTGCAAAAGACAAGACCTCTGGTGGCCCTGTGGATTAGATACATGTGGGTGAAAGTGTTCTGTAAGTTCGAGAACTAGCATTCAAGAAAGGGCAAGACAGTGGCTCTTTATTAAGCAATAACTATGGGCTGGGCAGTTGCGTGCTGTAAACAACTGTCCGACGTAGGGAACTGAGGCCAACGAAGGGACATGACTTGCCCAGGGCCACACAGCTACGTCCCCAGCTCTGGACTCCCACAGCACTTTGCACAGCTATCCAGCCCGCTCAGCATCCGTCACGCTTTCTAGGAACCGCTTGCTCCTTTATACATCATTCCTCCCAGGCTGCAAGGGACCATGTGCTGTTTGTCCAGCAACCCCAGCACATGGTACTGAGTCTGCTGATGGGCCAGTTCATGTTGCTTAAACTGAGATGAACAGATGGTGACCTGTTTTTGAGAACTGAGCTTGGACCCCCTTGACTCCACAGTCCCCTGTTCTGTCCCCTCTAGCACGTCACCGAGTCTTTAAGGTGAACTTATCTATTTTTCAATTCAAGCAAGAGAACGTCTTAAGATCCTACATGATGGAAACTAGTTTTCAAAATGTATGATGGAGGCACTCATGCTTTCACTATAACGCCCCCAAACATCAGATGCCAAACCCAGCTTCTGCTCCGGTAATTGCCTACAGCAGGTAGAGTCTCAGGTTTACATTCCGGTTGGTACAAACAAGTCAGAAATTGCTGAGAGCGCCTTGTGTGTACAGTGGAGACTGGTTTGTTGAACTTACATCCCTCGTGTAAATATGCCCAAGCCTAGAGCCTATGGTTTCTGCCTCCAGATAAGACTCCGTGCATATGACCTTCTTGAGTAACAGCCTACAGGCCCCCGAGATGGCATACAGGGGGAAGAGAGTATGGCTTACCTGGGAAGCTGGGAAGTCTTCCTCTGATGGACAAGTAAAGTGGCTTGGCCTCTGGGTTCACTGTCTCTATGCCCTTAGACTTGGCAATGAGGGCCCTGTCCCGAGTCCTGTGGATTGAGGAGCACACTCCGGCCATCTGCAGACTCTGCCCCCCTCCTGAAGCAGGAGTCAATGGGCCAACGTCTCCACCTGGTCCTTGGGCTCCCCATTCTGGACCAGGCTCCAGACACCTGACAGCCTAGAATTCCCTGTCCCAGTGGCTTCAAACTCATTTCTGGGGCTTGTGTGAACCCCTTCCCTTGGTTTGGCCATCCAAGGTCACACCATACTCCATGTATGTACCCCTAGGCCCAACGGGTGACCAGAGTATGGCTGTTTGGAGGAGGAGACCTTTGTGGGGAGGGATGGAGTCAGGTGAAAGGAGGAAAGAGGCTGCAGGTCTGTGTGTGTATCTTGTCCCAGACCCATTTGCGTTCTTACATATGTGAGGGACAAGTGTATATGTGCGTGTGTGACTAACTCATATTTTCAGAAGCTTCTTTGTTCTGCAGCTGCCTCTGGAAAGGTAGGGTGGGCCTCCTCACTTCTGATCACTGACCACTCCTCTCCTTTCCATGTTAGACCTTACTGAAGTACCATTTTCAACCTAATACCAGAGCCCAACCTGCAACATGTACCTTTCCACCTCCGAATTCCCTCCCTCGTTTTCCACTGCTCACTCTTTGAGCCCTACATTCCTAAAGCAGAGTGAGTGTTGCATCCTGAATCCTTTTACACCTCCATCTTCCCTCTGCTTGGGCTGCCACTGGCAAATCCCTATTCAATATATTCAAGGCCGGGCTCCAATGTCACCCTTTCTTTGTAACTTTCTCCAAAAGCCTTTCTTGCCCAGGCAGAATGAATCATCTGTTTTCTTTAATACTTCTCCCATAGTCCTTATCAAATTGCAGATTAATGTCTGGATGTTCGGTTCATGCTCACCTCCCCTGCTAACCTGTGAGCACCTAGATCTCTTCATTTTTAAAACTGGACGTATAGCTGATTAATAAATGAAGAATGAGTAAAATACAGAAAGCAGGGGATAACTGAAGACCAAACCAGAATCAAGGCCTTAACATCCTGCAGGGGAAATGCAGCAAGTGAAGGGGTGAAATCAGGGCTCTCTCTATACTCCAACTGTTAAGGTAATCTTGTGGTTAAGTTAGAATTCCAGCCTCTTGTTTTATATGGACTCAGCCTCCATTCCTGCTGTCAAAGGCAATAGCTGTAGAATCTCCTAATGACCTTCATCAAGGCAGAACACCTTATTTTAAAAAATGACGGGGGTGGGACCCCCCCCTGCCGATGCAGGGGACACGGGTTCGTGCCCCGGTCTGGGAAGATCCCACATGCCGCCGAGCGGCTGGGCCCGTGAGCCATGGCCGCTGGGCCTGCGCGTCCGGAGCCTGTGCTCTGCAACGGGAGAGGCCACAACAGTGAGAGGCCCGCGTACCGCAAAAACAAAACAAAACAAAACAAAAAAAACAAAACAAACAAACAAAAAAAGGAGCAGCAAAGCAGACTTCCAATTCATGAATTTTCTATGTATTCATCTTTGCATGTGGAGTCGGCTGTAACATACGTACTATTCAAAGTTGAACCTAAACTGAGATAATTTGGGGCATGGGGCTGAAAATGTGGAGGTGGATAGCTTGTATGTAAAATTAATTTTTTATCCATTTGGAGATACGATTTGAGTTCCTTTCAAATTAAACTGCAATGGAGTCCTAGGCAGCTGGAAACATTATTGCCGACATAATTTGATACTGAAGGAGCAGTAATACATTGACAGTTCGATGTGACCATTAATTTGCAACTTCTGCATGGAAATGCTACATGAAGGGAAAAAAGGTAAAAGGAACAAAAATAAAATCCATCTTCTTTCAACATCATCCAAACCTACTCTCTTGCTTCCTTTCTTCCATCTCCTCTAATTTATTACAGATGTTTGGTGGACAGGAATTTGTTGAATATTATCACAGACATCCTTATGCAGGTAGGCAAGGACAGGAATCCAGAGGCTTCACTTAGGGATACTGGTACCCTCACCATTCAAGGTCACTGGGTCCTACCTACCCCGACCACCAGAATCAGGTGACTCTGTTGTCACCCTCTTGCAGCGATGTCATAGAGCAGGTGTGTCATTCACATGTTCGTTGGCTTACCCAATACTGAAAAAATACTCTTGAGCAGGGAGGCATCATGACATGGTAAAAGAGTGCTGGATCTGTCATCACCTGGACCTAAAGCAAGTCACTTGTCCCATCTGCGTCTTTGCCTCATTTTTCTCACGTGTAACACGGGGATGGTACTTCTGCCTTTTAGGGCTACGAGGTGAATTAAGGAGATAGTGTCCACCAAGCTCCCAGATGGTACTTGACCCAGCTGTATTCCCTTAAATACAGCTCCCACCTCCAGAAGGGAGGCAAGGCAGGGGAGCCACTGAGATAAAATAGAAGTCCTGCAGGTGACCGTGGACCCCTGGCCTGGTTCTCAGTCCAGCTGACTGCTGGGTTCATGCTTTTTAACCAACTGTAGTTTGGAGTCAGCAAGGTCCCGTTAATGCATGTTCAGATATAGCTCTATCTATTCTTTCCTTTCTACAAACATGTCTTGGACCTCTGAGATGGGACAGGCATTAGGGATGCAGGGGAATGAGACAGACATGTTCTAGCCTTCACGAGATTCATGCTCTAGAGGGGGATGCAGACACGACAATTGTGAAGGATGGAATGATGAAGCCTGAAGGAGCTTTTGCAGGGAAAGTGCTGGGCTCCCAGGCAGCACATGTCAGAAAGACACAGCCTTACGCTGGAAACTCATCTGAGCCAATTTAATCATGACTCGTGCAAAACCTTACATTCTTTTTCATAGAAACCAGAAGCCACCAAAGAAATCTGAGGTGAGTGAGGGTTAATGATTCCTCCATAACTGCATTATTAGGTTATAATAAAAGCAACTCTCAATTCTACTACATAGATGAGCATTTATTACACAATGTTTATTAGCAAGCAGGCACAAAATAGGTCATACAATCCATCCCATAAAGCTCAATGAAGCTCAGCACCTGTCTTAGTCTTTTTAGGTGACCTGGCTCCTATCTTGCACGTAGGCTCATTGAAGGCAGTTATGACAGTATTCTCAGGTAGGAGTTGACAAACTTTTTGTTGTTGTTGTTAAAAGTCTAGATAGTAAATATTTTAAGCTTTGTGGGTCAGACAGTCTCTGTTTCAGCTATTTGTCTCTGCGGTTGTAATGCAAAGGCAGACACAGAAAATGTGTAGACAAATGGGCACGGCTGTGATTCTATGAGAGCTTATTTACAAAAATAGGGATAAACTGGGAGTTTGGGATTGACATGTACACACTGCTATATTTAAAATAAAATGCCTTTCCATGAAAAAAAAAAAAGATAGCCTAGGCTGTGGGCTGTACCTTGCCTACTCCTGGTCTAGGGGCAAATCAAGTACCATTACAGACATATCAGGTAACCAGGAATCCTTCTCAACCAACAGGTGACACAGGACTGTTTAGGAATCAAGGCTTGGATACCATCCCTAAGGCTAAGAGCTAGAGGCCTTACTGGGTTCTCCTACGTTATGTACATTTGGAAAGTGCTTTCACAGTATTTTGGCCAACCCACATATTCTGAATACTTTCAATTTTACCAATTAGAGTCCATTTGCAATACTTATGCTAGTTGACAGGTCCCTGATTTCAACCACCACAATCAATTTCTGGCATTGAGTGTACTGATTAGCAAAATGAAGGTTGTGGATCAAGACATGGTATCAGAAACACCTGGGCTACGTAGCATCGTCTCTGGAGAAGGGGCTTTCAACTGGAATACCAGGGGACTTCCCCTAACCAGTACGGTCTTGACGGGAAGCCTGGCAGCACTGGGTTACAGCTTAACCCGTAACTCATCCATAACACTCCACTGGTAAATATTTGAGAGTAAATCACCAATAGTGTAACGTGGAGTCTAGAGGCCAAGAAGGCTGTCCTGAAGGAGGGGGCCTTGGGCAAAGGATGGATGGGATTTAACGAGGTAAACGTACAAGTTTTTGGGGGGCCGGAGAATGGAGAGTAGGGAGTGGGAAGGTTAAGCCCCAGGCAAAGGAGTCAGCACATTTAAAGTCCAAGATACAAGAAAAAAGGAGCAAATGGCCGTCAAGATTTTGCTGCACGAATGGACATGGCATATGAGCAGGAATCCCCTCCCTCCCACTGCAAATGCACACTCCATGCAGTGACGTGTCAAGCCAGTCTGAGTGTTATACACTATAGTAATGGTCCCTCCCACTATTCCTAAGAAGTAAGTGAGAAGAGCAACTAAAGTAGTTGCAACAGAGTGATGCAAGTATCCTTTGTCAAAAGTCAAGCGCTGGACAGATTCATTCTCTTAATGAATATTTTTCAGTTCCTACCACGTACCAGGCACTACACTAGATGTAGGAGTGAACCAAACAAAAATCCTCTCTGCCCTTAAGGGGCTTACATTCTCGTGGGACATGGGAGATTAAATAATATATGAGATAATCAAAAAATTAGAATGTCAGATGGCAGTAAATGCTCTAGAGAAAAATCAAGCAGGGAAGGGAGATTAGGGGGTTCAGGGAAAGTTGGGTCTAAAATATCACTTCTTTGATTTCAGGTCCTGCTACCAGCTCCTTGATCTTTCTTGATTTTTCCTCTCTCTTTACACTAAAATCCTTACTCTTTCCCTGGACACAGCTTAGCTTGAAATATTTATTGAGCACAGCTTGAAATATTTATTGAGCATCTATGGAACGGTAGGCTAAGTGTTGGGGACAAAGTGTTAACAAGAACAGACATGGTCCCTGCCACCCTGGAGCTTAAAATCTGGTGGGGGACACAGAGTGAAACAATCATAATGACAATCCAACATGTGAGCTGACAAAACTGCATGTTGTCGTAAGGGTTCTGAAGGAAAGCGATGGGGGTTAGCTGGATTAAAATGGCCATTAGGGCCTGTAGGTATGACGGTCAGGAAGATACTTCTGCAGAGCTGACATGTTGACTGAATGTTATCACCCTTCCCTCCTCTCTCTAGTCCCTCCTTTCTCCCAGCTTCCATTCATTGTTTGAACCTCAGTTGTTCTGGGAAAGCCTTCTCTCAAATGCTTATCTTTCCCATCGTTGGGTTAGGTGTCCCTCTCCACATCCCCACACTGAACGGGTGAGTGAACTTGGCTGGAACGTAACACAGGGTAAAACCAGGGCTGGTGCACCAGCCCTGTCCTGTGGGCGCCACCGTTCAGCAGCCTGGGGTATGGATGGGGAGCCACGAGTCAGATACGGCCCAGGTTCAAGAGGCAACCTATGCGCTGGGGGCCACGGACCTCAGGCCAAGGGTGAGCATGACAGCTACAATCCAAGGACCTTGGGATAGTTATTAAGCCATTGTCTCTCGGCTCCAACACCCCTTCTACGCCCTGTTTCATGATGCTGGGGCTGGTATTCCATAAATGACATGTCTGCTCCATCACCTGGCTCTATGTTAGTCTCTGCCGGTAGGGGGCGATAGAGGGAGCCTGCAGGGCTCTAGGAGGAAGAAAAGAGTGCTTCCTGTTCCTGTGGGCATCACTCCAATATCACTTCTTCACCCCCCCAGGGAAGTTCATTCTGTCACAGCAGTTGGATCTAGTTTGCAGTTTCTCCAGCACTCAAAGAGCAAGCTTCACTGCAGAACCTCAGAGACACCAGCACCATCCAAAAAGAGCTCCCTCTTCCAATTTTTAAAATGCTTCTAATTCCAGTCTGTTCCCTTGCTCTCCCCAAGCCTAGCAGTACCTGTTCCCACAGTTGCTATATTGGTATAATACTTTCATGTTCTCTTTTTACCTTTGCAGTTTCCCAGCCAATTCTTTATATATAGTTAACCAGAGGTTTCCAAACTTTCATGGTGACCTTGGTGTTTTGGTAATTTTTTCGCAGAGTTCCTAACCAAAGAAATACCTAATAGTTTCACTTATCCGTTAGTCCAAACAACTTAATAAGTATTTATAGCCTAACCACTTAACAGTGGTTTGAGAAAACAATACACACAAATCAAAAGAAAAAATGTTAATTCCATTCTTAAATAACCACGGTTGCTTACTAATGGGATACGTGCATCTGTCAAGCCCTACACAACTTCTCAAACTGTGGATCCAGATCAGAAACCGCCGCTCTTGCTGCCTGCGCCATGTTGATTTTTCTGCAATATTTGCTTTTCACCTCAGTAACAACAGGAAGGCTAGCTTGGCAAAGATATGATGTCACCGAAAGGAATGTAGCCCAATCTAATGCTGAAACTGTGGATCACCTCAACTTAGTAGTCTGTACAATGTCTGACAGATGACACTGTTTTTCGTGATCATTTAAAATTAAAATTCTAAATGCCCTCACACGGTGCCTTGGTGAGTTCATTGCAGTGGCCTGGGCTGCCTCAGAACAGTTTGAGAACCACGATAGTTGACAACTCATACCAGGCAATCCTCTCTGTTAAAGTAAATGGTGTGATGAATCTCCGAACTCTACCTTGACTGATCTAGATGCAGTACCCCAATGCCTGAACTTGATCATTTAGCGTCTCCCGCCTTCCTCTCCCCATGCTCCATTCTGCCTTGGTACCCCCTGCCTACAAATCCGATGTTCTAGCTGGCCGCACTCTGCTTCCCAGCTCTGGCGCAGACGTGGCTCTTCCCTCTCTGCCCCATCCAGATGCATCCACCTGGCGGGTTGCTGAGCAAGGAGCAGGGTGGCCAACCACACCTCCCGTCACATCAACGGCTCATGTGTTCAAATGCCAGGAAGAAATAAATGGACACCGGCACAAGATTGCAGCCTGGAAATAAAAACTGTAGAATGTTTAAAAATTACTTTTGTGGCTGAGGAAAATGGGCTGGAAAGAGAGAAGCAATTTCTAAATTACATGGTTTCGGTTTCCAGAGAAAGAGTTTCAGGGTGGGGCGGGGGGAGAAGGTGAGCCCACAGCATCTTCTGGGCTTCACTTCAATTTACACTTAATTCATGGCAAGTCCCCCTGTCTGTTAAAAAAAAAGAAAAAGAAAAAAGGAAAAGGGAAAAAAAGCTGGAGAAAGAATAAAACCTGAAACATCTTTGATGGTTCAAAGCTACCTAGCGCTGAGCCCAGGTAAGGTATTAGCATTCCGAACACTGCTTCTCCTTGGGACACACAGTCTGGCTGTGAACAACATGGGCCCTGGAATTAGGAAACAGTCCATAGTGTAGCTAATCCACCATTGCTGTGATGCTGGTGAGAAGCCATTTGTAATGTAAATCAAATTATTTCCAGAATATGTCAAACAAACAAACAAAAGTAATATCTCCTGACTGGACTCTGATGGCCCCTCTCCCAGAACTACTACCTTCCCTTTCAGCTGGAGAGTTCAGCTTTTTATATTCGGATCTGAGGTCTTTCAAAGTGGAGGCTGCTCACAACAGAGAAGCCCCCACCCCAGGACATTCTTGATCTCCCAAGGAATCACATTTATCTGTAGACTCTGCTCAGGACTGCTGGACCTTGGAGAGGCCTGCCGTGTCAGCAGCCCCAGAAGTGCCTACCAAGCTTTCTTATGATGTCCAACACTTTTTTTTTTTTGGAAATGTACAAGAGTGTCATTACATTGAAGGAAGAATTTCAAACAAAAACCACTGTCAGTGAAAGGTGGCTTATTCTCTGTCGAGTCTCATTTGAGACTCACCTACATAAGGAGAAAGGGCACGTGACGAAGCAAAAGTTGTCTATCCCAGTCACCTTGTGGCAAAACAGCAAGAAGAGAACCCCAGCAGAAGAGCAGGGGCAGGAGAACAGAAGCTGGAAGACCCATCTACCCCCGATTATCTGCCTCACTCACTTGTGAAACACCCTCTGGCCTCGGTGAGCACCTCTCAGCAAAGGTGAGGGGCTAAAATGTATACACGGTGTTTCCTGGATGATCCTTCTAATAGAAGGTGGCTCCTGGCCATGGCCCTGTGAGACACAATCCTAGCACAGGCTCTTACATAAGCCGCCAAATGATAATCCTTCACCTCAGAATCCTGGAGAGGCCACCATCCTTCCCTCCGGATTTTCAACGTCAATTTACCCTTCTAAAGCTGCCTCTGCACAATGTCAGCTTTTTCTTAGGTGTGACCAGTCAAACGCCCTTCCCACACTTCATCTCCCCTCCGCCGGTAAACACTCCTGCTCAGGTGCCTGACATTTACACACTTTCTCTCTCCTGCCCATTAAAACTTATTTACGCGCTGCGTGACCTTGGATGAATCTTTTTACCCTTTCTGAACCCGTTTTACAATATCTAAAGTGAAGCTAATGATCCGTATCTCCTAGGATTCTTGTGAGATTAAAATGAAATTATATGTGCTCATATACTAGTGGGATGTTGCTGTGTAACAAACAGCCCCCAAAGTCACTGGTTTATAACAACAGACATTTGTCCTTGAGCTCTTGTCTGATCTAGGCTGGGCTCAGGCCTGCTCCATGCGTGTTTATTCCAGGGCCCAGGCTGAAAGGGCAGCGGTTACTCAGGGCATGTTCTTTCTACAACAGATGCACCAGAGCCAAGCCAACCCATGCAAGAGTTCGTAAGACCTCCTTCATGTCATGTTCAGTACTGGACACGTCCACCATATTGGCCAAAGCAAGTGCCTAGGCAAGCCCAACATCAAGGGGGCTGAGCCTCCCACAGTGGGGAAGTGGGGATTGAGGAAGTGAGTATTTGCTGAACGATAACCCCAACTATCACAGATCAATATGGGTTCATGTTTTGGTTAACATGACCAGCCAGCACTTCACACAGCACAGACTTGGTCCCCTGAGGGGAGGAAAGCCTGACTTTGAGTCTGGTCTCTAGGGAGCCAGAATATTCTGCTGAAAACACAAGGCACATGTTACCTGCTCTACCCCCACGTGGACTATTCTGTGATGTGTCCCAGGGAGAGAGGGGCGGAAGTCTAACAGACACACCTGAAGGATACACCTGGCATTTTGAAGTCCCTTCTCAATCTCAATACGAACCTTCTGATCCACCAGCCAAACTGGTCAGGTAATTCATTCCTGTCCTCACCTCCCAAACACTGGCTCAGACCACATCCCTCCAAATCCCCTGCTATCTTTTGCTCCAAATCAAAACTCCTGTGATAGGCAAAATAATGACCTCCCAAAGATGTCCACATCCTGATACCCAGAACTTGTGAATAGGCTATCTTAGGTGGCAAAAGAAACATTGTGGATGTGATTAAGGATCTTGAAATTAAGTTAAGGAAGATTATCCTGAATTATCTGAGTGGGCTCAGTGTACTTACAAGGGTCCTTATAAGAGAGAAGCAGAGGTCAGAAAGAGGAGAGAATGCTGCTGGCCTTGAGTATGAAGGAAGAAGCCACAAGCCAGAGAATACAGGCAGCCTCTAGAAACTGGAAAAGGCAAATAAACAGATTCTCCCTTAGAGCCTACAGAAGCAGCACAGCCCTGCAGACGTATTTTAGACTTCTGACCTCCAGAATGATAAATGTGTTGTTTTAAGCCAGTAAGTCTGTGTTGATTTGTCACAGCAGCAATAAGAAACTAATACAACCTTCAAATATTATTCTGTGTGTTTCTATATTTTTACACGCTCTTCACTCTCATTGCCTGTCCTTCGTAGACGCACATTATTATATGTTTCACATATGTTCCTTTGCTTGAATGAGTTCTTACAAAATGCATGTAATTGTTAATATGCATGCATATTAATTATTTATGTCGGAACATGTTATAGCTCCTTCCCCTTTTCATCGCTCAGCACTCTGATTTTGACATCTGCCTAGGCTGCCATGTGCCCTCAGTCCATTACTCTCCATATTCCACAGCGTTTCACGGTGTACGTCCTCCATAGCTTATCCATCTACTCCCCAATGATGGACGTGCAGTTTGTTTCCAACTCACCACTACCAGAAACCGTGTTTAATTTTATGCAATTTTATCATGTGTGTAGCTCCATGTAAATACTGATACCACCTGATTTCAACTGTCTCCTCACAAGGCTCCCTCATGCTGACCCTTTACAGACACATTACCCTCTCCTCCCCACCATCTGAAACCCTTAGCAACCACCAATTTGTTCTCTACCTCTGTAATTTTATGATTCCAAGAATGGTATATAAATGAAATCACATAGTACGTTATATTTTGAGATTTTCTTTTTCACTTAGCGTAATTCCCTTGACAATCATCCAATCTGTTGCCTCTACTAATAGATGGCTCCCTTTTTACGGCTGAGTAGTATTTCATCGTATGGATGTCCCATTGTTTGTTTAACCGATTTCACCCACTGAAGGACATCTGGGTAGTTTCCGGGTTGTGGTTAAAAAGGTTCTGGTACCAATTCCAGCGTGTGGAGGTGGGGGTTTCCCACATAGTACCGAGTAATTGTCCAGACACCAGCTGGGCGCCCTACAATTCAACTCAATTCTGACACCATCTACCCTGAGATAGCATCAGTTTCCACAGATTAAGGGTTCAGTCGTACAAGAATACCCCTCACCCCCCCACACACGTCAGCTGCCCGTTGTAAGTCCAGGTTGTCACCTGTACTTCTGACCAACTGGCTATAAATCAGAGGTTCCCAGGACCCCCTCCTCCACTTTGATTAATTTGCCAGGGCAGCTCACAGAACTCAGAGAAATATTTTACTTATAGATTACTGGATTATTACAAAAGGATACAACTCAGAAGCAGCCGGATGGAACTGATACACAAGACAAGGTCTGGGAAAGGGTGTGGAGCTTCCATGCCCTCTCAGCACCCTTCCAGCACCTCCCTGTGTTCACCAACCCGGAAGCTCTCTGAACCCTCCCTTTGGGGTTTTTATGGGTTTAATTCTGTGCTGCAGGCACTTGGCCAAACACATTTACGGAGGCTTCATTCCATAGGCATGATTGATAAAGTCACTGTCCATTGGCAATTGATCTCTATCTCCAGCACCTCTCCCCTCCCCAAAGGCTGGAAAGTTTCAACCCTCTAATCACAAGGTTGGCTCTCCTGGCAACCATCCCCCTGGCAACCATCTGCCATCTTTGGGTGCAGCACAAAGTCACCTCATCCACATAACAAAAGTCACCTCTAGTGACCTTATCACTTAGGAAATTCCAAAGGTTTTAGGAGCTCTGTGCCAGAAATGGGGACCAAATATATGTTTCTTACTTTAAATTGCAATATCACAGGGATTGTTATGAACAAATCTGCTATGGACATTCATACACAAGTTTCTGTGTGAACAAAAGTTTTCATTTCTCTGGGATAAATGCCTAAATAACTGCTGAATTGTACAGTATATTCATTTTTAGTTTTAAAATAAACTGACAAACTGTTTTCCAGAGCGACTGAACCAGTTTACTACATTCCCTCAAGTGGTATATCAGCCATCCTATTTCTTCACATCCTCACCAGTATTTGGTGCCATCACTATTGTTTTTATTAGCCATTCAGATAGATGTATAGTGATGCCTCCTGGTTTTAATTTGCATTTCCCTAATGGCTAATGATGTTGAACATCTTTTCATGTGCTTTTTGCTATCTGTACATCCAGCTCATTTGTTTTTAACTTTTGTTTTCTAGTAAATGAATTTAAAGCTCCAGATTTTCCTTTGAGTACTGTTTTAGCTCTGCTCTATTGTACGATATAGAAATGCTCTGCTTTCATTATTATTCACTTCATGATTCTTTATGATTTCCGTTTTAACCCAAGTGTTATTTAGCAATATGTTATTTAGTTGTCAAATTCATGGGGTTTTTAAAGCTGTCCTTTAGTTATTAATTTCTAATTTTATTGTAAAATAGTTGAGGAACATGGGCTGTGTGATACAGATTCGTTAGAATTTATTTGGGCTTCTTTTATGGCCTAATACATATTCTATTTTTTGTGATTGTTTTGTGTGTGCTCAAAAAATGTGTTTTCTTGGTTTAGGTATACAGTTCTATATATTAAAATGATTTACTATCCATTTGTCAATATGTTAATGAGCTTGAGTTGATTAATTATATATTTCAGATCTTGAACATCTCTCTATTTTTGCCTATTTGATGTTATTTCATTTAAATAGATTGATCTCCTAGTTTGGGCATTAACTTGCTTCCACCAAGAATGATTGCCATATCAACAACCATAATTTGTAAACGCTTACCCATTATTTCATGTACAGTTTCAGATTCTGTGTCCTGGGCACTTGGCTTATATCGCATTTACTTCTCACAGTGATAATTCTCAACGTCTCCATTTTACAGATGAGGAAACTGTGGGTCTAGAAGCAAAGTGACTATATCATGCACCCAGCAAATGGCAGAGCTGACATTTCAATGCAGATTTTCCCAGTAAGTCCATGCTTTTAATGACTCTCCTCTCAGACTCAGTTTGCTCATTTGCAAAAGGAGGGGGGCCTCCCCATCCTCGGAGGACCTTTAGGATTTGTTTTTACGCTAAGAAATTCTCCATCATTATCACTGTCCGGGTTAATATCTGGCAAGCTCTTGCTAGGTAAGTTCTAGGTTCTGTGCTAAGAACCGCATGTGCATGATCCCTCATGGCCACCCTACAAGCTAGATTTGAAATCCTGATGTTACAGAGGGCTCAGATAGGGCTCCCAGCTAGGATACGAACTCAGTGGTGATGACTCCAGGACCTATACTCCTAATCACAATACTAGACTTAGTGTTACCTGAAAACTGGGTTCACCTCCTGATGGCTGTTGAGTCAATAAACACAACCAAGCCAAAGATTGTTAATTACTGAGACCCGTTCACGGACAACCATTGAGACCAGGCTTAGATCACAAAATGGCTTAGGCCAAAATGGCTTCTCTTATGTCAAGAAAGCCATTCCTCGTTCTCTTTCTCCAGGGACCTCCTAGCTTATCTGCTTACATTAGGTCTCCCACACTGAACTGGAGGCTTTACAAACAACATTTCACGAAGCCCCACAAGAACCTTGAGAGGGAGGAAGTAGTGTGCTCCCAATGGTTCCTCTGGATGACTCTGGGGTCTCCTGAAAGAAGGTCTCTGCCCCTCTTACTTGATGGAATCACTTCTTCCAATTGCTTGTCATCTGAAGCACAGCATCCTTTTTTGATTTTCCATAAGCGGACACACTCCTACATGCAACCCTTAGCCTTTGTCCGCGGTGCTTTCACACTCTTCGCTCATTTCTTCCTCTTCATCACCCCCTCCAACTCAACTCCCCATTTTCTAGGCATGTACACCTGCCCCGCCCCCGCCCCTTAACACTGCTGATCCTTTCCTGTTTTCTCCTGGAAAAGTCCTACCCTAAAAAGGACCGCTAAGCCAGACACAACTTACAGTGTCTTTTAAATGTGGAGACGTGGGCTGCTCTCACTCATCCCGACCCTTTTATCTACTCGCTGTTTTGCCCTCCCCACGGTTCCCTGGAGTAATGAGAGCGAGCAGTGAGTTATTACCATGTTAAGCTGCACTACGTGGCTTTGTGTTATGCTTAGAGACCTCTGGAGAAATAACGATGAGGTCACTACATCTTTTTTTTTTTTTTTACATATTTACTGGAGTATAATTGCTTTACAATGGTGTGTTAGTTTCTGCCTTATAACAAAGTGAATCAGTTATACATATACATATGTTCCCATATCTCTTCCCTTTTGCGTCTCCCTCCCTCTCGCCCTCCCTATCCCACTCCTCTAGGTGGTCACAAAGCACCGAGCTGATCGCCCTGTGCTATGCGGCTGCTTCCCACTAGCTGTCTATTTTACGTTTGGTAGCCACTCTCTCACTTTGTCCCAGCTTACCCTTCCCCCTCCCCACGTCCTCAAGTCCATTCTCTAGTAGGTCTGTGTCTTTATTCCCATCTTACCCCTAGGTTCTTCATGACATTTTTTTTCTTAGATTCTATATATATGTGTTAGCATCCGATATTTGTCTTTCTCTTTGTGACTTAACTTCACTCTGTATGACACACTCTAGGTCCATCCACCTCACTACAAATAACTCAATTTCGTTTCTTTTTATGGCTGAGTAATATTCCATTGTATATATGTGCCACATCTTCTTTATCCATTCATCTATCGATGGACACTTAGGTTGCATACACAAAAACAAGCTCAGAATGGATTAAACACCTAAATGTAAGGCCAGAAACTATCAAACTCTTCAAGGAAAACATAGGCAGAACACTCTATGACATAAATCACAGCAAGATCCTTTTTGACCCACCTCCTAGAGAAATGGAAATAAAAACAAAAATAAACAAATGGGACCTAATGAAACTTAAAAGCTTTTGCATAGCAAAGGAAACTATAAACAAGATCACTACATCTTTTGTTCTTGGGAAAACAATGTGGCAAAAAGACACCTCTAATCCTCTATTTTAATTTGTTTTTATTGATCTCTTTCAAAATTAGGGAAACAAGTTTTCTCACTGCAGATGTTATGGCAGTGCATGGGGAGGCCCTAGTTCTAAAGAGTAATGAAGGGGAAATGAAAGATTTAGGGGGAGGGTGGTGGGTAGGCACGTCCCTAGGAAAGAAAATACACAGAGGAAGGAAACCCAGCAGATATGAATGGTTAACTCTGAGTGGCGAGTTCATGAGTGATGTGTCATCAAAGAGGTCTTTCATGACCTCAATCAAAAATACTACCCTCCCCAACCACCGTGTCACTATCACACCGATCTTTGTTCTTTTCTTGGCATTTGTCACTTGCAAAAAATTACCTCATTCATTTATTTACAGAATCGTTCACTTGCCTGATTTCCCCTACCCCAGGCTGAAAAATGAACTGCACAAGAGAAAGCACTTTGTATATCTGGTCTTCTGTTCTTTCCCTGGTTCCTAGATTCACACTTGGCACATAACAGGTAGTCAAATATTTAAATGGATGGGCACGTGGAATAAATGTTCCTCTCTGTCCCCAATCTTCTGTGATTTCCAAATTTCCTATAATGAGCAAAAATTCCTTCTCTGATTAGGAACAAAAGAAAAACATTAGGTTTAATTTAGCATCATTTATTCCTAGAAGCCTTTCCTGTTTCCTCAGGTACAGGTGAGTCTTCCTCTTCTGATCTCCCGAAAGTATTTATACTTCTCACTGGACACTGGGCTTTGTCATACTAATACTGTAAACTGTGTGCATAACTTGTCTTCCCCTCCCTGGAATCTAAGGTCCTTGAGTGTTAGGCTCATAAACTGTCAGAGTAGGAAGGGACTTGAAGATCATCAGGTATAACTTTCCCTTTTATAGATGAGGACAAAGAGAAGCACAGATGGGATCTATCTCAACTTAACAGCAAACATAATGCAGGAAAATGTTACATTCTCCATGTCATGTTTTCTTTGTTCCAATTGTTTTATGACATTGGATTAGTGCTGTGGCAGGTCCAGCACTTTTCCTGGGAACCCAGACCTTTGGACCCTGTTCTCTAGGTCACAGCACAGTGCCTTCTGCATTTGTACTCACATTCCCTACCTCATGGCATCTACTCAGTTTCTGGAAGAAGCAGGAAGGGCAGGCAAGTAGAAGAGCTGCACCTTCTCTCCTTATTTTGCATGTACAAATGTGGCATCCCACTTTTATGGCCAAAGAATTAACAAGGAGAAGGTAAAATAAAATGATTCTCTGGCCACTGTCTAAAGGTACGCGGACCAATCCCAAGTGGGTTTCTGATAAACGTGTGCGAAGCCTCTTTCAGCTTTGTCACCAGGGTCTCAGTGCTCCCTTAAGGAAGAGGGAGCTTAGCTCTAAAAATAATTTTAGTATGAGGTATTTAAGACATATGGAAAAGTACAAGTCGAAATAAACCGAACACCGCCAAACCCAGCACCTTAAACACTGAAATTAAGATTTAGCATTCCCATGCAGTTATTCATGTTTCTTTTCCACATATATGTATCTAAGAATTACAAAGAATTACTATGAAGGTTTGAAAACTATATTATTGCTATTATATATGTATCCTTCTGCAGCTTCTATCATTTTAGTAAATAACTTTTATACTGATCTGAAATCTAACAACATTGATATATTTTGCTACTTAAAATTTGCTATAATTACAAATTTGTTAATTTATATTTTTCTGTCTAGGCAATCCTGTTACACACAAGTGTTTTATATATATATATTTTTTTTTTGCATACTTTCTAGCAATTTTCTAGTAATTATACTTCAAAAAATTCTCTAACCCTACTGGCTGCTTCTAATATCATGTTAAATAGAAATAGTGTTGGTGCATTCCTTCCTCAGTTTTGTTTTTCGGTGTTTTTTTTGGTTTTAAATGTAATGTTCTAAAATTTCCTTATTTATTACGATGCTTATTGTCTGATTTTTGAAGATGCCCGTTATCAGTTTAACAAAGTTATTTTCTCTTCCTAGATTTATGAGTTTTTTTCTTATTATCAATGGGTTTTTAATCTTAGCAAAAGATTTTATGCATCTATTCATCTATTAGTCTTCTATTTGGATTGATTAATATGGTAATTACATTAACATATTTTCTAGTGTTAGATAACCCCTGCATTTTCTCAATGAAACCTAATTTTGCTTTCACCTATTTACTTTTTAATTTTTTTAATTTAAACTTTTAATTGACATATACATGCAGAAAAATGCATAAAAGCAAGCATTTTGGGACATTTCCACCAAAATAATGGACGATGAGAAAAAGAAAGCAAGAAAACAATTCTGTTTAAAATCACATCAAAAAGAATAAAATACCCAGGAATAAACTTAACCAAGGAAGTGAAAGAACTATACTCTGAAAACTGAAAAAACATTAATGAAGGAAACTGAAGATGATACAAAGAAAGGGAAAGATAACCTGTGTATATGGATTAGACGAATATCATACATATTCTTCTTTACCTTATTTTTCACTCAAACATTATGTTTGTGGACTGTCATCCATATTGAGTGGTTCATTTTTGTGTTGGTTCACTCATTTTTACTGTCCTATTAGATGAGACAATATGAGTGTAAATAAACTGTAATTTACTCCTCAATTCTCCTGACATAGACATTTATGTTAGTAGCACATTTTTAGCTATGGTAAACAAAGTTGCTCTGAATGTTCATGTATGTATCTCTTGAGAGTTCATGTGCAAGACCTTCTCTAGTCTAGGCTGTATATCTGTGAGTGAAACTACTGGATATTATGGTATGCACATCTTCCATTTAATAGATAATGGCAACTTGTTTATCAAAGTGGTGGTAGGAAATTGCATTCTCATGAAAAATGTTTAAAAAAAAAGTTGCTGTTGTTCTAAAGAGTGGCCAACATTTGGTAATTCAGGCTGTTTGATTATTGCCAATCTTATAAGTGTATTTATTACTTTAGCATCAGCTGTATTTTTAGGTATCCTCTTTCATTCCTAATATTTATTTATGCCAACTTTTTTTCTTGAGAGAAAAAGGACAGAGGTAGTTGCTTTGGCTTAGTTGATACGTTCTGTTTTAGCTTTTCTTTCTTATTTAATTAATTTCTGCTCTAGTATTTATTGATATTATTTCTTTCCTTCTATTACCCTTAGGTTTAATTTGTTGCTATTTTCTTATCTTCTTAAGATGAATGCTTAAATCATCAAATATTTGGATATTCTTTATTACTGTAAACTCTAAAGCTATAACATCCCTCAACACAAAGGGTTTAGCCAAATACCACAAGTTTTATTTGTATTATTTTCACTATCATTCAATTCTAAGTAGTTTACACAATTTCTTTCATTACATGGTCATTGACCTATTTTGTAGGAATGCTTTTAAATTTCCAAATGTATGGGTATTTATAAGGTTAAGTTTTTCTTTGCATTTCTCACTTAATTTCACTGTGGTCAGAGGACCTAATTTGTGTAATACTGACTCAGAGATTTTGAGACTTGCTTTATTTTTTTTATTTTTTGCGGTACTACGCGGGCCTCTCACTGCTGTGGCCTCTCTCGTTGCGGAGCACAGGCTACGGACGCGCAGGCCCAGCGGCCATGGCTCACGGGCCCAGCCGCTCCGCGGCATGTGGGATCCTCCCGGACCGGGGCACGAACCCGCGTCCCCTGCATCGGCACGCGGACTCTCAACCACTGCGCCACCAGGGAAGCCCGAGACTTGCTTTATTGATTATCAGTTTTCAAAACAGTTTTATGTGTTCTTGAAAAGAATGTACATTCTCTCATCTTTGGATGAAGCACTTTGTATTTTTTCAACTGGTTCCATCTTATTAATCTAATTAATCATGCAAATATCTTATTTCTATTAATAATTTGCCTGCTTGGCCTGTCAATTACAGAGAGATGTGTGTCTGGTATCATTTCTGCACACTCTTCTCATGCTCTGTTCACAGCCTCCTTGCTGTTCTTAGAACAGGCCGAGAACTCTGCCTCTTCTGGGCCAGTATACTTGTTGATTCTACTACTTGGAATGCTTCTATCCACTTTATGTACTTGTGTTTCTCCCTCCCTTCATTCAGGTCACTCATGAAGGAGTCATACCTGTGTCACAATATAAACAACAACCCCCTTGCTCCATCACTTTCTGTCCTCTTACCCTCATCTATTTTTTCCTTCTTACACTTATCAACAGCTGACACATTAAATATATTGGTTTCCATTATCTACTCTTCATGAAGAGCAGAAATTTTGATGTATTTGTTACCTCCTCACCACTTAGAAGAAAGCCTTAAATAAAACCGATGTTCAGCAAACATGTGTTTAATGACTGAATGAAGGACTATCAAAAATCTCCAGCTGACATATCTGAAATTTTCTCTTTGCAATTTTGTCAAATTTGACTTGACATATTTTTAGGTTATTATGTGCATAGAAGTTTAGAGTCATTGGAACTCAAAGATTAAACAAATCTTTTGTAACTGGGAAGTAGATCAAACCCACTTTTAGTAAAACAAAAATTATCATATTACTTTGTCTATTTTATCTGACATTAATATGGTTTCACCAGCTTTTTTTTTATTATTACTGTTTTCCTGATATATTTTTTCCCACATTGGACTTTCAATCTCTCTGTAGCCTTATGTTTTAGGTGTGTCTCTTTTAAAATTGCATAACTTTTGTTTTCTAATCAAATGTAACAATTTCATGTTTAAACTAGAGAATTTAGCTTATTTGCATGTGCTGAGAATACCATTAAGAATTATCTGATTGGCCAAAAAGTTCGTTTGGGTTTTCTGTAGGATGTTATGGAAAAACCCAAACGAACTTGTTGGCCAACCCAGTATCTTACCATCTTATGTTCTCTTGCTTTTTCTATGCTTTGTTCTTCTTTTTTTGCTTTGCTTTAAACTTATTGAGTTTTTAATTCCATTTTATTAGTCTAGCCTCTTTTAAAAAAAATCTTTAAATATTTTGCTAGACTTTGAAAGTCATCAGGGATAAATTATGCAGAAATATCTATGAACTTTATGCATTCATACAGCATCCATTCAACATGTCCTACATTCTGGGAGCTGGGGCAGGGAGTCATTACACTATACTATCTCATGGAATTCAAATACTAACTCCACCCACCAAGAAAATCACTTTTAAGTTTCCACTGAGGGTGATTCCTCCCTTTCTCTCTCCCTATTTTATCTCCAACCAAACAACTCAGTCACCAAGCATCCTGCTCTGTTTATCAAGGGGTTCTTAAGTTTCAGAGATATGTCTGGTAGAGTTCATGACTTCATTATTTTAAATGGCTATGCAACAAATTGGACTCTTTAGTTTTTTGTTGAGATAACAGATTTTTAGGGTCGTAGGTAAGAGTGAGTTTGATATGAGCAACTGGAACTATTGCTTTAAATGAGTAAATTAACACTTCTCTGCATATCAAGATGAGTCTACCCTCTGTCTGGTTTCCAAGGGACACAGATGGCTCACAATCCTCTATGACATTGGAAAGAGAAAAGAAACATGAGTTATATTTGCCCTTTGACTATGTTTTCCCTTGGAATTTGATTAAAGTATATTTACTTTGTTCTTTGTCCTTTTTAAAGCATTCAGCTCAGTGAAAGGTTGAGTCAAAACAGGCAGCTGAAAAGCTTCCCTGTGTTCCTTCCCCATGGGTTCTGTAACTGGTGGTAACAAAGTCACTTCCAGGCAGAAAGATACAAAGCTGTTGACTCAATTAGAGGGTTACATATATCCTATTCCACGCTCAATGAGCCATCAATGATCCATCGGAGGGTGTGGAAAGAATATATTAGATCATCCACTTCTGTTTATTTATTCATCCTTTTAGCATTTCTCTTTTGGTATATGTTTTACATACACAAAAATGTATATATAATGCACATAATACATTACTCTAGTGATGTATATATACATTTATCAGTAAGTTAATGTATGTATGGAGAAAACAGAAATGTTTACTGATGAGATTTGCAAATAAAAATACAAAACCAACCATGAGTCCACTGGTTTATGGGACAGATCTGGAAGCCTGACTGCCCGTGTACACCATTCTGAGCACAGCCCTATGGACCCTCTCAGTCATACAATCCCATTTCCTATCTTGGCCTTTCTTTATTGACCTAATTCCTTGTGATGACATTGATGCTTTTCAGCTGAATTTATTCTCAGCGTCTTTTCCTCCTATCTTCTCTTCTTTCCTACTCTCTTTGTCCAAAACCCAGATTATTGCCACCCAGTTCCAGATATTTTACCATTCAAAGTAGTGAACAATATTGTACAGTAATCTTGTATAATCCCTGAAAATATCTCTCCTGACTCGAGAGAAAATGAGGATCTCATTTGGTACCAAGGCTCGCTGGAGGCCGGGGACTTTGAATTATTTGATGTTATTCCCAATGTATGTGTGAAAAACTGAGATTAGGTGATTTTGGTGCAAGGTTACAGAATGAATCAATATGTTTTAACTGACCAAAATTCTGAGCCCTATGCTTTTCCCTGCTGGCATCTTTGGTGGGCACACAGAAAGCCTCTGACCAGGGGCTACGTCTGTGCCCTTTCTGTGTCCCTCATATGGTGGGGCTAGCGTAGGAGATTGTCCTCCCAGATCCTAGGGTCTGACTGTGTCTCATTAAGAGTCTGGAGCAGTAGAAAGAGCAAGGTCTTTGCAAACAGAAAGAACTACTTTCAAATTCCAGCTCCCAGATCTACCCAAGGTATAGAAACTTGACCAGGTCTATTAATTAGGGCAGGCCACGTAATGCTGTAGTGAAAACAAGCTCCAAATCTTAGTGGCTTGAAAACAACAAAAATCTTTATTTCTCAGTTGTGTTATACATCCATGGGCCGTTTAGAAGTGGGCTCTGCTCAGCCTAATTACATGGACTTAAACTGATGAAACAGGTGTGGAGAAAGAACACACAGTGATCCATAATCTCTCTAAGGTTCCACCCGGATGAGACACATGTCACTTATACTCACATGGCTACACCTAAGCCAAGACGGCAGAGAAGGGTCGTCTGATCATTTGCCCAGAAGGAGAACCAAAGATAGCTGAGAAGCCTCACGAATGACTACCACTCCAAGTCATTTAACATCTCTGAGCCCCCATCTTCTTTGTTAAAACAAGATAGTAACGAGGATAAAGATTGGATAAATAAGAACTAATGTTTCAGTACAGGAAGTGCCCAGCACAATGTGTGGCCAGTGGTTGAGCTTGACAAACATTAGTTCCCTCCTCAAACATATGGACACCAAGGGGGGAAAGTGGCGGGGCTAGGGTGTGTGTGTGCGGAGGTTGGGATTGACATATATACACTAATATACATAAAATGGATAACTAATAAGAACCTGTTGTATTAAAAATAATAAAATTCAAAAATTCAAAAAATATGTATGTATGTATGTATGTATATATATATATATATATATAGTTTCCTCCTGCCTGTATTTTGTCCCGTTCCCTCTAGATCTGAAAAGAGATTAATTTGTTGAAGAAAGCCAGGGCCCCAATTTCTAATTCCACTGAGAAGAGAATGAAAACGGACTGCAACAGCAGCCAGAGGGCAGGGGGCCAGGGCAGCCAGCCAGGCCCCCAGGATCAGACAGAATTTCATTACCCAGAGGATTTTATTTTTTCTTTAAGCAGGAAATAACTAACCCTCTAGAAAGCCCAGGTGAAGAGAAAGTTCACAAAGGGGTCACAAAGGTAGCCCACCTCTTGGAGTCCAATGCATGGCACGCATCTCAATGCAGTCTGGCGCTGTCATTAACATATTTAATCATGCTTCTATCGTTAATCATCAAATAGCTTAAGAGCGTGCATTGTATTCCCAGGTGTGAAATAACAATGGTTATGTGGTTCTGTGATAGATGTTTTTAATAAAATCAGTAATTACCCTTTGCGTGCGTGTGTGTGTGTGTGTGTGTGTGTGTGTGTTGTATTACTGTCTTTGTTTCCTTTTTAATTTTCGCTTTTAGGTATATGAAATAAACAAGGTAGAACACTCAAAATTCCATTTTTGGCATTTGGTTTTGTTTTAGTAGTGCCTGCCCAGTGGAAAGGAAGGTGTATTCTAGGGTGTGGACTCTAATGCAAATGTCGTGTAGACAAGCTGGGGTTGGGGGTAGAGCCCCCTCTGTGCTGAATTCTAAGTCTGTAAAATGGTATAGTATTCCTCATAAATTTGCTATGAAGATACAGAAAGATGCTTAAAAAGTAATTCTATTCGACAAGCACTCAAACAGCCTTTACTATGTACCAGGAACTATTCTAAGTGATTTAAAATATTAACTCCTTTAATCCTCAACGCAAGCTTACCAACAGAGGTACCCTGAATACCCGTGCTTTACAGATAAGTAAATTAAGACACAGGTTAAGCAACCTACTCACAGCTAGTTCAACAGTTAGGAAGTGGCAGAGCTGGGACTAGAGCCCAGACAATATGCCTCCAGGGCCCATGCAGCTGTTACTGCTGCTGTTATTGGTACCATACGCCCATTTTGACTTAACAGACCTGGCTTCCGGACTGGACATGGCTGTTCCATATACAACTTGCTTGACCCTCACGTGGTATCCAAACACTTTTTGCTTTAATATATGTCCCTAGTAGAACTGCCTTCTGGTATAAGGTGCTCTACAGATTCTTTTCTCAGTGCCTGATATAGGACTGACCTCTATTCATACTCACTGTATCTCACTCTGCCAAACAGTTCAGGATATATATTTTAAATAATCTGATTATCTCTGATTATATTGCTGAAAGCAAAGCACTCTGAACTTTAGTTCCTTACTGTGTAAAATGAGGCCGTACCTCCCATTTTATAAACCGAAGGGATGGAAAAATACCGTCGGCTCTCATTATTCAGCAAATGTGTGCTGAGCACCCACTTAGGGTAGTCTCTCTGAGGATAACCAGTTCTGTCCAGGTTGTGGCTTTTCAGCTACTCCTTCCTGGGGTCAAGGGTCTCGGTAGTGTTCATTAATACTGACACCGCAGCCCCGGGACGCTCTGATCACAGAATTAGAGACATTCCTGAGAAGAAAAAGAAAATGGGCTACGAAGTCAGAAACCTAGCTCCCCCACTTGTAGTGGGACATGTCACCTCATCTTCTGAGCCCCTCTACACAACAGAGTTACCCTAAAACACCAAGAATTTCTTTTACTGAAGTATAATCTATATTATAATATTAGATTAGTTTCAGGTATAAGCATAGTGATTCAGTATGCTTTTTGAAGATTATATTCCATTATAAGTTATTACAAGACAATGTCTGTAGTTCCCTGTGATATACAATATATCCTTGTTGCCTAGCTATTTTCTACATAGTAGTTTGTATGTCTTAATCCCATACCCTTAATTTGTCCCTCCCCACTTCCTTTCCCCCTTTGGTAACCACAAGTTTGTTATCTATGTCTGTGAGTTTCTGTTTTACATATACATTCAATTGTATTCTTTTTTAGATTCCACATATAAATGATATCATACAGTATTTGACTTTGTCTGATTTATTTCACTAAGCATAATATTCTCTAGGTCCATCCACATTGTTGCAAATGGCAGAATTTCATTCTTTTTTATGGCTGAGTAATACTCCATTGTGTGTGTGTGTACCATTTCTTCTTCATTCGTTTGTCTGTTTATGGGCACTTGGGTTGCTTCCATGTCTTGGCTATTTTAAACAGTTCTGTTATGAACAGTGGGGTGCATGTATCTTTCTGAATTGGTGTTTTCATTTTTTCCAGATATATACCCAGGAGTGAAACTGCTGGATTATATGGTAGCTCTATTTTTAGTTTTTTGAGGAACCTCCATACTGTTTTTTTTGTTGTTGTTCTTGCGGTACACGGGCCTCTCACTGTTGTGGCCTCTCCCGTTGCGGAGCACAGGCTCCGGACGCGCAGGCTCAGCGGCCATGGCTCACGGGCCCAGCCGCTCCACGGCACATGGGATCCTCCTGGACCGGGGCACGAACCCGTGTCCCCTGCATCGGCAGGTGGACTCTCACCACTGCGCCACCAGGGAAGCTCACCTCCATACTGTTTTTCATAGTGGCCGCACCAATCTACATTCCCACCAACAGTGTACAAGGGTTCCCTTTTCTCCACATCCTCTCCTGTAACATTTGTTATTTGTAGACTTTTGGATGATAGTCATTCTGACAGGTGTGAGGTGATATCTCATTGTTGTTAAAAATCAAGAAGCTGACAATGCTGTGACAATACACAGCATAGTGCCAGGCGCAGAGCAGGGATGAGGAGGAAGGTTGTTTCTAGTTAGATTTCATCATGTACGAGAGACAAGACCTCAAAACACATGTGTGCTGGGTGCAAAAGCACCATCATTTTGCATCAATCCAGAATCACATTGTTTCTAATACCCACTCCCCTTACATGGCTGTGGGACCACAGCGGTGTCAATAAACCTGCAGGACTGTGTATTTCAGGGGCCGTGCCTTTTCTAGGGACAGTAGATTGCAGCCTACATTATTCTTTAATAATCTGGATTGTTTCTTTTGAAATGTAGCCCTGGGACTTTGTTGGATTAAATTTCATCTGCATTTTACTTTCCACATGCATGAATTCATACTCTATAAAGCATTAACAATAAAACAAAACCAAAAACAACAACAAAAAGGGGGCTTCCAGCAGAGACCCATGGTAGGAGGAAGGGTGTTTCCCAGTCATGCAGGAAGTGCCATGTTGAACTCAGGGGAGCTCAGATCCCCAAAAGGCAGCTACTTTTCCAGCTCCAAAGGATGGAGTAAAACCTCTCCCATTATGTCCTTGGGCAAGAAATTAAGACAAAGGGATAGAACCCAGGGGCAGCTGGAGAGAGAATGATGGCAAATCCCTCAGGAGGCAAGTGATAAAGCTGGAGGGTCCTGCAAGCAGGCTGGGGAGCTGCTTTCCTCTATTCATTTTGCAGAATGAATGAGAGGAAAGTCCCCACTCCTCAGGCAGAAACCGAAAATTGTGCAGAATTTAAGATAATTCTCGAGCAAAAGCATTAATAATAACCTTGCTTTTTCTGCAAATAATAATAAAGGTCTTGAACAACAGAATCATCCCAGCAGAGATCGGCACGAGACAAGAACAGTGAGCAGTCTAGGGGAGGCAGGCTTGGATCCTTCAAGAAGAAGAGAAATTTGAATGCTGCCGGGACTGAGACTTTCGTCTTACTAAGAGTTTTCACCGATGGCTTTGTGTAGAGAACTCATTGTAGTTTTGTTGACATAATTGTGGTCAAGAAGTTAAGAGTGGAGTCTACTAGTTCTCAGTCAGTAACGTGACGGAATTATTCCTGGAGTAGCCCTTTAACTGGGGACCACAAAAATGTATTTAGAGACCAGGAATGGATACTCCCCGCTTGACTATTATTGCTATGATTTTGGTGACAAATGGTCCAAAACTGGTACACTTAGAGACCAATGTCTCAGAGAGGCACATTTCTGTCTACCTAGTGCCTTAAAACCTTAAAAGGAAACTTTAAAAGGTTTCCTTTTTTATATATGAGTCCTTAATTCATCAGAAATTAATTCTGTGCATAGTGAGAGGTCACATCCATATCAATTATCCCACTGCTACGTACTGGATTGTTTTACTGCCAATTTACAAACCAGTTTTATACATGTATGGGTCTATTTATGGACTTTATCTGTTTCCATTTGTCCATCCCAGTACCAATAACACATTCTCTTAATGTCTGTTACTTATAGTATGCTTTCACTATGGGGAGGACAAAACCCTCCATGATTTTCTCCTTTTGGCTATCATCTTCTGAATATACTAGAGAATCCACTTGTCAGGTTGCATTGGGAGTTTTAATTCCCATTGCATCAATAGATTAATTTTGAAAGAACTGACACCTTAAACATGTTGAGTCTTGTTATCCAATAATATACTATGTTTAGGTCATGTTTAATGCCTTTCAATAGAATGGTATAATTTTCTTCCTAAGGATCACATACAAATGTTGTTCAGTCCTAGAAAGTTATTTTTCACTGTTTTTAATTATCATTTTCGAATACCTTTTCTGTTTGCAGCTGGGGTATAGAAATTTTGTGTAAGCTTTTTATTGAAGTATAATATACAGAAAAGTACACAAGTCATAGGTGTAGAGCTTTATGAATTTTCAAAGAGCACACACCCATGTAACCAGCACCCAGATGAAAGATCAAAACATCCCATGACATGAGAACTGCTCCCCAAACAGTGACTGACCCATATGAAGATAACCACTATGCTGACTCCTTTTTCCACAGATCGGTTTTGCATCTTTTTTATACCTAGGGGATCATACAGAAAGTATTCTTTCATGTCTAGCTTTTTTTTCCCCCCATAATATTATGTTTCTGTGAGACACGTCCGTGTTCAGTGTGGCTACAGTTTGTTCGTTCTCTTTGCTGTACAGATTTACTTTATGTAGAGACTATAATTTATGCATCCTGATGTTGACAGATTTATAAACAGTTTCTATCAATAGTTTGGGAGATACGGCTGCCAAGAACATTTTTCAGTATGTCTTTTTGTGTACTTATGCTCTCATTTCTTTTAATTTGTTTTTAGGAGCAGAATTGCTGGTTATGCGTATCTTTAGCATTATTAGGTCCCACCATATGATTCTGGTTTTCCAAATTGGCTGCAGCAATTTACGGTTCACTTGCAGTACATAAGAAATCCAGTAAGAATAGAACCTGTTCTTGACATTTTAATATTTCTTATTTATAGAAACACTGATAAATTCTCATATTCATATAATATTTTATCTACATAATAAGGTACCACGCTGAAAATGAACTCACCTCAGTCGTCATGTTATTTTTGTACATGGCTCACTCTAATAATTTTTTGCAAATCAATTTCGGGTTTCTGAATGCTTATGAGAGAATTAAGTTATAATTCCCTTTCTCTTGGTGTCCTTATCCACTTCTGGCATAAAGTTTATATTTGCTCTGTAAAGCCAATCAGGGAAAGTTTCTGCTATTTCTCTTCTCTGTAAGATTTTATGTAAGATTAGAATTTCTTATTCCTTAAATGTTTGGTAAAACTTGCCTATTAAACCATTTGGACCTGATGTTTTCTTTGTGGGGATACTAGCTACTGATTATCAAGTAGATTCTTTAATTTCAGATTTTCGGGACTGTTTGGATTTTCTATTTTTTCTTTGGTCAATTTTTATATTTTTCTAAAATGTGCTCATTTCACCTATTTTTTCAGATTTACCCTAAGGATTATATTACTTTTTATATCAGTGATGCATTTATAATTGTCTTCTTCTTCATGTGTAATATGGTTTATTTGTAACGACTCTCTTTTTCTTACTTAATCTTGGCAGATGTTTGTCAATTATTTTAGCTTTTATGAAAGAACTAACTTGCCCTTTGTCAATCTTTTCTATTGTACATTTGTATTCCATTTAATTAATTTCTGCTTTTACTTGAATTATTTCCTCCTTTCTACAGTCTTTGTTTGCTCTAACTTTGAAGTGGGATGCTAAGTCCACTAAATTTCAACTGGAAGTCTTTGTTAACATAAACACTGCATTACTTACATTTCTCCCTAAACACTGCTTTAACTCCATTTCATGCATTTTGATACATAATATTTTCATTATTACATAGTTCTAAATATTTTCCAATTTTCTTTGTGACTTGTTCTTTGATCTCTGAGTAATTTAGGAGGGATTTAAGTTCCAAAGAGATTTTTACAAAGTTACCTTTATAGTGATTTTATGTTAATTACTTTATAGTCAAAGAATGCAGTCTTTGTGTTGAAAATTGATTCATGCCTAATAAATGGTCATTTTTTTTTACAAATTCCTATGAATGCTTGAAAAGAAAATTCAGTCTCCAGTTACTAGCACTACTTTGTAATTGTGTTGTTTGAATCTCCATACTAACACTTTTCTTCTGATTCAAATATCACTTACTGAGAGAGGGTATGTTGACTTTGACCAGGGTAATGGTGTATTTGTCATATTTTCCTTGCAGTTCCAACATTTGCTTTGAATTTTTGAAGCCACATGAATAGTGGCATACCCAGTTTACAATGGGTTATATCCTTAAGATGAATTGAACATTTGTCAGTATATATGGTTATATTTATTTCTGGTAACATAAGCTTTCTTTTTTAGTAGTGTTTCCTGATATACCCTTCTCCACTAATCTTCAACCTTTCCATAATCTTATGTTTTAAATTGTGACTCCTCTAAACAACATATAGCTAGATAAAAAAAAAAAAAATTTGGTTGGAAAAGCTTGGTTTCTCCCCGGAGAATTCTGTCTTTGTTCTGGACATATTTCTACCATTTTGTTTTGTGTTTGATATGTCTACATTTCTTTTTTTTTTTTTTCCGGTACGCGGGCCTCTCACTGTTGTGGCCTCTCCCATTGCGGAGCACACGCGCCGGACGCTCAGGCTCAGCGGCCATGGCTCACAGGCCCAGCCGCTCCGCGGCATGTGGGATTTTCCCGGACCAGGGCACGAACCTGTGTCCCCTGCATCGGCAGGCGGACTCTCAACCACTGCGCCACCAGGGAAGCCCTCTACATTTCTTTAATGGTCACAATTAACGTGGTTTAGGTACTTCTTTTTGAGTTAGTCATAGTGTTCTATTTCTCCTGAAAATTGTCCTTTCATCTAAGTTTTCAAATTAATTGGAATAAAGTTATCTATAGTATTCTCATATTTTAAATTGTGCCACATCTGTAGACTAACCATTGTTTCCCTTAACACTCTGTGTATATGCACATGTGTGTCTTCTTTCTCTTCTTTTTGAGTCGGTCCATTTTCTTTATGGCTTTTTTTTTTTCTGTTTCATTAATTTCTATTCTTATGTAAATTATGTCCATTCTTTTCCCATCTTTTAATAGTTTCTTTTTCTCACGTATTAGTTTGAAACACTAGCTTACAAATTTTCAGCCTTTTTACAAACAAGGTTTAAAGACTATAAATTTTGCTTTCACTGTACCACACATGCCTTAATCTACGGTTTTTAATGTATTTTCTATTAAATTTTAAAAATTTGAGATAACTGCAGATTTACATGCACTTGTAATAAATATAGAAAGGTTCCACGTACCCTTTTTCCTGACCCCTCTCCCCAACAATTTAACATCTTACAATAATATATGACACAATATCACAGCCTGGTTATTGACATGGATACAGTCGAGATGCAGGACACTTCCATCACCACAAAGATTCCTCATGTTGCCTTTTTATAGTCACACCCGCATCCCCTTCTCACCACTGGCAGCCACTAATCTATTCTCCATTGAAAAAAAATTATTGTTTCAAGAATGTTAAATAAATGGAATCATACAGTATGTAAACTCTAGGGACTGGATTTTTTCACTCAGCCTCATTCTCTGGAGATTCATTCAGGTGTCTTATGTATCAACAGCTCGTGCTCTTTCACTGCTGAGTGGTGTTCCATGGTGTGTGCGTACCACAGTCTGGGTAACCAGCCACCTATTAAAGGACACCTGGGATGTTTCCTGTTTTTAGTTGTTATAAGTAAAGCTACAATGAACATTCATATTCAACTTTCTGCATGAACCCTATTTACACAAAAAGCTGAACACAAATGTTTATAGCAGTTTTATGTATAGTAGGTAAGTATATTTTAATAGAATTTCATTGTTAATCCATGCGTGGTTATTTGGAATTTAAAAAATACATACGTAACTACATTTATAGTAGAGAGAGAGGTCTAAATATATGTGGGTTCGTAGCCATGTTTTAAAATTTTAGTCATTATTTGATCAATTTTATAGCTTTCCATATGTGTTTGAAAGGATATGTATTCTCTTTTCTAAATGTAAAATTCTTTATATTTCTGCTAGATCTTATAAATTTTGTTATTCAAATCTTTTAAATCCTCATTAACGGTTTATATGCTTAATTTATCAATTACTGAGACGTGTAAAATCTCCCACTGTGATGGTGCATTTGAACATTTTCCTTCCTAGTAACAGTCAAGTTTTAGTTCATGTTTTAAGCTGCTTTATTTGGTGCATACAAGTTTAGAATTATTATATCTCCTAGTGAATTTATCCTTTCATCATCGTACAGTTTCCTTTTTTCTTTCTTAACAACGTTTTTTTGCCTTAAGGTCAGTTTTGCCTCTTATTACTATAGCTACAACGGCTCTCTCTTGGCTAGTTTTTGCCCATAATATCTTATTCTATTTCCAAAAACATTCTGTTCATTTTCTCATCTCTTTACTTACAGTCTCTTTGCATCTTCATGTTTGAGATGTGTCTCTTAAAGAGCATGGAACTTAAAAGATAAAATACTTTTATTGTAAAATGTAGTACAAATAAAGAAAACTGAATAAAACAAATGTGGAGCAAAATAAATGTTTTTGAAGCAAATACCCTTGATATCAACACCTGGGTCAAAAAATAAAATTTGCTAGTCACCTTAGAAGCCCTGTCTCAGTCACAAACCCTCTTTCTTTTCCCAAAAAATAATCAGTATCCTGACTTTTATGATAATCACTCCCTGCTTTTATTTATAGCTTTATCTTCCAAATGTTCATCCCCAAATACCACAGTTCTTTTTTTTCCCTGTTTTTGTTGGTTTTTAAATATATGCCTTAAGTCTCTTCTGGCCTATAGGTTTCCTCCTCAATTGCACTTACCCTCCTTTTTTTCCAGTACAATTTATTTGTTAAAATACTAGGTCACTGGATCTACAGTGCTCTGGTTTCGCCTTGTATTTTCTCTGCTGCAGCTGTGAAATCAACTACTTCTTGAAGGAGGCCTGGCTCCCTTTATCTGAGAACGGTACTTAGAAACCAAGATATGGGTGCTAGCTGTGTTCACTGTTGGGTGTCATTGCTTCCAGGTCTTCTTAGCAGACAGAGCTTGGAAATATATATGTATATTAACTCTTGCTTATACACACATCTACATTTATTTCTCTGTCACCTCCCCACATCTCTCTCTCTCTCTCTCTCTCTCTCTCTCTGTCTGTCTAATCTATCATTTCATTCTGGTACCTCTGATCCTAATTTAACACTGTTTATTCTTGGCTTACCAATTCCAGCTATTTCACTTGAAGTCAGGATAAAATATCTCTTGAATTCATAATAACATTCTGATTCAAATATTCAGGATTACGAGGTTTTTACTTCACCTCTCCTATCGTACATCTGTATTGTCTTTCTTCACCAAGATCCTAGTTCTCAAGCAGGCAAGGGTAAGAGAGAATTAGAATATCATATAATTATTCATGTGTTTTTCCCCATATTGTGCATTTAGCAGTCTCCAGGTAACAGGAATGATATCAGTCCTCGCTCCCTAATTTGATGGCTGAAACAGCAAAGTTTCTGATAGATCCAAGTCCTATAACTCTGCATTTTATTTCTGAATTATTTAATTACTTATGCATGCTGCTTTGGTTTTTTTTTTTTCCACGGGATCTTCGTTGGGGCATGCGGGATCTTTAGTTGGGCCATGCAGCCTTCTTAGTTGCGGCATGCGGGATCTTTAGTTGGGCCATGCAGGAGGCTTCTTAGTTGCGGCATGCGGGATCTTTAGTTGCAGCGTGAGGACTTCTCGGTTGCAGCATGCAGAATCTTAGTTGTGGCATGTGAACTCTTAGTTGCAGCATGCATGAGGGATCCAGCTGCCCGACCAGGGATCAAACCTGGGCCCCGTGCCTTGAGAGCATGGAGTCTTACCCACTGGGCCACCAGGGAAGTCCCTATCCCTGCATTTTAAATAGTTGTACTGAATCTGCATTGCCAGACCAGATAGCCATTTAATACTGTGCTTTTCCTATACAGGTAAATATGTATTTAATATCATGAGCCCTTATGTAGATGGCTCTCTAATCATATTGACTGACTTAAGCTAATTCTTGAGTAAATTCTTCAGGAAGAACCCAGGAAAAACGGTGTTTTCTGCTTTCTTGCACGTTGATAGCCATCTGTCCGCAGTCTTCACGCTTGACAGTCAGTCGCTGTATACAGAGTGCTTGGCTCACATTTTCTTGACTTGAGTATCATGAATATACGGTTCCATTTTCTTCCGGCACAAAGTAGTGCTGTCAAAAAGTCTGATAATAATCTGATTTTCTTTCCTTTATACGTGACCTAGTCATTTTGCCTGGAAGCACAAAAGATTGTTTTCCTTCTGAAGTTAAAAACTCTTATTAAAACATGCTTCAGTGTTGGCCATTCGAAGTCGATCTTCTCCAGTAGGGGTGGTGCCCTTCCAGTATGTCATGTTTGGATCGTACTTTGTGATATTTGTCTCCTTGCTTTGGGTTTCTTCTTGGGGGACTCTGTTACAGCTCTGATGTTCTTAGCCTGTCTTAACTTCTTCATTTTCTCTTTAATCCACTTACTGCTTTCTTTTGTAAAAGTTCCCTACTTTAATCTGTTTCTCTGCAGGCATTACCTGTTGTGTTGGTTACATACTGTTTTCTTAATGTGTTTAGCACTTTTTGCCATAGTATATTATACTTGTCATCTGACTCGTAGCCATATTCTCTGGCCTGCTTTTACTGTCTGCAGGGATGCTATTCCTTTTCTTGATACTAACTTTGTATATATTGGTTTTTTTTCTTTAACGTCTTTACTGGAGTATAGTTGCTTTACAATGTTGTGTTAGTTTCTGCTGTATAACAAAGTGAATCAGCTATACGTATACATATATCCCCATATCCCCTCCCTCTTGCGTCTCCCTCCCACCCTCCCTATCCCACCCCTCTAGGTGTTCTGATTCCGATCGCTTCTGTCCTCTCTTTTATGTGAAATTAGTCTTTCTAAACGTTTAGAAGAGGTTGTAGTAGTTTAAAATTTAATTTCTAACTCCACAGAGCTCTCTCTTTTGCTTTCTTTGTATAATGTTCACAGACAATTTGCCAATATGGTGGCATCCTTTCTGAGATGCCCCAGCTCTGTTTTCCTCACACTCTTTTATCCAGACCTTCAATTTCCTGTCACTACTGTCTCTGCACTGCTCAGCTTAGATTCTGAGTCCCAGTATTTACTCCTGGGAGGGGGCTTTGCCTGGTTCCTTTAGAGAGTTCACACGGTCCAGACTGGTCCAGATTTTACTGCTGACTCCTTGTAATCATCCACTACTGAAGTGTGCAAGATCCCCCCGAGTTTTTGCCGCTGTTCTCAATCCGATTGTCAAGCTTTCCAGTGGTACCTGTTGTGGCTCTTTTTGATCCTGAAGCCCACAGGATGCCTCATTGCTTTCCTTTCCTTCCTCCTGCGTAGTTCTGATACCATGCAGGTCTTGTAGCTGTCAGCCTGACAATAATCTGATCTTCCCTTTATATGTGATTTTGTCTGTTTTGCCTGAGCAAAACGATTTATTTTTCTTTTAAAGTGCAGAGATTTTATTCGAATATATCTCAGTGCTGGCCATCCTGGTCGCCAGTGCTTTGACCTTCCCCACTCACAATTTGTAATTCATGAAGAGAGCCTGTCACCTAGGTATTTTGTAGATACTATCCATGGGTTTTTGTTTTGTTATTTGAGTTTGTCTGTCCGTTCGTATGAGGGGATTGGGGAAAATTCAAAAACGACATCACCAGCATGTAGCTTTTTCTTTCCTCTTTCAAACTACTTAACCTGACAATGTCTCTCTTAATTGGTGAGTTTAGTACAACAACAGAGACATATATTACAGTTACTGATAAATCTGGTATTAGTTCTTCATCTTAGTTTGTACTCTTACCTTGTCCTGCAATTTCTGAACAGTCTTTTATACTCTTTAATTCAATTTTCTCTCTACTGTATCTTTTACTTCAGATTTTATTATGCATATTTCATTTAAAGTCAAATATTATCAGTTCTTCCACTTCCCAAATAATCCACAGATGTCAGAGTACTTCATATCAATCAACTCCTTCCCACTTTACATATTATTATTGTCCAATAGTTTAATTCTATCACATTTTCTATCCACACACGCACGAAATTGAGATTATTATTATTATTATTTTTTTTTGCGGTACGCGGGCCTCTCACTGCTGTGGCCTCTCCCGTTGCGGAGCACAGGCTCCGGACGCGCAGGCTCAGCAGCCCTGGCTCACGGGCCTAGCCGCTCCACGGTATATGGCATCTTCCCGGACCAGGGCACGAACTCGTGTCCCCTGCATCGGCAGGCGGACTCCCAACCATTGCGCCACCAGGGAAGCCCTATTTTTTCATATAGTCAATGTTTATTTCAAGTTCCCGTTTTGTCTACCAATTTCTTGGCTCACCTTTCTTTCTTGCATTTGGGCCTTTCTTCTAGGGTGGATCGATGTTCTTTTTCTTGAACCAAAACCTTTTGACGTTCCTATAGTGCGATTTTATTGGCAGCCAATTCTTGGTCTTTTGTTTATCAGAATACCTTTCTCTCATCCATATTTTCAACTATGTGTTCGATTTACAGTTTACTTTTATCTCTCTCTACACTTTGCAGATTTTTCACTGGTTTCCATTACTGCTGTTGAAAAGCTGTTTTGGGTTGGTCACTGCATGATAAGGTGACCTGTATATTTTCCCCGACTTCCTTGAAGACCTCTTTGGTGCTCTGAAATTTTTTATAGTAAGTCTTTTTTTTTTCTTTTTCTAAGAATTTATTTGATCCATCCATCTTAGGATTAAACTGGGCATCCTGAAACTGAGAGTTGTCTAGCATCAGTTCTAGCCCTTAGCCATATCTCTTTGACTACTGCCTCTTCCCCCAGGCTCCACTTAACAGAACATAACTGTGAGACTCTCTCAGCCTCATTTCATGTCCCTTCTCTCCTCTTCCATGTTTGCCTTTCTTTTTTTTTTTTTGTCTTTCTGAGTACATTTTGAGTACTTTAATAATTTCCATCTTCCACGTCATTAATTCTCTTCTCATGTATGTCTCATTTCCTCCATAACATGTCCATTGTGTTTGTAATTTCATATCTAAATTATATTTGAGGCTTTTTATAATATGCCTCATCAACATTTGGTGCTTTTTTGAGCCATTATGCCATCTTTTATTCCTTTAAATGCTTTAAATATTATTTTTCCTTCTATTCAGCTGTTCACTGAGGGGGTAACCCATGTCTAGTGCGTGAGCTTTACTGAGGGTGGGGCCCTACTTTTAACCATCTTTAAGGCTGTTAAAAACTCAGAGTCTAGGTCCGTTTTACTGGGAAGTCCCCCTGCGCAGGCAGCGTTTGACATGTGCTTGCCACTCCTTACTTGGCTCTCTTTTCTCTTTTGTCCCTGAATATTTCCTTTAATTACACAAGCATACTTATTCACTTAAAAAGCACACTTGTGATTTTCCAACAAATAGGTAAGTGCTACGGGAGGAGCTTTTTGGAATACCTTATTTTCAATACTGTCCATAGTGGAAGTCGGTTGGGTAATTTCCACATTTCCGTTTCTGTAATTTTCATTTCAAGAGTTGTGGGTTTTTTGAATGGAGAAATTACAGCAAAAAGGCTAGGCAGAGAACCCTGCATTCACTCATCTGTTGAAGTTCATCTTCTAATAATTTAACAAGAATGTTAATGGGGGCTGTGCTCTGGAATTGCTGTGTGTCAGATCAAAGAGAGCCAAATACAAGTCTCTTGTATTTATATGTGAATGGATGTTTGGCTGGATACAGATTTTGAGGGTCAACCTATTTCTCTGACACATTTAAAGATATTACCCTACTGTCACTTAGCATTTACTGTTTCTATGGAAAAGCCTTTTCTTTTTCCTTTAAGGGCCACTTGACATGTTTGCTTGTACCAACAAACGACTCTTTGTTTAGATTTTAAATCCATCAATTTTACTATGATATATCTTTGTTTTGAATATTCTGGGTGATGTTTACTTAGAACACAGTGTGATCTTTTACTCTCTAGGTTTAAGTTTCCTTTAATTTCTGGAGCATATTCTTGTTTTCTTATCTTTGAATTTTTTTCCATTATATTTCAATTTGTTCCTTTGGTGTCACCAAACATGTGCATATTGGACCTCCTTTGTTTTCCATGATTACTGTTCTCTCCCTAATGCTTTTTAATGCTTTGTTGGTTTCCATTTCATTTTCCCCATTCCTATTCATGCTGTTTCATATTTTTAGGACTGTTCATTCTCCTTTTTAATGCTTCGAATACGGCTCCTTCACTTCTGTGATGGTTTTATTTTGCTATAGAAGCACAATTGTGTTTTATCCCCTGCTTGATCTTCCTCTGTGTCGAGTTTTGGTATAAAGAGGTAGTTGCTTAATTTTCTTTTTAAATTAACGGTGATACATTTGGTCTCAATTTTCATTGTATTTGTGGTAATAGTTTCAGCAGTGCTTGTGTTTGTGTGTGTGTTTACTTGCCTTCTCCCCATTCCTTTTCTCAATTTTATTGTACTATCTTTGAATAGAACCTGTACCGGTTCCTTTTTAAATAAGTATTACTACCAATCTTTGATTGAGTTGAGTTTTACTTGCATTAGCTATTTGTAGAAGGTTTTATTAGAAGTGGGGCAGGGCCATGTTCTAAGCTGGCAGGAATTCTCCCTATTTCACAGTAAAATCCCTTATGGTGCAGTGGTGGATGTGTACACTAGATATTTTACCCAGCAAAGGTCAGGGTCACAAGGTTCAGTCTCTTCTACCCTGATGCACTAACACAGTGCCACCCTGGCTTTTTATGCAATCATTCCTTCATTGCTTCTCCATGGTGCCAAACTGTATCCAGGGATTATCCCACCCCTTATGTACCCTATTCCTGGCATTGACAGCAAAGAGATGATTGGTTTTGCCCCTTAGTGGACACTACCAATCTCATAAGCTGTCCCGCTGACACTGTTTGAGGTCTGCAGCCGCAGATCTCTTCTCCCAGTATCTGACCACATCCTTGATCATCACACTACAGCCTGTCCGCATAGTTATTATTCAGCATATATATTCTTCTTAGTTTTACCACAGCACTTGCATTTCCTTTCCTTCTGAATTTTTCTTTTTTTTAATGGAGGGGTAATTTCTGAGAGCAGAAGGGAGCAAAAGGATCTTTACTCTGCCATCTCAAAATCAGAAGTCTGTTACTCACCTTTCTTAACAACCTTTGATGTGGAAAATGTTGGAGGCTTTTCACAAGTCTAAGTAGATTATAGGCCGTCCCCCCAAATGTCATTTGTAATAAGGTTGTCTGGAACTTGGAATGTATTTTCTTACAGAAACCAAGTTATAAATGGTAGTTGGCAACCAAGGCCAGCTTTTCAATAGGTTGTTTAGCTGGATACTTTGTGCTAATAGCATTATTCTGACTTCACAGAACTACCATTTATTAAGTTATTTCTATGGAAAATGAATTCCAAGTTCTAGCTAATAGAATATAGCATGTCTAAAAATGCAAAGCTATGTCACTCTCTTGCTTCAAATCCTTCAGTAGTTTACCACCACTCTTAAGCTAGAGACAAAATCCTTAACAAGGTCTAGTAGGCCCATGATCTGGCTCTGCTGGCCCTCTGATTTTGAACCATTACTCAAACTGGCCTTCTTATTGTTACTGAAATGTGTCACGCTTCTTCTAGGCTTCGAGCCTTTGTATATTTAGATCCTTGTACAGAGTATTTCTCTCGCATGTTGCCTTTTAATGCCTACTCACCCTTCAGAGCTCAGCCCAAATTTCATTTATTTGGGTAGCCTTCATAGACCTTAAATAAGCCAACTAACCCTACTGGATACGTTCTAATAGCAACATGTTGTCTTTATTTATGCTCAAGACTCTATGCCTGACACCCCTCACAGTGCCTGCGTATAGTAGATACCCATTATGTGTTAAATGAATGAGCAAATAAACGATGGAACGTTTTGTGTCAAAGACAAGAGCTCTTACACTCAAATTCACTTGCCTGGAGCTGAGGGAATTTTCTGATGCCCTTGGCCTGGACTTCTTAGTTCTGGGTCTCAGATGGATCATATCTATGTTATATATGACTCCAAGTTTCACCCTCATGATGACCAATGCTACAACGGGCCCTTATTACAATTATGTGCACTTCCTGAAAAGTCATTTAAAACGTTTACTGTCTTATTCCTCTAGGAACACAGTTTTAAATGCCTAAAAAATGAACACAAAATCAATTGCATTTTAAGGTTATACAGTCTTAGATGTCTCCACTTCAACATTCCAGAACTGAGGCCATATATCCTAAACTTTTCTGAGACAGTCTTATTTTTTAAATATTTGGGCTCTTGCTCTTAGAAAGTGCATCTCACCTGTCGGCTTTGTGCCCTACTTTTTTTTTTTTTTTTTCTCATAAAACCCGGCCACTATCCATTTATGGTCCTGTCACTCATCAGTTTGTCACAACTTTCTTTTTGAATCCTTTTTTTGCTTCCTGCCAGGCCTAGGCCTTGTAGAAAGAAGTTTAGATAAGTTAATAACCCTCTGCGTGAAACAGAACTGACCTTTTTTATTCTAAATTTACTTGCTCCAGTTTCAGTGCATAACCCTGATCCAGTTTCCTCACCTGTAAGATGGAGTTAGACAGTATCTAGCACAGTGTATGGCACTCTGTAGGTCCTCGGTAAAGGCTTGTGGAATATAACTGCTGAATTCAAAAGAAGAGCAGAACCCCCCCAAAAAATGTCAGCCGAAGGATCTGTTTGGCCAAGGTAAGGAAGGGCATCCCAAGGGCGAAAAGCCTCAGCTGGCAGTCTTGGGGCGCCGGTGAGAGTGCCCCAAGACTGCCAACGTCTCAAGAGTTGTCCGATGCCTGTGAGCCAAGAACGGCCACACCACGGAGGGAAGCATGGGAGTAAGAAGGACCTACTGTTAATAACAGTTACCATCAAGTTTGGAAACACCCTCTGGATGCCCAGCTCTAAGTAAATTTTAAAATCTTGAAGAAATTACCTTTACTTCTGAGCAGCTTGTTAGAACCAAAAGATGACTTGATAGGTTTGCCATCTGGGCAAGGAACAGACCTTTTATTGAAATATTAGTACCTGAGCTACCGTGAGATGAGTTTATTTAGCTCCTCTCCCCGACTCCCCAGCTCTGTGCTTTCTCTTCCCTCCATTTCTTTATGAACTGTTGGCTAGAGGATGTTGCCGGAAGCCTTCACTGTCCAGGAGCACAGCAAGCCTGTTTGCCAGATCGAGCTATGTTGATTCTGGATGAGTTTATAAGGCTAGGAACTTGCTCTTTGCTTCTGGCCATTAACTGATTTCATCTATCTTGAAAAAAGAAAGGTCTTGTACATAGGCTAATGAGGCAGTGTCCACAGAGCCAATGAGAAACTGGAAGTGGTTCACTGATAAATAGTTTTGGAGGCAGACCACACCTTCTAGGATGACCTGCTTTTATAGGATGTGGAGACCAACCTGTGAACTCCTATGAACCCTCTTTAACTGACCCAGCCAATCACTCTTCAGTTACTGATACCTGCTGTGAGCCAGGCACTGGGCCACATGGCACCCACCCATAAGGAACGAAGAGCATAGTGGGAGAGCCAGACACAGACAATCACAACATAATACGTTAAGTGCTGCATTTGAGTGAGGTATAAACTGCTGTGTGAGCAGTGAAGAGAGCACAGTTACCTTAGCCTGTAGATCTTAGAGAAGACTTAAGGGGATATGACTTTTGGGATCACACTAGTGGGAAGAAGAGGAATTAACCAGGATAATTTGGGAAAGGAAAACGAAGTCCCTGAGTTCTGTGATACCCATCTGGTATTCCCCTTCATGTTTCTGAGAACGCCTATGCTTTCCCTGTGGAACAAGGCTTCTTTGGACCAAGGCTTTTTTCTGACCCACTGGCTTATCCAGTCATCACCTCAAGCTGTCAGCTGAGGCCAAATGAAAGGGGAATAGAGGGTGGGATCCAGGCATTCAAGTTTGCAGTCACACAAGGCACGCGTCCACAAGCACGGCTTCTGACTTGGTAGAGCTGGGGTAGAGTCCAAGTACTTGCTTTTAAGAACAAAAATAAGAACACACTTTACAAGACAAATTTGATACCAGTGATCCCTGGAACACACTTGGAGAAACATGGCCCTAGGACCTTTCCTATGACACGGTGCCTTGCCCGATGTCCCAACCTTCAAACCCCAAACAAAACCCAAGAAATGCTTACTAGAGCAGCAAACAACTTAAGAGCTAAGACCAAGTATAACTCCTACTGCCCCTTGGCTGGTGGCATATAGATTCCATCCACCTTTGGTTTGAACGTATCTTTTTGGAATCTAGGAAAGTCGGCAACTTAAAATCTGAATGTTAAGGAGACATTAATAGATGCTGAAGGGCCAAAAGTGGTTTTCTTCAAGGATAAAACTTTCTGTTTAAGCTAAGCTGAGACGTTCTGAAATGTTAGCATTTTGCAATGAGTGTATCTTCTTTTATATTCAGAAAAACAGAACAAAGATCATAGAAAATTGAAAATTTACCGAGGGTGGGGTGGTAGACAAAGCGCAGTCTACTTTGTTAAAAAGGATTATGAACAGTCAAGAGAAGAGCTTCACCAGAACGTGAAAAGGAAGCGAGGCGTCTACAAATTGATTACCTTCTTATATTTTTAAACATCTTTGTTGGAGTATAATTGCTTTACAATGTTGTGTTAGTTTCTGCTGTATAACAAAGTGAACCAGCTATACGTATATATATATATATCCCCATATCTCTTCCCTCTTGCGTCTCCCTCCCTCCCACCCTCCCTATCCCACCCCTCTAGGTGGTCACAAAGCACCGAGCTGATCTCCCTGTGCTATGCAGCTGCTTCCCACTAGCTATCTATTTTACATTTGGTAGCGTATATATGTCCATGCCACTCTCTCACTTCGTCCCAGCTTACCCTTCCCCCTTCCCCATGTCCTCAAGTCCATTCTCTATGTCTGCGTCTTTACTCCTGTCCTGCCCCTAGATTCTTCAGAACCTTTTGTTTTTTAGATTCCATATATATGTGTTAGCACACGGTATTTGTTTTTCTCTTTCTGACTTATTTCACTCTGTATGACAGTCTCTAGGTCCATCCACCTCACTATAAATAACTCAATTCCGTTCCTTTTTATGGCTGAGTAATATCCCATTGTATATATGTGTCACATCTACTTTATCCATTCATCTGTCGATGGACACTTAGGTTGCTTCCATGTCCTGGCTATTGTGATTACCTTCTTATTGACTATGGTTTTTACTTTGGGACAGCAGATGTGCCCGACTCACCACAGGGAACGTTCGTAAGAAAGTCAACAGCTATTCTCAGGAACTCATTGAGCAAATATGTATTGAACGCTTCCTGGCTACCAGGCCCTCTGGATTCCCACTCCTGGTGCTTCATTTTGGAATGCAGCCAACCATGAGAGCAAGTGGCCATCAGTGGAATCCAGACTATGGGTAGATTCTCAAGAACAATGCCACCTGTAAGAGACTGAACGCAGAAGCAAGGATTCCCAGTGTCCCCGGCGAGTACACGCTCACTCTGAGAAGACTGTCTTTGGATAGATGTTGCCTGTCCTCCCAACAGCCCTGCAGACACATACCTTCATAGCACGTCAGAGAGAGGGGGGCGCCCCCAGCCCTTGGCATGCAGTACAGCCCTCTGATTTTACTGAAAGGTAAACTGAGACACAGAAAAGGGAAGAGACTCAGACAAGCACCTGTTATCTGAATAGTAGTGCTTTTGTCTGTCTGCCTGATGCTGGAGCTAGAGAGACGATCATGACAGGGCCCTTTTCCTCATGGGAGCCTGGTGAGATAAACAGATGCCTTATCTAACAATTTCAATGCGGTATGGTAAGTGGTGATAGAGTTACAGGGTACATACTTGGTTCGGGAATAGGCAAGGCTGTGGGGGGAAAGAGGAGGCCATGCTCTGTGACCCTTTGTCTGTCTCATGCTTGGGATGGGAACGGAGCCATCGCCCTCAGTTTATAGAAGGGATCAAGGCTGAGGGAGGTCACATGGAGGCAGTCGGGGTATGAGGTTAGCCACCATGGGCTCATGGGTTCAAGTCCCAAGCTCCTTAAGTTCTTTGAGCCTCAGCTTCCATGTATGTAGTTCCTACCTCATAGGATTGTTTTAAGGCTGACAGAATGGGTGCACAAGTGCTCAGCACATAGTAGGCTTTCAGTGAATAGAAGAACTCTAGCCATTCCGACATCCACTTAACATCCTTCTATAAAAGAGATACACAAAGCTGAGGTCAGTTTCATCTTAAATAAAGGAGAAGGTCCTGAGGATGTATATTTGCTGCTTTGGGCCCCTACTATCTCCCCAGACCAGAGACCAGACACCCCACCCCCTGCTGCCCCTGCACTTCTGTCCTGAGACCCCAGGGGGTGCTTGAGCTTGGCCAGCCATGGGCACCAGGAGCAAACGCAATCTTTCCAGACAGATGTCTCTTCCTTCCCAAAGCAGACCTATAGCTCTAGGGGGAGAGGCCCCCCAGAACTACACCTCCCCAGATGATGCCCCATTAAGCCCCAGAGCTAGCTCTGCAAGTCATTTAACAGAAGCATCCCAAATCCCCGTCTTAACGCAGGGAGAGGTGCGGGAGCTCCAGCAGTTCCTTTAATGCCACTGGATTAATTGCCTGCTCAGAAACAGCTCGATTCTAAATGATCCTAAATGGCCTCTAATACCTGTAATCTTCCCTCCACCACGTTGCCCGGCTGCATTGCTTAAATGGAGCTGGTTCTGGGAGCTGCTTTGCTCAGTAAACAGCAAGAGGCTTTACGGGAGGCCAAGGAAATCAGGCTCAGTTCCAAGGCAAGGCTGAGAAATTGATGAAAACGTCACTGGCCTATTCACCAGCCTAACTGGATTCCAGAAAATCAAGCAGAGGAATTCAGCCTGGCTTGTTCCACAAACCCAGTGTTCCTGTGCAGGACTGGGCAGTCAAAAGAGGTACTGCCAGCTCTCAGCCCTGGGCCCTTCAGCGGGTGTCCCTCTTGAAGGTCTTGTTCTCCTTTCTGAAGAGGGAGCTGTGATGGCACCGTGATGCCTGTCAGTCAATCTACCTGGAACCAGGAGAGGCTGGGGGTTGGGACATGAAGGGCAGTGAGTTTGGCTTTGGATGTGCACTTGCCTGTATCTATAAGGGAGTGTGATGGTTAAGAGCATGGACTCTGGTTGATACCCTGGCTCTACCATTACTGCTCGGTCACATTGGGCAAGGAACCTCTTAGTGCCTCAGTTTCCTCATCTGTAAAATGGGGGTGATTATAATAGCACCTACCTCAAGAGGTTGCTGTGAGGATTAAATGCCTTACTGCATATATGTCTAAGGCGCCTGAATAGTCTCTGGGTCCTGGAGAATGCTCTATGTGTTTGCTTTCACTGCCCCAGCTTCCCTGCCTACACGTGGCTGGGCGTGTGGCATCTCTTAGCCTCGATCCCTTCTGTAAACTGAGGGTGATGGCTGCTGCGCAGGTGAACTGGGGAAGGTGCGCGGGGCGTGGCACTGAGATGTCCCATGAGCATCAGCTGCCTTCTCCTGCTGAACAAACGCTGGAAGCTGGTCCATCTTCTCATCCATGCTGCCAACCCTGTGAATGCTCTGACTAGCTGGCTGCCCTCTCTGACCATGTCTTCAGTTTCCACAGAGATGCACACAGAGCACTGAGGGAAGGCAGGGTCACCCGAGTGGGGAAACAGGTCAGGAGAGGGCGGGCTACACACACCTGGGAAACAGAAGGTGGAGAGACAGGAGCCTACATTTCCTCCTTGCAGGCCAGTAATGGTGAGGATCAGGGAAAAAGTCAGGCATGCTCTATTTGCTTGAATCTTACACTATTTGAGCCTGTCATTGCCTTTATTGCCCTCTCCTCGGGAGCTTTCACCACACCCGTGTCTGGCCCTGAGAGTTCCTCTGAGTCCCTGGCAAACAGATACCAGCAGAGCACGCATGTGGATTTACACAAGGACAGAATCTTGCATGACAAGGACATCAAGGACAAGATGCAGAACTGTGGTGCTGGAGACCACACCCAAACAACACTGGCCACTCGGTCAACATTACCACCAGCGACTTAGATGCCGAGAGCTGTGCCTGTCCTCACTCCGCAGCCGTGTACCCTCTGTACCTGGTGTACATGCCTTTTTCTCTACTTACCGGCTGCCATGTGAACACTGCCTCGATTGCTTCCTCTGTGAAATGGGGCTAATTACTGTGCCTACAACATAAGGTGATGTGGGCATGGAAGGGGTAATGTCAACCATGGTTAGTGCTTGCTGAGCACTCACGATGCACCTGGTACACCATCTCACTGAGTCTCCCCATTACCCATGTGTGGTGAGCCCTGCTGTCAATCCCCACTGTGCAGATGAGAAAACAGGAAAAAGGACGGTCAATGAACCTGCCCCAAAGTCACACAACAAAGTCCTTGGCACGTCGTAAGCACTCAAAAACATGTAGCTGCTTTGGCAGCTACCATAAGTGCTAAGCTTTGGGGGAGAAGAAGGGCTCACAGCCTGAGGAAGGTACCTGAGAGAGTCAGGGGCTGATGGGACTAGTAACAAGGCCTGGGAAAGGTCCCAGCGGTGATGGTGCCTTGCACGAAGAGACTGAGGGCACCTCTTTGGGGTCCCCATGGCCGGGTAAGTTTTGAAGTGGGCTTAATTCAAAAAGGGCTGGGAGCTGAAGACCCAGTGCCCACTCCAAGGCGACCAGGAGTAGCTGAAGCAGATCAGGGGCCCCACATAGACAGCAGGGACTGTCACAAGTCACGTCATCACCCTGAGTCTTAGCGACCCCGTCTGTAAACTAGGCATACAGATACCTACCTTGTCTATCAATAGGAGGCTATGGGGGCTCACTAAGATGGGCCAGTCTGATTATTCCTCACAAACTCTCTCAGAGGGAAGAACAACTTCCTGGACTGGGCTTAAGGCAAAAACAAATGCCCCGCGAGACAGAAGCCTGAGAGCTCTGGCGGGGGCAGGGACCCAAGCATGTCAACATTCATCTATCTCGCAAGCAACAGCTTCCCGCAGGCCAGGCAGATTTTTCTTTTTCAAGGCAAAAGAGCAGCTAATGCTCCAAAAGCTGCCTATGCCGTAAACGTTATCTTTAATCCTTACGGCGATCCCATGAGATAAATCTTATTCTGATTTCACAGAAGTCAGAACTTGATTTTCCCAAGAGATTAAATGATGCCCAATGGCAGACAGCTGGCAATGTGGGAACTCAAGGTACGAACCTAAGGCTATCCAGCTCCAGTATTCTTACCCATGATTTGCATTCTACTTTCTGCTCCTAACCCTTCTTCACTCTGCCTCCACACACCTGTTAGGAGACACTGCACTCCTGTGCGGGGACATTTTACCGTTATTAACCTCACGGGCTATCAGGACGTTGTGATCCTTATGGGCCTCTGGTGATGCAGCGGCAAAATGAAGACAGTAACAGTTCACTCACTGGGTTGTCTCAAGATGAAATGAGGACAGGCACAGGGCATCTATCAAAACACATGAGGAGGTGCTCAATCTCCCTATTAGTTGGGCAGATGTGACCCCATTTTTGGGTAACAGATTGGCAGAAATGAAAATATTCCTGTAAGTTCAAGTGTTGAGAAAAACGGCAGGAATACTCTTTTACACCACTGATGGATGCACCAACTGGTAGAGCCACCTAGGAGAGCAACTGGGTAAGAACTAACAAAATCTAAAACATTACCTCTATACAGTGGCCCAAGGGAACGCCCTGTGCCCCAAGAAGCAGCTTAGGGGAGGGTCATTAAAGAATTTATTTTGGTAATGGCAAAACTGTATAGCCAGACTTCCCTGGTGGCGCAGTGGTTAAGAATCTGCCTGCCAATGCAGGGGACATGGGTTTGAGCCCTGGTCCGGGAATATCCCACTTGCCGCGGAGCAACTACGCCCGTGCGTCACAACTACTGAGCCTGCGCTCTAGAGCCCGCGCTCTAGAGCCCACATGCTAGAGCCCGTGCTCTGCAACAAAGACAAGCCACCGCAATGAGAAGCCCGCGCACCACAACGAAGAGTAGCCCCTGCCCACCACAACTAGAAAAAGCCTGCGCACAGCAACGAAGACCCAATGCAGCCAAAAATAAAATTAATTAATTAATTTAAAACCAAAAAACTGTATAGCCAACCAGAATGTCTACTGATGGACTAATGACCAAATAACTACGCTATATCCCTTATGTGAAATATTCTCCAAGAAGCAGAGATAAATCGGAAGAAAAGTGAATTCTAGAATATAGTCAAATACCTTAAGTTAAAAAAACTCAAACATGACAATAGGTTTTACAGATACATATATAAGTATGGTACCTATGCAGCAGTGGGGGAGGGCCACAGGTCGAAGTAGACTTGGTATTATCTAATCTGTTCTAATTTTTCATAAGGTAAATTTGTATTCACATATGATTTATGTATTTACAAGGGTAAAGTAATAATAATAATTGTAGTAATAATTATAATGTATTAAGTGCTAACTCTGAGTATTCAGTTTCATTCGAAATAAAATAAATCAGTTAATAAATAAGCTTATGTGTATCTAATTAGTACACTTTTTTTTTTTTTTTTTTAAATTTTTGGCTGTGTTGGGTCTTCATTTCTGTACGAGGGCTTTCTCAAGTTGCGGCAAGCGGGGGCCACTCTTCATCGCGGTGCGCGGGCCTCTCACTATCGCGGCCTCTCTTGTTGCGGAGCACAGGCTCCAGACACGCAGGCTCAGTAGTTGTGGCTCATGGGCCTAGTCGCTCCGTGGCATGTGGGATCTTCCCAGACCGGGGCTCGAACCCGTGTCCCCTGCATTAGCAGGCAGACTCTCAACCACTGCGCCACCAGGGAAGCCCTAATTAGTACACTTTTATATGCCACCCTTTTTTTTTTTTAACTGAAATATGAATAATCATCTTCTCTATGCTGATAATGAAAGTAAGGTTCAGCTTAACCAACCTGCCCCGTTCATAAGGAACAAATTCAGGACTGAAAACTGACTGTGTGCTTCCAAGTTCGGTTCTCTGTCCATCTCTTCATTTATCCAACAAGTCTGAGCACTGCCCATAGCCCGGGCACCAAGCTAGGCACTGGGGGCGCATCAGGGGACAAGACAGATGTGCTTCCTGATTTCACTGCATCCCAGTCCAGTGAGGGAAGCAGACAGATCCACGCACCTTTACTACGCAGGGTACCGTGCCTGGACTTCACAGATAATGGCTTATTCCTTACTGATGACTGAAACAAAGCAGGGAGCACAACTAAACAACTAGATGTGGGTCTAGTTCATCACCTCTAAAGTCCACCGCTAGTGTGGCCCGCTGATTCTGATTCTCCCAATAAATTCCTGAATAATGAAAATGGTGACTGAGCGTTAACTACGTGCCAGGCATCATCCTAACATTTAAATGCTTTGACATTTAATTTTCACAATATCCCTATGAAGTGGGTGCTGTTACAATCCTCATTTTACAGAGGAAGAAAGTGAGGCACAGAGATGAAAAAAAAAAAAAAACAACCAGAAAACAAAACACAAAACAAATAAAAATTTGCTTGAGGTTCTACAGCTAGTAAATTCTAGAGCCAAGGTTCAATGCGGGAACATTTCAAGCTCGATATCTAACGCGAGGTCCCCGTGCTCCACTGCCTTCCCAGTGAGATGCTGCAAAGTGCCAGACAGGACATGCGCGCATCAAGGTTCCTTCTCCTAGTCTTCCATGAAATCTGAGCAATAGTCATTGAATATCATATTGTCTCTCCTTTTTTATGAGTCCATGGTGGCTGGAGAGAGGGTGAAAGGGTGGGTTCTTTTGGGCTAAATCTCCTGTCCCCTGTTAGCAGAAATTAACAGGCTCTGCAGAGAGGGGACTTATTTTGCAGCAAATGCAAGTGTGTAAGAGCCTCTTGACCACAGCCCCCTAATCAGAGGAGCATCTTGCTAATTGTCACTAGTGTGATTAGCAGAATTAATTGGCCACTCAAAAATATTACACATCAAGCCACATGGGGACTAAGCTGTGCCATCATCGGGAACATGACTGCTCAGTACAGAGAGGGTAAGACAACTGGCCTCCACAGGGACATCTTGATGTGCTCATTTACTCCTCTCATGAATCGTGAGGAGTATCTGGTGTGTTAGAGAGAGATGGCTAACTATTCATCTGGGCTACCTCACTGATAGAAATCTGTCACCTCTAGCTCCCATCTCCTGCAGCATAGCACGTCTTCCTGCCCTGCTCCCCACATCCCATCCCCTTCCCCCCAACATTAAACCCTTCCATACTTCCACTCCATTATCCTCCTGGATCTTCACTGCCTTTTGGTAAACTATTCACTTTCCAACAAAGATCCAAAAGTCGCCAACCTGTGGAGTTATCTCTAATTCTCCTCCTCTGGTAGTTCACAAACTTCTATTGTACCAACACTATGGGACCAGTCTTCCATTGGCAATAAAAGCTCAGGGTCAGATATTATGCTGTTTTCACTGCTATATCCTCACATCCTAATTACAGTGAGCGGCATTCTGTAAGGCTCAGAATTTACTGACTGATTGCTTCTGCATCTTCGGGCTGGGCACATGTTGACTGCGGTTCTGGACTCAAGAGTATGGATTTAGGGAATGTGCACTTTGCATTGCCAGGGAATCATGTGAAAATACCACACAGAGGATTGGTTATATTTTTACCAGGTGAAAAAATGCCATATGCCACAGAAAACTCAAACTCAGCATTTCCCACACTAAACAGTTTCCTCCTAAAACTGTTGTTCCCATTGTGTGTTTCTGATCTTGGTGAATCCAAAAACCAGGAATCACCATCCCTTTCTTTATTTTCCCCTGCTTTAATCAGTGATCAACTTCAATATATCTATTTCTTTAACTGCTCTCTAGTCAACCTTCTTCCTACCACACTTGTCTGAGTCTAAGTCTCAACATTTCTCGCCAGATTCAGATATCTGAGGAATGCATCATACACAAGAGATAAGATCAAGAAAAATATCATATGACATTGCTTACATGTGGAATCTTAAAAAAGGGCACAAATGAACTTATTTACAAAACAGAAGCAGACTCGTGGACATAGAAAACAAACTTATGGTTACCAAAGGGGGAGAGGGATAAATTAGGAGTTTTGGATTAAAATATACACACAACTATATATAAACTAGATAACCAACAAGGACCTACTGCATAGCACAGGGAACTATAATGGAAGAGAATGTAAAAAAGAATATATGTATATATGTATCAGTATAGTATATATACATATAGTATACATATATATATAGTATATATATGTATCAGTATATGTATGTATAACCGAATCACTTTACTGTACACCTAAAACTAACACAACATTGTAAATCAACTCTATTGCAATAAAAATTTAAAAAACTAAGAAAACGCCCATAATCTAACTGCTTTGGGGAATCATGATTTATACACAATAAACGCAAAAATATAAAGAAAAGACAAGCAGAACAAAGCAATTTGGAGGAAATGGACTACGCAGGGGTGAAGACAAATTAAAAAACAAAACTATTATTAACATCCCCGGAGAGACAAGAGAACATATTATGAAACTGTGAACAAAATGTTAGGAAAAAAGGAACATTCTAAAAACAAGAAAGAGCCCTTGGAAAATAAAAGTATGGTGGTATGTATTAAAATTCAGTAGAAAGGTTAGAAGAGGAAGCTGGGGAAACCTCTTGAAAAGCAGAACCAAAAAAGCCAAAGAGCTGTAAAACAACAAACATAGGAGTAGCCAGCAATCCAGCAGTTCTAACAAACCAATAATTAAGTTCCAGAAAAGGAAAGTGAGAAAATGAAGGGAAGGAATAATTAGCAAAGATGTTTAAGAAAACTCCCTCGAAGTAAAGGGCAGGTATTGCCAGAACGAGATATCGTACCCTGTGTCCAACCGCAATGGATAAAAAGTGATCCACGTTAAGGTATGCAGTTGTGAATTTTTAGAATTATGAGACTGATAACATCCAACAATTTGGGCAGGGAGCAGGTCATAATGAGGAATCAGAATGGCTTTAGTTTTCTCAAAAGCAATGCTGGGTGCTGGGATACAAAGGAACAATGCCTTCCATTGGAAGGAAATTATTTCCAGTCAAATCACTCATTTAGTTAAGGGTTGACTATGTAAGGGCTTCACATATTGACCTCCTGGACACACTTCCTTAGGAAGCTACTGAAGGAAGTATCCCTCCAAGACAAGGCAATGAAACAAGAAAAAAAGGAGTCCAATACAGAGGCCATGGGAGCAGCGACACAGTAGTGAAGCATGGAGAACCCCTGGGTTGATGGTGAAGGAAGATCCCAGGATGACAGCTGTGTACCAAGTGGAAGGAGTAAAACAGCAGAAGAGAACAGGCCAGAGGCTCTGGGAGAGCTTTCTGTAGGAGGATGAAATCAAAAAAAAAAAAAAAAAAACAAACAAACAAACAAAAAAAGCAAAACAAGCATCTGAATATCTTGAGAAGAGCTTTAGATAACTGGCAGAGAGTTTGGGCTGAATCAGTAACAAAAACATAAAAACGAAGCAAACAAACCATAAACAAGGCAAATGCTGGCTTCAGGGAAAACATTATAGTTGTGAAGGAAGGGAAAATAATCACAGTATACTACATGGCTCAGTTCTGAATGGCATGTACATGGTCAAAATATTGTAAACACTGAATGTTGACCTAACCAAAATGAGTATATAATTTGATTGAAAGGATGGGGAAGGTGGGTGGGAAGGCTGTGTGTGTGTGTGTTAGGTGGTGGAGCAGAGAGAGCTAAATCCTCTTCCTCAGTGAGAAGTTAACAGATAACGGTAAAGTGGAAAAATCACACCTACCAATAAAAGTTGCTATTTAGAAATACGGGATTAACACAATCACAAGCAGGTGCAACGTGCTTGCTGCAGCGGGGCGGGGGGAGGCTACCCTCACTCCTAACACACACTGAAGAAAAATTTGACTATGGGCGCCAGCCCCTTGGATAAAAGATTTTAAATATAAAGAAAGTTGCCCAATACAGTGCCAACACTCAAATTTGATTACATCAATTCAAATTTAATGTAATCCCAATAAAAATGCCACGAAGATGATGCTACATTTCATATAAGAAATCAACAACATTGAAAAACTCTGGGGAAAAAAAAGAGCATATGGTGGTGGTGAAGAGGGGCAGGAGAGGTAGCTTAGCTCTCCAAGATAGTAAAGCATATTTTAAGTTTCAGTAAATAAAGTCGTAGGATTCTGCTACACTAGTGGACAAAAGGAATATATAAAAAAATACAGAAAACAGATAAAAATACACCATGGATTTAGAATAAAGGTGAAATAAAAATCAATGCAAACAGAGATAAATTATTTAGTAAATAGTGCTGGGTGGCCACTGGGGAAGAAAAATGCAACTGGATCCACACTTTACACGAAGGTAAACTTCAGATGGATCAAAGCGTCAAATGTTTAATGCAAAAGATGAAAGTATAAAAGTAATAGAAGAGACTTTTGTTTATATATAAATTTGGAGTGGGGAAGGTGCAAGTGTGACACAAAATCTAGAAGCCATAAGAGGAAAGATTAATAACAATGCACTATATAAAAATAAAAATCTGCATGGCTAAAATCACTATAAAGCAAAGTTAACAGACTTTAAATTGGAATACATTTTAGCTCATAGTTTTCCTAATACAGAAAGAACTACTACAAATTAATAAAATCAGGAACAACTACCCAACAGAAAAAAGGGCATAGGAAATAGCTCCCAGGGAAGAAAACTATAAATGACTCTTAAACACCCGAAAAGATGCTCAAATTAATTTACAATTCCAGTCATATAAAATGATATTTTACGAGATACAACTTTCAAATATGATACTGGAGAAGTTAAAAATGGATATATAATGACTTTGTTGGTGAGAGCGTAGAGAAAACAAGTGCTTTTACATTTTTCTGTAAAAACGGCAACGTTATACAATCTCTATGGAGAAGATAATTTGGCAAATCTACGAAAATTACATCTGCAAACACCTTGGGACCAACAATTCTACTTCTAAGGATTTTTCCGACTACTATACTCACGCATACATGAAATAATGTTTATAAAAACAAATGACTGCAAAACAAACAAACGAATGACTGCAAACTGGTTATACATCTATTAGCATGAATATGTCAATCCGTTAAGTTACACCCGTATCATGATAAATAGCCATAAAAAGTTCTTTATGTAACTGAATAATTTCCAAGCTATAGTGATAAGTGAATTAAGCAAGATGTTAAAAAGTAGGTCTATTAATATCTTTGTTTAAAAAAAAAAGGTGTTGGGAGGTTATATGTACATATTTGCTTACATATGCATAAATATTTCTCTACTTATCAACTCTATAGTTTGATTAAGGGAAGGGAATTGCTTTGCAGGGAAGGGAATTGTGCAGCTGAGGGACATAGATTGAAGGGAAAGTTACATTTTATTGTACATTCTTTTGTGCCATTTCAGGTATTGTAGAGTAAGCAAGAAGTTCAAAAAAGTGGAAAATACTTGGTAGACATGGAAACCAAGAAACATGAAATTAATTTGGAATGATCCTATGTACCTACATTCACAGAAGTTATTCCCTTCTTTAATTAATGTGAATTAAGCTCTCCATGTGTATGTGGAAGAAATACTATAAAATGAAAGAATTAAAAATGTATAGTTAGAGACTACGTTCATAGCATATAATAGATTATTTTACAAAGAAATAGGTATGTGATTTTTATTAACAGAAAAGTAGGTAGAGTCTTAGAATAAACAAAGAGAAAAATCATAAAATTATCTCATGATAGAAAAAAAACTGATAAAGCTCAACTTCTACTTTTGATTAAAAACTCTAAGCAAACCAAGAATAAAAGATAACATTCTTAACTTGGTATAGGTTATATACCTAAAACCTACAGTAAATAGTATATATTTTTGAGAAACTTTAGAAACATTCTTTTTACAGTTGGGAACAAGACAAAGATACCCACTATCACTGGTTCTGTTTATCAGAGAAAGAGGAAAGCAACAGACTAAGTTGTAAATATTAGAAGGAAAGAGATATAATTTTCATTATTTGCAGATAATACAATCATACATACAGAAAGTGTAATACAATCAACAAATAATAGAATAAATAAAAGTTTTACTAGCTAGCCAGATACAATATCAACTCGGAAAAATCAAAACCATTTTTCAACACCATCAATAACTAAAAAACATAACAAAAAAAGATATCATACTGTGGCAACAAAGACTATGACGTATCTAAGAATTAACCAAGCATTCACAAGACCTATATGAAGACAGCTTTAAAAAATCTAATGAAGGACATGGAAAAACTGAACCAACCCAGGCATTCCATGTTCTTGGAAAGAATGGAATTATATAACCAATATCCCAGCTTTTTATTAGATTAATCTATAAACTCAAAGCAATCTCATAAAAATTCAAATTGGGTTCTTTTTTGAACTAGATAAACAGTTTAAAATTTATAAGAAAGAATAAAAATCCATGACTAGCTAAGATGGGGCATGGAAACTTGCCCTATCCAATACTGAGACAGATTAAAACAGCATAGTTATAGTGGAATTGAACAGCAAGCTCTGAGATAGACCATTGAAAACATAAAAATCTATTATATGATAACGGTTACATTGCGTATCAATGAATAAGCAATGGACAGATGAGTAAACGTGTTAGAAATACTGTCTCACCCTATGGAGATAAACATAACATACACAGGTGGATTCCAAATGGATAAAATGCCAAAACGTGCAAAGTAAAACAATGAAGACAATGCTGATTGGAAAAAAGGCGGAAACAGAATAAGCTATAAATGATTTATTTGTGTAAATGTAAAATACTCAAAATAATAAAATGCATTTTCCCCAGAACACAAACAAAGGAAGATAAATTAAAACACATTAAAAAGGCAGTGCAGGTTGGGGAGGGGGAAATAGGAAAAGGGAGTGACCAAATAAACAAAGTAAGACAGGGTCTTCTACAGGCCCATGTAATTAGACGGCAAAAACAAAAGGATATCATTAACTCAACTACCTGCGCTAAAGGTCAAAAGGAAAGTCAGTTTCATCTTACTTCTACGAAATATTGAGCAAATACTGTAAAATGATCCATGTAATGAGGCACTCACTTATTCATCTCACCGACCTAGAACCCTGTGTAGAGGCACTTCCTTTGGTAACAGTCCTTCATCATTGGTACAGAATGGGAGGGAAAGATTTTCCTTTACCTTATGTACAATTTCCAACAGTTGGCTATGACCCACTGCCTTCTCTCCCATTGGTTAGACATACCTAAGGTATCTCAGCACCACTGGGGAAAACTGTGGTCAGGACGTTCTCAAGGGCAAAACTCCACCCTGATTCATTTCTATGTCAAGGACCAACCTCATTAAATCATTGAATGAATAATTTTGAAATTACCCAAAAGTGCTTAAACAAAGACCAGTTTGTTTACTTCAAATTAAAAATGGGTATGGGACGTGAATGGTTTGAGATTTTGTAGCTTTTTTTGGGGGGTGGGGGAGGGGAATGGGGGCTGATCTAAAATTGAAAAATCATGGGAACCATTTACGAAATAACTGCTATGTGCCAATCACTCCCCATTTATGATCCATAACACCTACAACTAATTTCACAAGATAAACCTCAACCTCATTTTGTAGATGAGAAATGATGGCTCCATAGTGGGTAGCTGTTACTGCTTTGTCTTCCGCACACACCCTGCTTTTGTGAATTGGGAATCACTCTCCTTCCCCACGTTATCCTGGTGGGTTGCCAATCATGTTCCTCACTTTCTTGGCACACGGGGTAGGTATGTGATCTCAGCAAGGGCAACAGAAGTCTGTCTGTCTTTTTGTGACTAAAGGTATCTCTGTCCCTTGGCAAATGAAGATAATAAAGAGAAAAGCAATGATATGACCGAGAAAAGGAAGGAGAGAGAGAGAGGGAGAAGACAAAATAAAAGAGAGACACAAGGTAAATCGTACCCCTGAACTTTTTAATTACATGAGCCCTAAAGTTCTCATGTTGGTTAAAGTTTTTTGAGTTGGGTTTCTACCAACTGATCAAAAGAGCAGATGAGCTGCCCAAGATCACACAGCCAGCAAATGGCCAAGCCAGTTGTCTTCCTGATCAAAAGCCTTGTCACGCCCCACTGAACCCCACTGTCTCTTGCCTGGGAACAAACTCAGATGGGTTCTAAGGGGCCATCCTGGCTCCCAGCATGTTGGACCTTCCACTTCGGAACTGCTTCAATATGGAGCCAAGATCCTCCATTACAGGTAGATCAAATTTTTAAACACTGCCCAAGCTTAGGTCTGTAGGAGAAAAACAGAAGATCCAGAAAATGTTTTTCAAAATTTTAGTGAGACTGGAAGGAAATAAGAATGACACACCAGAGGTCAAACACTTGGTTTTGAAGGCATTTCTCAGTGAGTCCAAGTCTTATTGGAGCAATGGCCTCCTCACTGCAATAAATAAATGACCACACAGGGAGACTGCTTTGAAGAGACAGAGCTCAGAGTGTGAGCTCTGGGATTGGACTTAGTTCCTCCCTTACTGGATGTGTACACTGATAACCCTATTTCACTTCCCTATGCATTCACAAGCCTCACCTGTAAATTGGGGATGACGGTAACCTTCTTCATGGTGGTTTTTATTTTTTTTTATAGATGAAAGGTAATCACACACATAAAACATCTGGAAGAACTCCTACACATCAACGGCCCTCAGTAAATTATACATCTCCCTCTATAAGATGTATGTTATATGTATTTATGCATATTAGACTTTTTAAGGCATTAATCCTGGTTTGTTGATTAAAACATCTGCCTTGTTACTCTATCATCATACCCTGCACAGAGCTGGGCCACTCCCGTTTCATACACTTCCCAGCAGGCTCATTCTTTCAGAAATAGTCATCAGGCACACACAAAAAGCAATTTAAATGGTTCATCTTTCCTCTTTTCATCCATAGACAAATTTCAATAATTATCTTAGTCAACCCATTAATTAGTCTAAATTTGCCCAAGCATAATTGATGCTGCCTCCACAATCTTCTATAAAAATTTGAAATGGATGGCTAAACAGAGATTTTTTTTTGTTGTTTGTTTGACTAAGTACATTTTCCCCTTATGCAAAATGTGTTAGTCAACGCTTATCTAGTGTAATAAGCTAGCTTTTGGCGTTCTTGTCTGCATCTGTGATAGAAAGGAGTTTGAATCTCAGAGTTCAAATCATGCATTGGCAATTTCTAACTTGTTAACCCACAGTCTGCTCCTTGAACTCCCTGAGAAAACCTTCCATTGCCTTACTTGTTGAATGGGGATCTGGTTGCCTAGGTTTGCCTCTGGGAAACCCTCTCTTGTTTTGGCTTTCCTAGATGAACACTGGTCTGATTTCCATACCCATATTGAGTACTTTTTGTTTTCCTGGGCCTTCCAGATGCTTTACTTGTTGGGTTTCCCAAGGTTCCATTCTTAAATCTCTTCTATTATTTTAGCAGCCCTCCAGGTAATCTGATGGGTCTCAAACCTTCATTAGCACATGTACATGAGAAGGATGCTCCATATATATATCAACCTATAACTCCAGCATTGCTGTGCATAATTCTTTTCTAACTTCTAGACCATTCTCTTCAACAGACTCTCTGTTTCTCGTGTAAATGATTAAGCGAATAAATATGGGGAAACCTACAACAGCATACAAACTGGAAGGTTTTTTGCTGGGTTCATCATGAAGATGAGACTGTAACAAAAAAAGAAAAGAAAAGCATAATTTTCAAACCAGCTTCTTGAGAAATTTCAGATACCCTAGGAGCCAGATATGAAAGAACAATGCTTCTTTAATTGGGAGGGATGTTGGCTGTAGTCACAGAAGAAGCGAAGAGAGTAGAACATAATGTCTAGAAGCAAACACAAATATAAATAAAAATTCAGAATCTAAAGGTGTCATTTCAAAGCAGCAAAATGATGTTGGATTATTCAATAGTATGTATGGGCATAATTGGTTAAATATACAAAAATAGCCTACCTTACCCACCCAAAATGCCAGATGGAATAAAACTCTCAGTGTAGTACAAAAGCAAATTTAAAAATGACATGATTTAGGCAAATATTTATGGAATTTGTCTCTCCACTGGGAGCTTGCAAAGACAGAACTATTAAAAATTAGATAAAAAATTAGATAAACTCAATCACATAAAGTTTTCTTGTAATGAGAAAGACTCAACACACGCAAAAGCATATACCTAAGAGGAAAGTATTTCCCATACACAGAACCAACCAAGACTGATGCTGCTAATACATACAGTGTTCTTGCAAATCAATAGGAAAAAAATGAAAGAAAAATGTATGAGGGAGGTAAATTTGTAACTTACGAAAGAAGAAATGCAAGTAGCCAGCTAACATGAAAACCTGTTCCACCTCAAGTACCAAAGAATTGAAAATTAAAATAATACGATTTTTGGCATATGATATTGTCACGGATTAAAATGAAAAATAATGCCAGGTATTGGTGAGGGGGCAGGGCAATAAGGAACTCCCTTGACTAGTGGCACAGTCAATTTTAGAGGTCAGATTGGCCCTCTATATTCTATACCTATAGCTAAAACCTCAATAACAAGAGTAATTTTTCACTCAGCAACTCTATTTCTAGGAATTTATCTGAAAAATCTGCATCTGCATTGATGGATGTGTAACGATGCTCTCTGAAATGGTATAATAATGGAAAATTGGAAAGAGCATACAAATTCAAAGATAGCCTAGCTCAAATAAAATCTCTTTCCAAAAGAGTTCTTTAAACTTATTTCCACTTCCTCACCAAATCCCATTCTGTCCCAAACTCATACCAACCTTTATTCGATCCCTAAGTTCTAATGAACTCACAAAGTCGCCAATGGCCTCTGTCACTAAATTCAAGGTATATACGCTCTGGTCCTTAGCTTAGCTGATACTCCAGCAGCATTTTATATACCTGGCCCTTTCTCTCCTGAAATTTTCTACTTCCCAAGCTAATTATCACCAGTGCTCCTTCTTTGCTATTACTTTCCTAATATCTTCTCATTAACCACTGGCTTTAGCAATTTACATTTTACATTCCCACCAACAGTGCAAGAGGGTTCCCTGGCTTTCCGCAGGCCTATTCCTATTCTTTCTCCATACTGGTGCTTCTCAAAGTGCAGTTTCTGGTCTAGCATTATCAGTATCATGAGGGAACTTGTTAGGAATGCGAAGTCTTGGGCCCCACTCCAGACCTACTATATCGAAAACTCTGGGGGTGGGGCCCAGCAATCTGTATTTTAGCAACTGCTCCCAGAGACAACGATGCACATTAATGTTCAAGACCCACTACAGTCCATCATTCTGTGCTAGTGAGAGGAGCCAGAACAGCAAGTGGTCTCACTCAAGGGCATGGGAGACAGACTACCTAGATTTACTCTCTCTGCACGCATTGTGACCTTCAGCTGATGACTTAACCTCTCTGTGCCTCACTGTCTTCTCCCATAAAATGGGGCGATAACTATGCCTACGTCCGAAGCTTGTTGCGGGGATAAAAGGAGCTAGTCCATGTCAAGGTCCTGGGCTAGTCCTGGTGCAGAGAACGTGCCCACTAAATGGAACCATCCTCGCTCATAAGTTGATGTCCTTAGGCCAGACCTCTTCTTTGAACTCCTCACCTATAGCCTCACAGTCTGCTTACCTTCTCTACTTGGGTGTCCCTCAGGCACATGTCTCCAGATGAACTCCCCAGCTTCTCCCCACGCTGTTCACCTCTGGTGCTTCCATCCCAGCCCTGGCCACCACCAATCTGTTTCTCAAGGCAGAAACTCCAGAGTCAGCTTTGATCTCATCCTCCATTGAACCCGCCATAGCCAGCAAAATGCCAAGTCCAAAATCTCTGGAACCCACCAAACACATCTTCATCTGCTCGCCTAACATGCCAGTTAGAATTCACTACCATCTCTGCATAAGGCTCCTCACTGGCTTTCCTGCTTCGACTCTGTTCATGTTCACCAATGCGTTCTCCTCACAGGAACCAGAGGTATTTTTTAAATAAAAAAATCACATCATGTTACATCTCTGCTTAAAATAGTCCAGACACTACCCACTGTATTGGAAGAAAATCTAAATTCATCGCCGTGGCCTGGAGTCCTTCCAGGTCCAGGCATCTGTCAGTGTCTCCAACCTCAACTCATGCCCTCTCTCCCTCAGTGATGAGGCACCTGGTTTTCCTTCAGGTCCTCGGATGCACAGAGCTTAGCCCCACCTTAGGGTCTTTTCACTGCCCAGGACGCACACCTGTACCTCCCTGATGTGGTCAATGCTTGTTCTTCTGGCTCCAGGTGAAACACCCATCACCTCCTGTGATAGTTAATTTTATGTGTCCACTCGACTGGGCCGTGGGGTGCCCAGATATTTGATCAAGCATCACGCTGGGTGTTTTTGTGAGGATGTTTTTGGATGAGCTTGATATTCTTCTAATCAGTAGACTGAGTAAAGCAGATTGCTCTCCCTAATATGGGTGGGCCTCAGCCAATCAGTTGAAGGTCTGAATAGAACAAAAAGGCTGACCCTGCCCTGAGTAAGAGTATATTCCTCCCGCCTGACTGCTTTCGAGATGGGACATCACTTTTATCCTGCCTTTGGACTGGAACTGAAACATCGGCTCTTCCTAGGCTTTGAACCTGTGGGCCCTCAGACTGAAATGATACCATCAGCTCTCCAGTCTTGAGCCTGTCAGTCTCTATAATCACGTGAATTAATTCCTTATAATATATATCACCCGTTAGTTCTATTTTCCTGGAGAACTCTAACACAGCTCCTTTAGCTTTCCAACACTCCCCAAGGTGATTTTCATTGGTCTTTTATACACACAGACATAGACATACAGGCTGTATGTATCCTTTGTAACACCTATAGCTCTGCTGAAACTCTGTCCAGACCACAGGGAATGTGCTGATTTTCTTCACAGATCTAACTCTCATGCTAGCACAGTGCCTGGCAATTAGTAGACTCTTATGTTTGTGAAATAAAGACTTATATAGAATAACCTATTCAATTATAAAAAAGTAATTGTAACAGAATATTTCCTAACATAATAAATTGTGAAACATATATATATGAAAAAAGCTACAGAAATGTATAAACAGTTTAAAACTATGTTTACATAATATATAAAAAATGCTGAAGATAAAAACAAAATTGCATACCTCTGGTTGGTTTTGCTGCCTTTCTGCATTTCTATTTCTAAGTTCTCTGATTTGAATATGTACTTACTTTTGTTTTGATTGATTGATTGATTTATGGCTGTGTTGGGTCTTCGTTGCTGTGCGTGGGCTTTTACTAGTTGCTGCGAGTGGGGGCTACTCTTCACTGCAGTGCGTGGGCTTCTCACTGTGGTGGCTTCTTTTGTTGTGGAGCACAGGCTCTCGGTGCGCGGGCTTCAATAGTTGTGGCTCGCGGGCTATAGAGCGCAGGCTCAGTAGTTGTGGCACACGGGCTTAGCTGCTCCATGGCATGTGGGCTCTTCCCGGACCAGGGACTGAACCCGTGTCCCCTGCATTGGCAGGCGGATTCTTAACCACTGCACCATCAGGGAAGTCCTTGTACTTACTTTCCTAATTAGCATATTTAGTAATAAACATTATAATTAAATTCTTCTGCATATATGAAACACAATAAAAATAAAAAGTAGGGTGATGTTGGTAACCTATGAAACAACACATTTCTATTTTGTATGTAAAGATCTCTATAAATCAATAAGTAAAAGACAGGGATGTTTTTATAAATGGGCAAAGGACATAAATAGATCTCTGTAAATAGACTATCTACATTCAGAAAAGACATTAAGATGACTGATGGTATATGTGCAGCATCACTATTAACTAAGAAAGACCAACCATAAACAAAGGATCCACTTTGTTTTGGTTATTGGCCAAGATGAACAAAGAAATGATAAAATCCAATGGTGGCCTGATTCAATATAATTTGACTTAGTCATTCAATTTCTTGGCCTTTATTCCAAATACTAAATTAATGGTATAAGATATAGATGTCTCTCATCAAACATTTAACAGTAGTGAAAATTTGGGGAAATCCTAAAAAAAAAAAAAAGCTATCTGGGAATTAATTAGGTCAATTACAGGCTCTCCATAAAATAGAATGTTATTCCTTCACTAAATATGATGTTTTGGAGCAACAGTCACAATCTGGAGAACAATCTGATCTATTTCAGCTATAAAAATAGCGTACTGAGAACTTCACACACCATGATCTCAAATTTGGAGGGAAATATATACATGGGAGAAAAAAAACGTAGGTAATAGAATGAGTTATTATCAGGATTCATCCTGAGTGGTGGAATTGCTAATTAGTTTTGCTTCTTTAAACCTGTCTCAGTCATTCTGTAGAAAATATCTTACTCTGCTAAACCAAGAGGAAATTATATTTTGGTTAAAGAACAAAAAAAGATAGCACAGGGAGATCAGCTCAGTGCTGTGTGACCACCTAGAGGGGTGGGATAGGGAGGGTGGGAGGGAGACGCAAGAGGGAGGAGATATGGGGATATATATATACGTATAGCTGATTCACTTTGTTATAAAGCAGAAACTAACACACCATTGTAAAGCAATTATACTCCAATAAAGATGTTTAAAAAAAAAAAAAGATAGGTCAGAAGTGTTGAGAGTGGGGATAGTCAACTCTGTTAGGAGCCTGTGTATGAAGTAAGCGCAAGGGGTGATTGACTTAACAGGTGTGAGGGGAGGATGCCTGTACAGAGGAAGGGAGAAGTCCAAGAGATATTTTAGAAGGAATCAAGAGAAGGTAACGAACAACAGGGCATGTCTATAGAAGGATACCTCTGACTGTCATGTTTTGAATGAACAGGAATTAAGACCTAAACTACAGAATGTAGGGCAATCTTTTGGAGAAAGTCAAGGGATGTGTAAACACTTTGGGAATACTCCAATGACATGCCAGGATCTACCACTAGTGCTTATACACACTAAAGCAGAGGCTATATGTTAATTATTTCTGTTTTCTCTATGCCAAGCCCTCAGCTGGCAAACAGTAGGTCCTTAGAAACTGATCGTCAAAGGAATAAATGAGGCAGTGGTAGAACTCCTGACCCGAAAACAATTTGAAATTGACCATTTAAACATTACCATGCACAAGTCAATGATAATTTTTAAAAAAATCATTCTAGTCTACTTACAGAAACCCCTTTGCATAAAACCACAAACCTTTTAAATTCAATTCAGCTCTTTAAAAAAAAAAATGTAGTCTCAAGGACCGACATAGCCTGAAACACTGAATACTAGTTTTCTTTTTTTAAAAATGATAGTGCATGAGATTTATGTAATGCATTCTATTTGGGCATTCATTAGTAAGTCGAGTTTCACATGGTTTCTTTCTGTGGCATAGTTTAAATATTGCACTTTTTCTTTGACATTTATACTTGCTCCCTTCCCTAAAGAATAATGACTTGCCCTTACATCCCACCTCCACTCTGAAGCCAATCGATAGCAACGGAAGACACACAGAAGGAAGGTAACATGTAGAAAAGCAAGCTGTTCATGTGTAGATTTTTACATCTCTTCTCATGTCAGCGTCCACGTGCACCGATGCCCCTACTTCAACCATTAACTCTGTCTACACATAAAACTTAACTGGGGTAGGGCTTAAACAGAAAACCAACTAGTGTCTCCTTAAGAAATATGGGTTGAAAGACAAACTTGGTTAGGCTGGTGCTATCCTCTTTATTTTCCTCCGCCTCGGTAGCCCTCCAAATACCTGCATTTCCTTACCTAGGAGCTGGGGTCCCCATAGTAGGAAAGGTTCCTTATAGTGGCAAATAGTATCATGAAATGACTCATCTCTAAATAATGCACCGCACCTGCACCCCAAATCATAAACTGTGAAAGCTTTAAATTTGATCTGCCACGATTCCACTTGTAACAGAACCTCCGTAGGACACAACTCCAGGTGCACATGTATCTTGCTTCTGATACTGTGTGAGTCTGGTCCGAGAAAACAGAAGCCTGGAAAGAACCAGACTGAGCTTCAAAGGAGACCTGGTAGCTTGCTGAACACTGTGGAAAGGGGCTCCGCGCACACGTGATCCTGGGATATAACGTCAATCTGTCTGTCTCTCTCATTTTTCCTCTTTTCACTCATTCTCCCTCCTTCCTTTTCTCTCATCCTTGTAGCCACAATTTCCCTCAACTTTTCTGACTTTCTCTCCCTCATTCACTTTTATTTTTTCTCTCACACACTCTTCCTTTGTCTCTCTCCCTCCACACAATGTTCCTTTCTCTCTTCCACTTTTATTTCTTTTTCTCTCACACACTCTTACTTTCTATATCTCCCTCCCCTACTTCGTTCTCTCAGCTCATTTTACTTTCTTTCTCTCACACGTTCACTTTCTCACACACTTTTCCTTTCTCTCTCTCCATTCAATTTTCCTTTCTTTCTCTCTCCCATATATACTTTTTCTTTCTCACTCACTTTTATTTTCTTTCTCACACTTTCACTTTCTCTCTCACACACGCTCTTTTCCTTTCTCTCTCTCCCTTCCTACACACTTTCTCTCTGCCACACACTTTTACTCCCTCCCACATTTTTACTTTTCCTTTCCTGCACGCTCTTCAATGTTCTCTTCTCCATACACTCTCTTGCTTTCCCTCTCTAACCCACAGAATTTTAAGCAGAGTGAAGTGGCCAGATCAGAGTTTTACAGGGTCACCAGGAAGCCAGGACTGGGTTGAGACCTCAGACAGGAAGGCGGCCGTAATGTTCCAGGGTGGAGCTGAGCTCTTTCCATGAAGCAGCAGCAGTGGGCTGGAGAGGGAAGCCAGGTATATATAGAAGACAGTTCAGGTAGAATCGATGGGCCTGGGGAAATGTTTGGATGGAGGATGAATGGAAGGCAGAAGAATCTAGGGTGATGTCAAGGTTTCTGGCTGGGGCAACAGAGTAGAAAATGCCATCAAGAGCCAGGGAAAGTGGAGGAAGGAGCAGCCCTGGGCATTCCTTGGTCTTAGAGCCACTTTATCTAAGATAAGAAAATACTTGTGGCATTTTCAGACAGAGAGAGTTCTTGGAAGAAGAGAAAAGAATTCATAATTACATATAGGCAGTCCTTGAGTTCTGTTTATTCAACTTTGGACAGTTTTCCATCTTGAATACTGTTCAGAAGCAATACTTAAAACACCTTTTCTCTGCAAAATGTATGCTTTTTGTATTAACATATTAAAAAAACAAACAAACCCAGAGCTATCACATGATGGCCACTTTTGTCATCCACCAGTTAAATACTGGCTGCATCACTCCTTTGCACAATACCACTGATGTACTTTTCTCCCCAAAGGGTTGGAAAACTCCATGAGGGCAGGGAGGCTGTTCTTACTACTCACCCCTAGGTACCACCTGCCTATTAGAGTAACAGACACTTAATGGGTGCTCAGAAAACAGATCTGGGATAAATGAATATTTGAAATCATTTTTCACGTTGTCACGTTATTATTACGTGAAAACAGAATACTGAAGTGAGGTTATGGAAGCACTCACATTTGTGATGAGAAGTGTGGTTCCATAAACCTCAGGCAATGCTGGGAACCATTAAGCATGGCTGAAAGTGGTAAACGTTTAGCCTCCACTGGATGCTCGTTGGGCTTAAACTGGTTACATTTGCACTCAGTTGTCAAAGACATGAAGACGAAGATATATTTAATGCAGGAAATAGAGCACTGAAGATTTTATGTTAAAGGTGAGGGCAGCTGGGGGATTGTTATTATTTTTAAATGTCTTGAAATAGGCCTCCTTACCCCCTACCAAAAAAAGAAAAAAAAATCTATGTCGACTGATCTAACAGTGGGCTCTCAATTTTCAAAGCACAGTTTTAGGAAAGTCCTGTGTTCTGGAGCGGGGGCTGCCTATGCGAATCACCTATCCTAACATTTCATCTGCATACCTCACAAATGGTACGTCAGCAGACCATTTTTGGGTGCTGACTGACAAACGCGTTCTCAAGAGTGACTTTCAGGAGAACTCAGGAGACTAATACTAGAGCAACTGGGGACAGATGTCAGTCAAATGGGTGCAGAACATGCTGGGCCTAGAAGGGAGGATTTAATGCTCAGGGGTGCACTTGAGGCTCGTTGTTCTGCATTATCTTCACATTACACACTGAGTAATTCATCGATTCAAAGTACTTATGTTCCTGTCCCAGGCTCTGAGGACACATCCGTGGAAACACAGATAAAAACTCCTGCCCTCTTGGAGCTGACATTCTAGGGAAGTCAGATACAGACAAACAATTTTAAAAAAACTAAATAAAACATGAAAAGATGCTCTTCATCACTAATTAACAGAGACATACAAACCAAAACCGCAATGAGGTACCACCTGACACTGGTCACAATGGCCATCATTAAAAAGTCTACAAATAACAAATGCTGGAGAGGGTGTGGAGAAAAGGGAACCCTCCTACACTGTTGGTGGGAATGTAAGTTGGTGCAGCCACTATGGAGAACAGTATGGAGGTTCCTCAGAAAACTAAAAGTAGGGTGGTCATATGATCCAGCAATCCAACTCCTGGGCGTATATCCAGACAAAACTATAATTCAAAAAGATACACGTACCCCTACGTTCACAGCAACACTATTTACAATAGCCAAGACATGGAAATAATCTAAATGTCCATCAACAGATGAATGGATAAAGAAGATGTAGTGTGTGTGTACACACACACACACACACACACACACACACACACACACAATGAATACTACTCAGCCATAAAAAAGAATGAAATAATGCCGTTTGCAGCAAAAGACAAATACCATATGATATCACTTATATGTGGAATCTAAAATTATGAACACAAATGAACTTATCTATGAAAAAGAAACAAACTCATAGACATGGAGAACAGACTTGTGGTTCCCAAGGGGGAGAGGGGTGGGGAAGGGACAGATTAGGAGTTTGGGATAAGCAGATGCAAACTGTTATATACAGAATGTATAAACAAGGTCCTACAGTACAGCACAGGGAAATATATTCAATATCCTGTGATAAACCATAATGAAAAAGAATATGAAAAAGATTGTATATATATATATATGTATAACTGAATCACTTTGCTGTACAGCAGAAATTAACACAACATTGTAAGTCAATTATACATCAACAAAATAAACTTTAAAAATAAATAAGTAAAAGACAGAGAATGACGACAGAGCATGGTGACACATAAAAATTAAACGAAGATCACGGTAAGCATGGTATTGGAGGCAACTTTAAATAAGGTCATCAGGGAAGTTGTGATAGGTTGTATTATTGTAAAAAGTCCCATACTTCCTCCGCTCCAAGGCGATTCTCTATCCGGCCCCTGCCATGACTTGTATTCTTTCCCTACCCCAGACAGGAGGCTTGTTATGTGACTTGCTCTGGCTAATGGGAATGTGAGCAGATGTGACCCATACCATGTCCAATAGGAAGCTTTGAATGCACTTGTGTGATTAGCTCAGTGTCTTGTTTCTACCTTCTGCCATGAAAACTGAAAAGTCCCAGGTGAGGGCCAGCCCTTCTGCCTGGGCTCTGGAATGAGACAACACGTGCAGCAGGGTTACAACCTCCCGCAGGCCCGCAGCTATGGGACACGTGATCAAGACAAAAAAATGTCTGTTGTATAAGCCAATGATATTTTTGTTGTTGTTACCACAATAAAACTGATGAATATAAAACGATTTTTCTGAGAGGATGCCATTTAAGCAAAGTCCGGAAGAAGAGCAGATCATAAAACAGAGGCCCAGAGAAGCGATGTTAACTGTCTCAAGTCACACATCTATTAAGTAGTAAGGACTGTGCTGGAAACCCTTCTATCTGGTTTGTTCACACTGTCCTCTCAGGCAGAGACCCGCCTAACTCAGGTCACGGAAGTCACATCATCACAACGTTTCTCCATCCTGGTCGGTTGTAGACCCATCTCTCTAAGGTGCCCTAAAGCAAAAAGCCCCCAAGAGTCAAACCAGCCCCAAGTGACATGAGGCACACTGTCCCCTCCTGCGAGTGCAGGCAAGTGTGACAGAGTCTGAAGCTGAACATTTCCATCTCCCCCTCCTCATTCACAGCTCACCCAAATCTTGCAAGAAGCCTGTGAGACCAGGAAGGACAGCGATTATCATCGCCTCCCATTTACAGATGGGAAGGGCTAAGGCTGGGACCTAAGTCACGTCCTAAAAATCATGCAGGAGGTGAATGTTGGGGAGGCAACCCTGCTTTTTTGAATCCATGAATATCACTAGATTGCTGGAATGCTTATACATTTGATGATTCAAGCTTCATTACGATGCTATGAGTTGGTTTGTTATTCCTGGGATATAGAGGAGGAGATTAAACCTCAGAGATACAGAGTAACTCTCAGAGGATCTCACAACTTAGAACGGCCAGATTAGAACCAAGGATTTTTCTCACCCCAGAAACTGTGTGCAGCACGGGGCCCTGCTCTCCATGCAGTTTTTTTATGAAGATGCAGAACTATGGCTGTTGGCTACCAAACGCATCTCACGTTGTGGTTAGTTTGAAGAAGTTCAATGAGCATCACTGCTTAATCAATTTATCCCTAACTTGATGACAGGAAAGACAGCTGCTGGTACCCAGGAAAAAGCTACTCAGTGTGTATGTGAGGAAACCCCATGTCACAGTCTTCATTCAGGCAGGGCTACCCCTCACCTGGGTCTGAGACCACCATGAGCCCCGTGAGAAGGAATATGTGTCCCTCTCCTCTGCTCTTCTGCTCTGCTGGACACTTCTCCCAACTGAGAGCTACTAGCATCCTGTAAACGTGAAAGGAAACCCAGTGTGACAGAGACAGGGATATCGGGGTTGGAAGCTCAGCTCCTCCATGGAAAAGCTGTATGATCTTGCGCGATGCCTTCAAAGGCTTTGCTTTAAGTGTCTGTTCCGGAACACATTCATGGATTCATTCGTTCCGTCAACTGTGCGCTGAGTGTCCACTGTATATCATTATTGCGCTATGCCCTGGGAACGCAGCAGTGAACAAGCAGACAGTCCCAGTTCTCCAAACATCCATAAATGCTCAGCATTGTTTCATTTGAATGTACAGAATCACTACTCTGCCCTCACCCTTTGCTCTGTTAAAGGGGCCTCTGTACCAGCAAAACAGTCCAACAGGTCATAGGGAGGTCCCATACCTGGCGGCGCTAGGGATACAGTGTTCCCCTAGAGTTTCCATCCCTTTGTCAGTGGTGTAACTGCACCTCTTCTGACACCAACCAGCCTCGGGTAGCCAGTCCCAGCCAACCTTGTTGCCAGAGGTCAAACCGTTGGCCAGTCTGTTTCCTCATTATTGGGAGAGCAAATGGGTCCAGATAATCAATGGCTAGGGTACAGAAGGGTCATTTTAAGTAGCAACTTTTGGTTTAAAACACAAAAGTCGTACAAACAAAATGGTTGAATTGCCATAGTGAACACTTAGCAATGTCTGCTTCACCTCGTTTTCTCTACCTGACCAGCTCTGATCCTGCAATGCCTAGGCAAGAGTGCTCAGGAAATCTGGGACAGACATTCATCTGATCCACAAGACCTTGGCCATGGCTAACACATTCAGCAGTTACAAAATATCCTTTCAGTTAAATGAATCATGCATTTAATTGAAAGGTGGTTAAGCATTATCATTACTGGTCTTGACAAACCCATAACGGGGGAAATGGACTCACATGCACCAAGGGGAGGGACTGGGATCCATTCCATAGTTCCTGAAAAGACTGGCAAGAACACCAACTCCAGGCAGAAATGACTAACACACTCAGTGAATTCCCAAATGCAGCTGGGTGTCTGCTAATGTCAAACCCACCTCACCCTCATGGATTTACTGACATCCCTATCATTACTTGACGAGAGTGAATCTCCTTTGAAATTATGACTTGAAGTAACCACCTGTGAGCCAGCCATATTCCTTTATGGCTGTTGTTCAGTGTCAGTTCGTGGCTGATGCCAAGCTAGCTGGCCATAAATAGGATCCTTAAGATTCATGTCAACTTGGGGCTCAGCTTTCCTAAGACTCTGAGCAGAATCCCTGGTGTGAAAGAGTTGGGATCGCTGTGACCAAGAAGGCGGATGTCGAGTGATGACCAGATGGTCCACACCAAGATGGCATGAGTTTGCTGGCTGAACGCTATATGAACACAAACATCTCCAAAATGAGGCAAAGGTCAGGTGTTCACGTGTGGTCCTTCCACTGAACTCTCAGTGTCCTCAGGGCTTATCCTGAACTGTGGGTTGTTATGCTGATGGGACAGAAAGTCAGAGGGATTGGGAAAATTGTTGTAGTACAGAAAAGGATTCAATCTATATAAATCTTTTCAAAATTCTGCCCTTTGAGCTGGGCTTAATTTTAAGGTCACATTGTCTGCTTTGTGATGTGCACAGGGGATTCCAAGCTATATAAGTTCCCTGAGAATCTGAAAGCACCCTGGATTTTGTCCTTACCACCTTTCTTTTTGTTACCCCAGAGGCCAGAGCCTCAGGGCAGTAAGGGTGGTTGGAGGAAGCTCTGTTTTGGGCAAAAGTGATAACTTATGTAAAGCACTTAGCAGAGTGCCTGACACTCGCTAAGTGAACAACAAACCTATATTTCCTCTCCCCTCTCCCAAATGTAAATTAGATAGCTAGTGGGAAGCAGCCACACAGCACAGGGAGATCAGCTCGGTGCTTTGTGTCCACCTAGAGGGGTGGGATAGGGAGGGTGGAAGGGAGGGAGACGCAAGAGGGAGGAGATATGGGGATGTATGTATATGTATAGCTGATTCACTTTGTTGTAAAGCAGAAACTAACACACCATTGTAAAGCAATTATACTCCAATAAAGATGTTAAAAAAAATAAGTTCATTTAATAGATTTCCAATGCATTCTTATTTTCTTCTTCATGGCGTCTTATTAAGGGAGGGGTAGTATGTGACCAGGAAGAGGATGGAATGATACCTCGAGGCTGGAGGACTTGGCCGACATTACAGTCCCTTCCACTGATGCTCTTTGAATCCTGACTTGAATAAACTGGGCTCTGAGAAGAGAGAACAACTTGGTCTCCAAACATCCCTGCCGATGCTATTCTAAATGCAAAGAAATGTCAAAGCTGAAATAACCATAGTGCAGTTGTACTTAGCCTGTTTACCGAAATATCAGTCATTGCTCTGCACAGCAATTCCATTTTTAAAGTTCATTGTGCTAGAAAAATGTCACAGCTCCTTAATTCTTTACTTTCTCATCCAAGCCGGGTGGGAGGTGAGAAGTTTTTGAACTGTATGAAAATCCACATGAGACATTTCAGCAGCGTCACGGGGCTCTCTTCCAGCGTCCTGCACGCTCTCTCTTCTCTGAACTCAGAGAAAGCGCCCACCCCCAGGGCCTGCCCTCATTCTGACAGCAAACATTAAAAGAGCATCAGTGAAAGCAAAGACAAAAAACAGGACAGCACAGGGGTGCTGAGCACCTGTGCTGCTGTCTCGGGAGGACCAGGGCTCAGGCAGAGCTAGGGATCCGGTCTGGTCCCCTTGCCTTATAATCACGGATGTTGGTGTCAACAAGCAGTGTTGAGCAAGTTAATTTCTACAGGTTGCCCCACTGGGCTCTCTTGGTCTCTTGCTTCTGGTTGGGTCCAGCTAATAGGAAGTGTGGGTGTGAGACTGGAGATCAGGTGGATGGAGAAGTTGGGACGATCACTCTCCCCTGCTTCTTCATGGTTTGGGCAGTAGATGCAGCAGGGTTTTTCTCAGCTCCGTTGGCATTTGGGGCTGAATAATTCCTTACTGTGGGCGTTTGTCTTGAGCTTTGTGGGATGTTTCTCAACATGTCTGGCCTCTGTTCACTAGATGACAATAGCACCTTCCTCAAGTTGTGACCAAAATGTGACCAAAAACTGTCTCCAGACATTGCTAATGTTCACTGGGAGACAAAACTGCTGGTTGAGAATCACTGCCTTCATCTTCGTAGACAGCCCTTTCTCTGCCTTCCTTCGCTCACCCATTCACTGTGCCACATGCCTGCCGCTGGGACCCCAAGACGTGTACGTAGCAGCACACAGGCACCTCAATCTGGATTCTCGTTGCGAGCAACTGAGGATCTGTTGTTTCCCTCGGTAGACTGTGAGCTTCTCGGGGGACAGGGACCAGGGCCCATCATTTAGGACATCCCCACCCATGAGTGTTTCTAAGTGTCTAACTGGAATCCCAATGGCTTTAGCGAAAGCTTCTTTCCTGGCTCCCTCCCCTGTGGAAGAAGAACACGGACATGCTGCCCCGGGCACTCTCCAGTCTCTTTTCATAATGACCCTTTCAAGACTGTGGGCAATCTCCTAGGGACCGAAAGGTCTAGGAGGCTTCCGGATTGGCCCCAGCGCCCTGCGGTTAACCTGTGGCTGGCGGTCCCCGGGATGCAGCGATCGCCTCTGAATGAGGTGTGCTTTTGCCTTCATTTAAGGACTGTAACAATTGCTTTTTCTTCCTTGGAAATATAACCTTAGCAATGAACTGCTCTGGAATCAGTAAACATGTGCGCTAGTTTCCTTAGAGAGTTCCATGAGGAGGTACTGGTCTCCTCCCACAAACTCAAGAGGAAAAGCACAGGCCTTCAGTCACTGCCTACGTTCCTAAGTCCCTGCAAAGGGCCGAGGCTGGGCTGGGATTCCAGCCAGCAGCAGGAAGGGGCATTTGGTCTGACTCACTTCTGGACTCCAAGTGTCCTCAGTGAGTATTTAATATCTACGAGGCCGTCCTAGCGTCACCATCAGTGTTCCATGAATGCCATGGGGACATATGAAGACAAAAAACTGGCACGAATGATCCCACAGGTGTGTACCAGTGAAGCCAAGTGTAAAATTCTTTTAGAAAACTTCACAAATCCCAGTGATGCACTTATGTCCATTTCTTTCTCATTGTAATGAAGGTACTTACATATATATTTAGATCCTTGTGCCGCTTCTCTAGTTCTGGAACTCTGTGTACTTTTGCTTGTTTCTTGCCAAGACTTGTTTCTTGTGGACTTGCGGGGGTGGGGTTAGAAAGCTAGTCTCCACACTTCATCACACTGCCTGCCTTTGCCAAGCGAGATGTGCCGTGGGGACAGGGAAATCAGGGGAGCTCTGCTCCTGTACCCCAACATGCACGGACTTCCAGCTCATCATGACATGCACTCCATGCCTCAGCTTCCCTACTTAACACAGATTTCTGTTGGGACTGCAGCCTCGTTGACTGTGATGCTAATAACTGGCTGTGGTTCCCCCTGGGGCCCTCTCAGGGGTTTGAATCCTAGGCCTGGATCTCCATCCTACGGTTGATCAAGGAAGTCACAATTCTATCCTCACTTGGCTGCAGCCTTGAAATCAGGTAACCCTGTTCTAAAACATCACCTCAGAGCAAACCACTTCACCTCTATGGACTTCAGTTGCTTCCTCTGTAAAATGAGGTAGAATGTTTTATCCATTCCCAAGATGTGTTTTTCTTTTGAGTTATAATTTGCATTCAGTAAAATCTACAGATCTTAAGTGTATAGCTTGATGAATTTCTATACATGTATACATCTACATAATTGCCACCCAAACTGATACAGAGACCATTTATTCCCATCACTACGGAAGTACCCTTGTTCCCTCCCATAGGTAATACCACACCTTCATAGGTAAGCAATATTCCTTTAAAAAAAAAAAAAACTAAAAATAATTTATTTGAATTAAAATAAGCATAACCAAATGAATGCTTTTTTCAAGTAACGTATTTTGTGTAAAATAATTTTTAGGTTACTATTTTCCCATAATACTGGAACACTTTCTTTGGAATTGAAATCTTTTTTAAAGGGTGACTTCTTAACATTGCACTCACTCTTGCATAACTCCAAGCCTGTTAAAACACACAAATTAAGCACTATTCTTTTATCATCAGAGGAGGAGTTTTGGGCATCATATAAATAGAATCACAGAGTATGCACCCTTGTGTTTAGCTTGGTTTGTTCAACATGAAGGTTTTGAGATTAATCCACATCACTGAATGTTCCATCTGTTTGTCCCTTTCTATTGCTAAGTAGTATTCCATTATATGGATATAATATCACAATTTGTTGTTCCATTCTCCTGCTGATGACCATCTGGGTTGCTTCCAGTTTGGGGCTATTATGAACATACTGACCTAAGAATGTTTATAGATATACGCACTCATTTCTCAGGAGTCTATTCCAAGGTCCAGTCTCCGAGATTTCAGCATCAGCTTCATCCAAAACCCGAGTTCCCCACCAGCATATGTGGATGCCCTACAGGCACCTGAGATCAGCATGTAGACCCCCGGGTCCACCACCCTCATGAGCTGGCCTGACGATCCCGCCAGCCTCAGTGCTACATGTCCTGCTGCAACACTGCAGACTAGCTACCCCAACCTTCTTCTAAGTGTTTTGAACATGCCTGGTCTGTCTCCCTTCCTGCCAGACCACTACATCACTTTTATATGGAAATACATTCTAGAAAGATTAAAGGCTTAGAAAAATCATAAAAATGCTATAAAATCTAGAGAATATGTTCATATTCTGGCCTTAGTTTCCAGAAAGTATAATAATGCTAAAAATAAGAAAGACTGAAATAATGATTAAAAACTTCTCTATAAAAAGAATACAAAGAACATATGTTAAAAACTAAATAAATTTGAAAGACATATTAGTAATATGTTATCCTTACTATGCAAATAGCTCCTACAAAATAATAAGAAACGTATAAAGCCCCAAAAGAAAAAAACATGCATAAAGACGAGACAATTGGTAATAATAAGGTCCAATATACATGAAAAAGTTGATCAACGTGATCAATAAACAAAGAACACATTAAAACAAGCTACTGGTTTTCACTCATCACCTTCATGTTCAGGCAACTGATGATTTGGGGAAATTTCATCTCTCACATACTCCTGATGAAATTGTAAATCAATGTCTTTTTCCAAGAAGATACTCCTATGATGAGCAAAGACCATTTAAATGTAGTCAAGTAATTCAATTTCTGGGAATATGTCCTAAGGAAATGGGTAGATACGTGCACAAAGACATGTGCAGCCCGTTAATAACAGAAGCACTCATAAAATTTAGAAGTTAGAAGCAACCTAAAAGTCTAGGGATAGGGAAGTAGTTACATGAATTATGGTACATACATATAATGGAATAACATGTCGATCTTAAAGTAATTGAGTAAATCAATCTTTATCATGGATATTCACACCACTTTTCAGAGATTAAAGCAGGCTGCAAAAAATAATTGAAGATATGACTCCATTATTGTACACGTGGGTGTGTTTGTACACACATGCACGGACCCACAGCAAGTGTTTGGCAGGTGTTTTATTCAGGGTAGACTAACATCTGTAACCTCAGAGACTGAACACAGGAAATATTTATTCATTTTTTTCTCCTATCATAGTCAAATATGGGTCTGCAGGGAGGCCCGGCTTCGCTTGGTCACTGAATAGCCCTAGCTCCTTCTATCGGTGGCTCCGCTGTCCCCCAGAGTCTGAAATCCTCCACTGGGTCTTCTGCCTCTGGCCATCAGAAGAAAAGACAGTGGGTGTGGAACACTTTAAGGGCTAGGTCTAGAGATGGCACGACTCATTTCTACCCCATGTACTACTGGCTAAAATGCAACCACGTGGCCACCCTAACACAAGCGAGGGGGGCAGAAAGGTGCAGCCTGGCTGTATGCCCAACAGCCAGCCAGTGTTTTTCACATAAGGAAACAGAAACAGCAAAATTCCAAAGTGGTTAGGTCTGGCGAGAAGCATTTGGGGTCAACTGTGCTTTTTCCTTTCACTTTTCTGCATCGTCTGAATTTCTCCCAATGGACATGTATTACTTTTAAAATATGGGAGGAAAGGCCCAGTCCATCTATTTCCATTTTGATGGTCACACAGAGGAATTAGGCACATTCCTCCAATGTGGATCAAGCTACAACTTGTGCCCTGGGGCCCTCGAGTCGGAACTGAGACAGGGCAGTACCTGGACCTCCCTAGGCTGCCCCTCCCACCCCAAGAGACACAGACGCTAGCTCCTGAAGCAGCTCAGAGCCCACCCGCCTGGTGCTCTTTCCATGCCTGGGAGGCCTCAAGCTGAGAAGCAACGCCCTCGCAGCTTTCTGACAGTACCTGTTTTAGTCAGTCTAGGTGCTCAAGCCTATCCCATCACTCAGAGGAGTGTACGCCCCACACCACCATTTGTCACTGTCAGCCTGGGAAGCAATTACATTCCGTCCAGCCAGAAATCAACAGACACCAGCATCGCATGTGAGAATGACAGGGAGACACACTGTCTGTAATGCATCGCTATCCCCCTCGTGCCCAGCTGTGACTGAGCCTCTGGGCACAGATGCAGCCTGGAGCCTGGTGGGAGAAGCACATCAATTTGGGGCCCTAAGAGTGCCTCTCTTATCCTCTCTCATCACTCGCTCTTCTCAGGGAGAATGAAGGAATCTGGGGAAAAGCCTTCCTCCGGCATCCAACAGTTGTAAAACTTCAGATAAAATGCCCTTGCAGAAATTTATGAGATGGGAACGCATCCCCGTGGCTCATCTGGCCGATCAGGCTGCTGGTCTGAAGGCCTCTTGAATCAGGGGAACAAGCACAGGTTGGTCTGGGTGCCAAGGCAGACCTGGGGTCGAGATGCTGTAGCCCTGCTTAACAGCTGTGCCATCTCGGGTGACTCCTGTAACTTCCTGCCTATAAAATGGAAATAACAGCACTTGCCCTTTTTCTGCTTTTATTAATGCAATTTCTTCTGCTTCGAATACCCTCCTATATCCTCCTGTGGCATAGACAACTAGCTCTCTACCAAATTCATTCTCCCCTTCCAGACCATATAGCTACAGCTGGGAAGCAGCTATTCAGCTAGAGAATATATTTTCTATCTTCATTTTGGCTATGGGTGGCCTCAAGACTTCTTTTTTTTTTTTAATAGGCTTCATTCTTTAGAGCAGTTTTAGGTTCACAGCAATACTGCACAGCAAGCACAAAATCTCAAGGTGAGTTTTCACCAATCAAATGTGAGCGGAAGTGATGGGCGGGACCTGGCTCTGCCCTCTCCCATGATGCTTGCTGGCGGGGGGATGACCAGACAACCTAAGAAGGCATGGGTTGAGGATGTCAGGGCCTCTGTCCTCTGAGTAGAGGACTGGTCGTCCTGTCTACCTGCCCAGAGAGAGCAAAAAGTGAACTTCACTAAGTGCAATGTGGTATCCCGGATTGGATCCTAGAACAGAAAAAGCACATTCGTGGGAAAAAAACTGGTAAAATCCAAATAAAATCTGGTGTTTTGTTAACAGTAACTTACCAATGTTAATGTCTTAGTTCTGAAAAATGTACCATGGGAATGTGGGATGGTAACATTAGGGGAAACTTGGTGGAGAGTAGATGAGAACTCTCTTTACCCTTTCTGCAACTTTTCTGTAAATCGAAAATATTCCAAAATTGTATTAAAAATATAATTTTAAAAACCTTCAAATGTATGAAGCCATTATATGTTTGGGTCTATTTGTTAAGGCAGTCTAGCCTACCGTAACGGATGCAGACCTTTTCATCTACAAATTTCCTAGTCACATCTTCAGACTCGGATGTGACATCTTCTCCACTAAGAAGCTTTTTGTGATCCCTCGGGGGTGAGGTGCCCCTCCACTGTATATTTCCTTCTTCTGTCACACTCAAGAGAGGCAACTAACAGATCTGCCCATTTCTCAAACAAGCGTGAAGTCTTCTTTGAGTCAGGAGCCCCGTCTCCTTCGCAGCTACAATATTCTTCACGGTGCTCTGAGATACCTGTCCAAGGAGTTAATGTCCACCTCTCCTATCTACTGTGAACATCCACCACACCAACCAGAGCGAACCTGCTTCATGAGCTCTGAAGTACTGCACGGGTGTAGGGGACGATTAGGCTGTTGCAAAGTATTTATTGAACACCAGGCCCGCTTTACAGTTGCGATATATTTTTCTGGTGGCCTGCAGCGTCTGCGTTGATACATGGTACTTGGGTTCATTACTGTGATTGTCTTAATTAGTATCGATGCGACAAAATGGCTTAAATAGTCAATGCAATGCTCTCCATCAAACACCCAATGACATTAAAGGTAGGAGCTTCCATTTGTTGAGTGCCTACTGGGTGCCAAGCAAGCATGTGCTGGGGGCTTTCACTCCTATTACTTCATTGAATCCCAGCAGAACCCTCCGAGGTCGGTATTATTATCCTCCACTTTACAGGTGAGAAAATTGAGGAGCAGAGAGAAAAAGGGATGTGTTTACTACGGCTCACTTTGTAAGCAGGGCTTGGTTTCCCAAGTGCACCTATAATCCGCTTCCTTTCAAAACATCCTCTTGATATATGATTGATCACCGGTCTCCACTAAGAACTGTCATAAAAATAAATCCAATTTTTTCCATGCCCCTCGGGTTGAACCTCAAATAAAAGCGGAATGCCAGAACTCAAACTACTGTAACCTGAGGTCCAGCTGTTGAACTGGGACTTGGGGTCAGAGGTGCCCCCCTAGCCCATAGAGAGCTGTCTGAGCTGCCAAACCCAGGAGGCTTCAAGTGTCCTGGAGTCACATGGGAGTAAGAATAAGATTTCAGCTTTTACTGCTGTGCTAAGCACTTTACATAGAGTAGCTCATCGAACCCTCACAACAACCTTAGGAGGAGACTCTATGATTATTGCAACTTCAAAGATGAGGGAACTAAGCCTGAGATATATAAGGTAACAATTACTGCGAATAAATAATTTGCCATGAAATCAGGTGCCTCCTTTCCCGATAGCCTGCAAGCCACTTGAGGGCAGGGATAGCCTCTGCCCTGCTCATCTTTGTATCTAAAGTGTGTATCAAAGCCCTGTACCCAACAGGTGTTCAATAAATAGTTGCTGAATAAAATGAAAAGATCAAAGTCACAGGAAATCTAGGAGATGACAGCATCTTTGGAAGGCTCTAAATGAATCACCGAATGATCTATGCGACCACGTGAGTATCAGCCAGGTGTCCATGCTTGCGCTCTGTCTACCAACCCACTGCTGCCTGCTCCTCTCCACCGGGCTCCCACAGAGCACCCAGAAAGGTAGGTCTCCATGATGCCGAGTGGTGGCGAGTTCTCTTCAGGCCTCCCATCACTTGGCCCTGAGCTAGCATGACTTGTATGTAAGGTCCCACAAAGTCCCCCTCTGAAGACAGTTACCATGATCCAGAAGCCATTACCCAGAGCCCTCTCCTAATTCCTCATTTTTTTTTTTTTTTGGCATATGTTGGGTTATATCAAGTTTTTTTCATTTTATTTTTTTAATTTTTAAAAAAAGTTTTATTTTATTTTTGAGTATAGTTGATTTGTACCTCTGGAAAGTAGCACATAGGTGACCCTTGGGCAGATGCTATGCTGAGTCAGGATATTACATCTGGAAACCCTGCTTGTCCTTGCTGAGTAACTACCCTTGACTCCAGAGCTCTCTCAGCACGGACAGATATTCCTCACTTTAATGTTTAAATGCCATTCCAAATAAGCGACCAAATCCAGCAGGTAGGGGAGCTCCAGGTGATTAATGCATCTCTTGGGCGGCGAAAACCACTTAGTCTTCAGCAGCAAGTTTCTGACCCCACCAAACCCAGCTCTAATGGCCCACAAATGCACTGCCTGATGGGCCTTTATTACTTAATTACCAAGGTGAGAGGCTTGTAATTAATAAGCCATTTACTCCTATATTTCGATGTTTCCAGGAAAGGTCGCCAACGATTTTTCAAGGAAATTCACACTATTTGTCATCTTACTTTGATCTCCTATGACCTGAGTCGGTCCTCTATCTCGGTGGTTCCCAAACTTTTCTGCCCACAGCTAGCTTGAACAGACAAGATAAAAGACCCCTCAGCTCACCTGCTCTTCCCTGTCTTTCTAGCTGACGATGAACTTGGTGATATATTAAAGTCAGACGTGGACAGAATTCTCAAAATTGCAATAATACAGCAACTCCACAAGAACAAAAGTAAAACCTAACAGAAATTCTGTAGATATTTTAATGCAAGAAAAAGAGTTATCGAAAATTACAGCCAATCCAAGACCACATTAGGATGTATAACAAAATGCCCTTTTAGAAAATTGTAGAGATTCCCACTATTTGTAAGTGAGCATATCCACTGATAACCTTTTTAAGGTGTCTGAGTCTTGGCACTGGCAAGGCAGCCAAGACTTTTAGCAGAATAATGAAGCGGATCCTCAGAAAGCTCTACTAATGAGCTAATTTTAGTTCAAGAACACACATTTTCATTTCCCTTACAAACCAGGTGACTTTCAGGGTTACTAGTAAGTAGCTTTAACTGCATGTAAAAATGAACAGCAGTGGAATTGATTTGATGTAAACGCAACCGGTGTGGTTCTAAAGATGTCCATTTGTAGGTACTGTCCTGCCATCCTTGCCTGGAACCACTAAGTGAGGTTTTATGTGCTCAGTGGGTGTGCAGGCTGTCGTCAGGAAGCTCCTACCACAGGATCTCAGACCACACTGCAAGAAACACTATTAGCTTTGGGGAGCAATTTCATCATTTCCAGTTAGGGAAGCAAATCAAATGATGTCCTTCATCTATCACTCACCCCCACCCCTGCACAGCGACAGACACCTAACACCTTGACCTCAACAGATAAATGGGAAGTTAGAACCCACCAGAACATTGGGTCAACCATCTGCTTAGGGTCTAGAGAGTCCTTTGAACCTCTCCTCATTCTTTCCAATCTCTGCTCACTCCAGACTGGCTAGCTAGCTTTCCTGCTTTTTTTTTTTCTTTCTTTTTTTGGCAATGCTAATAGATTTTATTAAATAAATGTGTCTATTATAGAAAAATTAGGGAAACACAGAAAGTTACAAAGTGACAAATAAATGCACATGATTCAACTACCAGGTGTAAAAAATGGGAACCACTATTTCCTTGCAACCCTATTTGTTCATAATTGTTCAACTTTTAACATGTTATGCAAACCATAAGTTTTTCAAATTTGCAATTTTCTACCAAATATTACAGCAACAGCAGGGTCCATGTTATAAGCAGTTTCTCATAAACATTTTAATGGTGGCATATGTGATGAGGAGGAAGAGATTATGTAACCATTTTCTTCTAAGGGACACTTAGGTTGTTTCTAACCTTCCACCATCAGAGCAATGCTGTGATGACTACTGTGGTAAATAGAACAATGCCCCTGCCCCCTACAAGTGTCCATATCCATGTCCTAATCCCCAGCATCTGAGAATATATTCTCTTACCTTGTCAAAGGGATTTTGCAGATAAAGCTAATTAAGTGATTAAATTAATTAAGTCAAGGCTCTTGAGATGGGGAGATCAGCCTGGATTATCCAGGTGGACCCAGTGTAATCATGTGGGTCATCATAAGAGAAAGGACGGACAGAAGGGGAAGGAGAAAGAAGGGGAGAGAGGGAGGGGAGAGGAGTGTTGAAGATGCTACCCTGCTGGCTTCGAAGCTGGGGTATGAAGCCACAAGCCAAGGAACACAGGAGACCCCTAGAAGCTGGAAAAGGCAAGGAAATGGATTCTCCCCTAGAACCACCCAAAGGAATACATTCCTACTGGCACTTTGATTTTAGCCGAGTAGGATACATTTCACACTTCTGACCTCCAGAACTGCAAGGTAATAAATCTGTGTTGTTTTAAGCCATGAAATTTGCGGTAATTTGTTACAGCAGAGATAAAAATCTAATACACACATCCTTGTAAATGAAACTTTATACAGATCAGACTTTTATAAGGAGATATTGCTGGAAGTAGAATTTCTAGGTCAAAGAGTCTGACTGTTTTGAGAGCTCTTGACTGATGTTGCCAAACTGCCTTTTAAGAAGGCTACGGGGCATCTTTGGTAGATGCTCCAGAAAGAGGACACCAAGCCCTGGGAAGGTCTCCCACTTTCCATTTCAGCTGCCAGCACCCTCATCCAGGCCACCCTCCCCTCCCCATAAGAATGCCTGCCCTGGGACTTCCCTGGTGGTGCAGTGGTTAAGAATCTGCCTCCCAGTGCAGGGGACATGGGTTCAAACCCTGGTCTGGGAAGATCTCACATGCCGGGGAGCAACTAAGCCCGTGTACCGCAACTACTGAGCCTATGCTGTAGAGCCCGTGAGCCACGACTACGGAAGCCCGTGCACCTAGAGCCCGTGCTCCGCAACAAGAGAAGCCACCGCAACGAGAAGCCCGCGCACTGCAACGAAGAGTAGCCCCCGCTCACCACAACTAGAGAAAGCCCGCCTGCAGCAATGAAGACCCAACTCAGCCAAAAATAAATAAATAAAATAAATGTATATTTATAAAAAAAAGAATGCCTGCCCCCCGTTCACCAGTCTGCCTGCTTCCCCTCTTGGCAGCCACTGCCCGTCCTCCATGCTGGAGCCTGAGGGATCTCATCAGAACAGCCCTCCTGCCTGCTCCCTTCAGTGACTTCCCATTGCCCCCCAGGCCCTGCCTCTCCTGGCTGCCCTCTGGCCTCCCCTCCCACAGGTGTCCCTCCCCCCTGCTTTCTCTGCTGTGGCTACAAGGGTCTTCCCCCAGGTTCTGTTAACAGGCCACATTCCCGCCTCCCTCGGGGCTTTAGTACATGCTGGCTTCTCCTCTGGACTGTTCTCCCCACTTTCCCCTTTGATCCTAGGTAACTCCTCCTTGCCCTTCAGAGGGCACGTAAAATGCCACTTTCTCAGGAAAGCCCGCCCCCCTTGCCATCCGGGCCAGGTCCTCTTCTCAGACCCTGCTCTCCTCCTTCATAGCACCTGGCATGATTATAATTAATTCACTTTTCAATTCATTATTTAACTTTTAATCAAAGTTTAATTCCATACAGAAGTGTGCCCGTAACCTAATCTCTCAATTTTTACAAGCTAAACACACCTGTATAAACAGCACTTAGGTCCCCCTCTCCCTTGCCCCTTCCAGTCACTAACTGACCCCAAGGTAATACGTTGTCTACCTCAACCGCTAAGAGCAGAGATTTGTTTCTTTATATAAACAATAGCTGTCATTAGTCTTTTTTTTGTCTGTCTCACTCATTGGAATATTTGCTCCATGAGGGCAGGGCCCACACCTGTTTTGCTTGCCAGCATATGCCCAATGCCCAGCACCTTTGCTCAACAAACATTTGTCAAATTAAAGAGTGCATTATGTAATGAACAATTAATTAATGCCGTGGGAGATGGGCGACAAGGTGTCGGAGGTACGCTGAGCAAGGTGCCCACAAGAAATGGACGTAAGAAACACGGTGTGTCTTGAAGGATAAAACCCACCCAGAAGGAGGAGACAGAAGCGGCACTAGAGCGGAATGCAGGATGTTTACACTGGGAACAAGGGAAGCATCTAGCTAAGGAGGGGCTGGCAGGGATGCAGGGCGGGAAGATGACAGGAGTGATCCTGGCAGCACAAGCCCAGCCTGCCCTGGACCAGGCAAGCACCCTGGACACTAGCGGGGGAGACGGGGTCTCCACTGGTGAGTGAGGGCCCCGCCCAAACTGCTCTACCCACAATCGTCTGGATGCAATACCCTTCCCTGGCAGGTAAGAGCTCTCCTGGAAGAAGGACACAAGCTGCTGGACCCCAGAGAGGGGTCTCAATAAAGAGGTAGCATTTGACAGCCTCGTGGTGGGAATGAAGCCAGCATCTGTCAGTCTCAGAGTCTGAAAGAAAGTCTGGCCTGTAGCCCAGGTGTAGAGTTGGGGGCATTTACCAGGTGACTACGCCATGATCCAATGAGTTCACCAGACCTTGCTTCCTTCTTAACTTCCATTCAAACCTCTGTCTATACAGGTATCAGGACAGGCCCTCCTACTGGGGGTGGTGGGTCAAACCACACCCCCAAAAAAATCCATTACCAGCAAGCTGGGCTCAGAGTAGACCAACACAAACTCCTCCATCCCTCTGACTGAGGGCAGTTTGGCTCCAAAACCAGGGAAGCCTTAAGCCTGTAGCTGTGGGCTGGGGGCTGCCGAGCCACCCGGAGCATCACAGTCTAAGCCTTTGAAATTCCCTAGTCAGTCAGAGGACTGTGGCAGCTGGTATTTTATTTAAGACACTCAGGGTTTACAGTTTAAAAAAAACCTGTAAGTCTGAACAAATTCTTTAACTGGTAATTCCCTGCAAAGGGCTCTGCAGTTTGCACCGTTTCCACGATCTGTTCAATCAAAATGGTACTGAGGACATAACTGTACATTATCACTATTGACATTGTCCAGCCTACTCCACTTTGGTTAAAAAGTGGGTGCCCAAAGATGCCACTTAATAACTTTGAGCATCGTGAAAATGTCACTTTGACAAGTAGAAAAGTGCATTTACACACCCACCAAGGGCGACCTGTTTAGAAAGAGACAGCAGGGATTGCTCCCTGGCCTCTGAGAAAGACTGCTACAGCCCCTGTCCCTGCAGGGTGCCGCTGCTGGAGCGGAGGGAGGGAGGGAGAGAGGAGAGAGGACAGACAGCAGCATCAGACTAGGTGATTCCTGGACCACTGGCACAGGCTCAGGTGGAAGGACAGGCTGCTGGGACCTCAGCAACACAACTGGGGGTGGGCTCGGGGGAGGCAGGGGGATAGAACCTGCCTGGCCCGGGGCTGGGAAAATGACTGGTCCAGCTCTGGTCCTGGATAGAGTTACATGTGCCTGGAAAGACCCAGGAAAGTGGGCACTGGCTCTGTCCTTTGGTAGAGGTGGATGGGGGCAGCAGGTAATACTGTGGTTAGGTGAAACCAAGGTCATGGTTTTGAAGAATGGGGGCAATTCCCAGCAGGTTCCAGCTAAATAGAGAAGGAAGACAGACCCCAGTTTCCCTGGGGAGGCTGGGAAGAGCCTGATGAAGTGTCCGTTAAGAAGCAAGGCTAGCATGGCTGTAAGGACTCAGAGGGCTCCCTTCCCTTTCCCTGAGTTTCCATTTCAACCACAGGCACCAACATTAAAAACCTGGCTGTCACCCTCAAATCTTCCCTCTCCCTCCCTCTCCAGCGCTTTGCATCTAACCAGGAGTTAGTTCTCTGTTAAGGACGAGAGAGTAAACCTTCTAGGCTTTGCAGCCCATAATGTCTCTGCAGCAACACTTCAACTCTGCCACTGTAGTGTGGACGTGTTTCATAAAGCTTTACAAATCCAGGCACAAGGCCAGATCCATAGACTATTGTTTTCCAACCGCTGATCTATCAAGTGGCTGAGGCCCGTCAATTTTACCTTCTAAAAATCTCTCGAATCCTCCCCGTTTTCCCCACTGGTCCAGACACAATCCTCTCTTGCCTGGAGAGGGCCACAGCAGCTACCTTCCTGGAAGCTTTGATTCACTTCTGTCCCCTACATCTCTCCACCCAGAAGCCAGAGGGAGCATTGTAAGATGCAGTTCCGATCACCTCACCTTTCTGCTTAAGACTCTTCAGGGGCTCCCACTGCCTTCACAATGAGGTCTACACTCTGGACAGGCCAACCAGTCCCTTCAGAAATCAGTGCATATTCACCCCTCTAGCCTTCACACTCTGTAATCCAGCCAGTGTAAGTGCCTTCGGGGCATCAGGTGATCTCTCCAGCCTGGGTCTTTGCCCCTAGATCAGCTGGTGGGGACCCATAGGTCTCTCCATCACACTGTGCCCCCTTTCACTCCTCACTTTGACTCACCCCACTTCACACAGCACCTCCTCTGGGCAGCCTTCCCTACGTCCTGAGTTGGTGTCCGGCGCCTCCTCTGGACCCCCTGTTGGCTTGTCTGCTACTGTGAGGGTCTGGAGGGGAGTTCTAGGCAAGCTCAGCAGTGCGGCCGTGCCTCACAGCAAGGCGCTAACCCGAATCCCATGTTCAGAAAGTATCTGCTGACTCACTGGGTGTGTCAGTGAGTCAATCAACTAACTCTCTCAGGATGAGGGGAAGTCAGAGCATATCCAATGAGCCATCCTTCCCCAGGGACCTGAAGATACGATGGCCTGGCGTCCTAGTCAGCATGGCTTTACGCTCTCATGTGTGCTCTGGAACTTGTTTTCTGACCCAAGAGGTATCCTGGTCAGGAAAATAACCTGGCTTCCAGAGCTTTCTCTGCTTTATAAGATGGACCAAGGTTTGGAGAGACACAAAGGCATTAATATGTTTACATATTTTCCTGGGTAGGAGCGTAAGTAAATTCAAAATCATCTTTTTCTCTGTACGGTTAATAATTTATTAATTCCTTCTCTATTCATTCAATCTACAAATGTTTCCTGTGCTCCCATGGGTTTCTGCCCCTGAACTGGCTGCTGTACCCACACAGATGGCCCATACTCGATTCTTCCCTTGCTGTCTGGTGGGGAAGACAGGTCCTTTTGATAGAGTGTGGTAGATGCTATGATAAATGGTCAGTCAGGGACTATACTAGGGATGAAAATGAGGGAGAATAAAACCGATAATAAAGTATACTAGAATGTTTGGGTCACACGGTTATTTTAGAAACGAGTAGACTTAAGAGTCTGAAGAAAAACAGGCTAGCACCAAGAAAGAGGACCAACATAGAGACACTCAAAAAATAAAGCTAGGGCTTCCGTGGTGGCGCAGTGGGTTGAGAGTCCGCCTGCCGATGCGGGCGACACGGGTTCGTGCCCCGGTCCGGGAAGATCTCACATGCCGCGGAGCAGCTGGGCCCATGGGCCGTGGCCGCTGAGCCTGCACATCCGGAGCCTGTGCTCCACAACGGGAGAGGCCACAACAGTGAGAGTCCCACATACTGCAAAAATAAATAAATAAATAAATAAATAAATAAATAAAGCTAGATAGGTCAGTGTAACATCAACAGTTGTCACAACAGAAAGAACATAAAGGAAACATCAAGCTCTTTGCAAAACTGAATCACAGAAGCACGATCTGGTTTGCAAGGAGATCAACTGGCTCTAACGTGATTCTCTCTCCAGAAAGAGCCATGCAGGTGCCCATCGAGGTCACTGCCCAAGAGGAAGTGAATGAACAAGCCTGATGGGATGCAGGGAAGGAGGCAGCTTAGAGGGACCATCCGGGGTGGGGTGGTGCAGGTGGCCCAAGGGAGGGACAGAGGGGGCATGGAGGGAGAGCCGAGCACACACACGCAGGTCTGAGGACATCGGAGGTAGTGTAAGCCTGTTGTTTCTTTCCTGACCTGGGCACCACCATGAAATGCTCTTCCAGATCTGTGATGTTTAACCCCCTCTTATCGGAACTGCTGCACAGTGGTGGGGGGCGGGGGCATTCCCCTGGCAGTGATGGTGGTCATACTGGGTGAACAGTGGCTGCCTGGACTGCTCTGTCTGGTGTGGCCACAAGAAGGACCAGAGCTGCCAGACTACGGACCAGAGAGGAAGGAGGGCAGCAGCACAGGACTCCATGAGTCTCAAATGAAAAAGGGTTTGGCCAGACGCAACCACTGACGGGCCCAGGGAGATGAGACCCGACCGAACACGAGAAAACCTGCAGAGCTTCACTGGGCTGTGTGTGTGTGTGTGTGTGTGTGTGTGTGTGTGTGTGTGTGTGTGTGTACACACGTGTGTGGATTCCCAGCATGAGGCAGGACACTAGCAGGCTGGAAGGTAGAGGCCTTCCAACACTGAGGTCCCTGCACTCATGCAACCATCATGCCGAAACAGACCTGGAAGGTTATTCATGTCACGTCTCACTTGAGAGATGAGGAAACTGAAGCCCAGAGTGGAGGAAGTGACTTACTGGAGAGTCTATGAGTTGAGATTGGAATCCATCCCTGGCCTTTCTGGAAACATAATAAGCAGGGACTCAGCTCTGCTTCCTTTGCTTCCAGGACACACCCACTCTGTTATTTCATCTGCACCTCAATCTCCAGTGCAGTACATACGGAGAGAATGAGCTACATGTTAGGAGTATACAATCGTAACTCAGAGCTCAGAGATGTTATTTAGTACTTCTCTGAAGGTCTCAGAGCTAACCAGTGGTGGAGATGTGATTTCAATTAAGCCCTGTTTGACTACAAAGCCGTCTATTCTACTTTCTCATGTCGTCTGATAGATGTCCAGGGGATATTTCAGATTTAACATGCCCCGAACTGAACTGCTCGTCTCTCCCAACAAACCCGTCTACACTCTTCCCCATGTCAGTTGGCAGCAATTCCACCCTCGCAGCAGCCTGGGCGTAAACCTCCTCTCTTTCTCCCACTCCCACCACCAATCCACCAGCTAACCTGTTGGCTGATCTTCCAAATACACCTGAAATCCAATCATTTCCACTGGCTCTCTCCTTGCAGATGTCACATTTTCTCTCTCTTGGATTTGTAATGGACTTCTACAGTCTATTCTCAACTCCCTAGCCGGAGCGATGGTTTCTACATGTGAGCAAACCATCTTACTCTTCTGTTCAAAACCCTTCAACAGCTTCCCATTTTATACAGGGCAAAAGCCTAAATCCCGGGACTCCCATGGTGGTCCAGTGGTAAAGAATCCGCCTTTCAGTGCAGTGGACTTGGGTTCAATCCCTGGTCAGGGAGCTAAGCTCCCACATGTCGCAGGGCAACTACGCCCTCGCGCCGCAACTACCTCAACCACCTCAACCAGAGAGCCCACGTGCTCTGAAGCCTGTGCGCCACAGCTACAGAGCCCACACGCCCTGGAGCCCATGCACCACACTAGAGAGAAACCCGAGCAGACCACGTGCCATAAAGAAAAAAAGATCCCACATGTCTCAACAAAGATCCCATGTGCTGCAACTAAGACCTGACACAGCAAAAAAAAAAAAAACAAAAAACTAAATCCCAGGTCTTTGAGGCCTTGTGAGACCCGGTTTCCAGTTCTCTCCTGGCCTCCCCCTTACACACTCAGCTCCAGGCCTCCTTGCTGTTCTTTGAACACTGCAAGCACACTCCTGCCTCAGGGCCTTTGCACTGGCTACCCTAATGCAGTCTTTCCTCCTCCCTTCTCCCCCACCTTTCAAGATCCATTTGGCTAAATCTTTTTCACCTCCTTCAAGTCTGTCAGTATATCACCTCTTCAATGAGGCCAAGATTAGCCACTCTCTTTAAAACTAGAGATCACTTCTACCACAAGCATCCTCAATCTCCCTTACTCTGCTGCCTTTTTCCTTAAAGGACCTACCACCTTCTAGTACAGCATGACATCTACTCATTTATTATGCTCCCTCGTATTTCTGTCTCCCTCATGAGACTCTAAGGACCATGAAGGCAGGGACTTGTCTGTTTTGTTTACAGATGTGTCCCAACCACCTAGAACAGTGGCTGACACCTACTAGGTGCTCAATCTGGCAACTGTAGAAGAAAAAGGCATAAAGTTGCAGGAGAGGATATATTCCTAAATCACACAGTCGTACTTTATCACTATCCCTCCCCATAGCACAGGGAGATCAGCTCGGTGCTTTGTGACTACCTAGAAGGGTGGGATAGGGAGGGTGGGAGGAAGACGCAAGAGGGAGGAGATACGGGGATGTATGTTTATGTATAGCTGATTCACTCTGTTATACAGCAGAAACTAACACACCACTGTAAAGCAATTATACTCCAATAAAGATGTTAAAAAATTTAATTTAAAAAATTTTTAAAAAATAGGAGGAGCATGTAACCTTTGGAAAGGAGTTTGCACAGAGGAGGAAATAAAACTTGAAATGAGAATAGGAAAGGGGCTCTTGGGAAGGGTAGATTGCATTGCCTTTAAATGGAAAAAGAAGTGACATCTAAAAGCAAAGATGCTTCAGCCACCGCCGCTGTAGCTGGAAATAACACAGAGGTTGGGGTGGGGAATGGGTGCTGCTAGGTGTAGTAGAACTCTTACTGCTATCTGAGCTCCTGCCTGGAGTGTTGTTGGGCAATTGACAGCCCAAATCAATAAACAATTTAAATTCTGCTCTAAAGGAATAACTGAAATGAATGCACAAGAGTGCAGCGAAAGAACAAAGGGGCTGGGATCCTGGCTCTGATTCTCCCCAGTGAACCCAGCACTCTGGTTACTTGCTCAGAATGAAGTGGAGATCATAAGAGCAGTGGCTTTGCTGGGAGAGGGTCAGCTCAGTCCTCTCCCCCCAGTCCCCATAGGGCATCTGAATCTGGTCTGTTCTGCAGAGAGAAAAGAGGAGGGGGACCCCTGCCTTGGTCCTGTTTGCAGGCCCCTTTGCTGGGGTGTGGAGAGGTTCTTGCAGGTTTGGTGTGGAAGGCTGGTCCCAAAGGCAGAGCCTAGGGTGGACACTCTTAGGGTAGAAAAAAGAATGAAGACGCAGACACAGAGAATGGACTTGAGGACATGGGAAGGGGAAGGGGAAGGTGGGACGAAGTGAGAGAGTGGCATGGACTTATATATACTACCAAATGTAAAGTGGATAGCTGGTGGGAAGCAGCCACATAGCACAGGGAGATCAGCTCGGTGCTTTGTGACCACCTAGAGGGGTGGGATAGGGAGGGTGGGAGAGAGATGCAGAGGGAGGGGATATGGGGATATATGTATTGGTATAGCTGATTCACTTTGTTATACAGCAGAAATTAACACACCATTGTAAAGCAATTATACTCCAATAAAGATGTTAAAAAAATAAAAAAGAATGAGCCTTAAACCCAGTGTCAGTCAGACTGAGGGAGCCCTGAGGCTAGAGACGGAATCACAGGCTGGACCACATTGTCCAAAGTTCATATGAGCAGAAATAGGATCAGAGCAGGTCAAAGAAATGACCAAAAGGATCCAACGTAGCTGGGCTGCCACCTACGGTTGTGCAATGCACAAAGCCACAGGTCAAGAGGGTGAGTGGGGCTGGAACTAAACGAGCTTGGGAGCCATGATCCCCCCATAGATTGGGTTAGTCCAGAGGGAGGGACAACATTTTTCAGTTTGTTCACCAAGAGGGGCTGCCTTTTAAAAATTTTCAGAGACCCGCAAAATGCTGCTAACTGTGGCTGTCTGTGATTGCCCGCGAATTAGTGGTTTGCCAGCAAAGTTAGGAATGATGGCTTGCTCAAAGACCTAGACATATGGACAGATTTGGTAAGTCTATGGAACATTCCAGACATCATTTTCAGATGACGATTTTCAGATTCCAGAAATCATTTCCTGATTTGAGCTACACATTTGACTCCCTACCTTCCAAAATTCATTCCAAAATGGTTCTCCCAATCATTCATTCATTTCATTCACCCAAGTATTCACAGGGTTACTATGAAGTGCTGGTCCTAGGCCAGGGCAAGAAACAGAGATGATGGACTTGGTTCTACAGCCAGCTCTTCGTGGACAAAGAACCCATCTCACTCATCTCTATAGCCCCAGGGCTTAGTACCATGCCCGGCGCATCCAGCTGTCCTTTCTTTACCTTGCCCCAGTACCTTTAAACATTTGGCAAGTTGACCACTGGATGAATGAATGATGAGGCTATTTGCAACTTCCCCCAACAGGTCCACACAGATGATTCTGAGCCTGACCTTGACAATGGAAGCATTTTCCTAGAGACCTGGCAGTCTCTACAGATTCAGGAAGCGCTTTTAAAATCAAATACACACTTGGATTAGGGTCATGACAAAGGTCTCCTCAGAGGCATTCGAGCAATGGCCTGCTTACGTCCTAAACTCCACAGTCCCTGATGAACTGTCAGTAGGCAGACTTTAAAGGGGCCACATTCCGGAGAATTCTGTCTAAATGGCCATATGCCAGGCGACCTGTGGGCCCCCGACCACTACTGAAAGAGGCTGGTGACAAAACAGGCTGAACACTGACCCTCCCCTGCCTGACAGCTTTTCAAAGAGTGTGTACCTGTGAACACAAACATACGCACACACACCCCTTCATATACACACTGGCACACCCTGCGTATCTTCCCTCATCTGCCAATTTTCTCTGAAAACACGATTTTATTAGTTGACAAATATTCCATTACATGAGTGTAAATATGTGTAAGATATAGTTAGCCATTTTTCTCAGTTGGCTATTTTGGTAATTTCCACATTGTCACAATTTTAAATAACACTAAAATGAGCCTGGCCCTTCGACTCCTTTCTCTCTTACTCTATATGGGCGCTGACTCTATTCCTGCCGTTAACAGGTGAGGTCTATTTCTCTTTGGCTGAATACAGACTGGCTTGATGACTACACGATCCTTAGAATGCACTGGAAGTGACCCTGTACCGATTTCTATAAGAGACTGACAGCTTCCTTTTCCTGCCTTTGGGAACATTCTCCGGGAGCCCTAAGCTGTCATCTAAGAAGTCAGACCACCCAGAGACCACGACGCTGGACAGTTCATACGTAGGCGCTCTAGTTGACCAATCCAGCTGTGACCTCCAATCATCCCTGCCAAGGTGCCAATGCAAGTGAAAGCATCTTGAACCATCTTGGCGCTGCAGACCCACTCATCCTCTAGCTCAACACCTGAGTGGCCTCTGTCTGTCAGTGCTACATGGAGCAGAAGAATACCTCAGCTGCGCTCTGCCTACATGCCTGACCCACAAAATCATGAGATGTCTTTAAAACAGTTATTGTCTTAAGCATCAGTCAGTCTTCCAGACGCTCTCACAATCCTCGCAATGGCCCACAAATCTGTATGTGATCTTGTCCTCTGTTCCTCTCTGATCTAATCTTTGATACTCCTCTGGCCCATGCTCTGCCAGCTACGCTGGCCTCCCTGTTCTTCCTTGGACACACCAAATATGCTCCTTCTACCTCAGGACATTTGCACTCACTATTCCCTCTGTGAGAATCCCCTTCTTTCCCCCAGATGTGAGCATGGTGTGGTCCTTTGCTTCATAAAGGTCTTTGCACAAAGATCAATGAATCAGAGAGGTGTGCTCCAATACCCTATCTGAAATAGGGATTTCCCCCCCCTCCATCTCAGCACCCTTGCGGAACTGGGAGACCCCTCTCCACCCCTTATCCTGCTTTAATGTTCTTCATAGTACTTTCACAATCTGACATAGATAGAGCTATAGCTATATTCAAACTGGCTCTTTACGTGTGTGTGTGTGTGTGTAACATGTTTATTGTCTGCCTGCCCCAAACCTCCCCACAAAAAATGCACATACGACAGTATAAACTCCCTGAGAACAGGAACTTCCTCTGCTTTTCTCATTGCTGTATCCGCAAGACTTAGAACAGTGCCCCGCGTGTAGTAGTGATCAATAAATATTCGTAAATGAATGAATCCATCAATGAAATGTGTTCTTGCACAGAACTTTTCCTATGCATTTCTGATTATCCCTCAAAATAAATTCCTATAAGTTAATTGTTGAGTTGCAGGAATGACACATTTAAGAGTCTTTTAGCACGTACTGACAAAATTCCCTACAGGCTGAACTGAACTGCGTTTTGTTTTTTGCTCGTATTGGGAAGATGTAAGAATGCTAATTTCCTTGCATCACTACTGATATATGATAAAGTCACTCAAAAATATTTGCTATCTGGATACCTAAAAAGAAAAAGGTTAACTCTTTATTCACCTTTGCGTTTCTTTGACTCTTTGTGAGCTGGGTCCCTTGCTCATATGCTTACTGGCCACTAGAATGTAAGTTCCTTGCGAGCACAGGGCTTCTTTCTGCTCACTGCTGTACCCCAGCATCCTGGAGAATCCAGTGTATAACAGGCACATGGTAAATATGTGTTGAAAGAATGAATTAACATGAACGTCTTCTTTATGACTGGCCTATTGAGTCTTTGTTTTATATTTCCTTTGAGAAGTCTATCTCTTTTCTCTTTCTGACTTGAAATAACTACACATACAGAATATTTATACTTTTTCTATTATTATCTAAGTTGAATTTTAAGCTGTCGTTTGCATTCTATTTTGTGTATGCTATTTCTTGACATTCAGAAATTCTAAAATTTTGTGTACTCACATCTAATGTTTTTAGTTCCTCTATTTGTTATCATGTTTAGAAACAGTCATAATAGTTAACTCTTATTTGGTACTTATCACATGCCATGCCAGGCACTTTTCTAAAGACTTTACATATATTACTCATTTAATCTCCACAGCAATCCTAGGAGACAGACACTACTACTATCTCATTATACAGATGAAGAACCCCAGGCGGGGCACTATGAAATAAATAATTTCCTATATGATTATATATACATTTATCTATACACTGTAAAAATTGCAATTGTAAATTAGAATTTTGCAACTGTAAATTACAACTGCAAATTGTGATTACATTGTAAAAATGATTTGTTTTAATATTTGTGATTACTGTTTAATAATGGTAATCCATGGAGCTTTTCTTTGAGGTGAGGATACAATTATTTTTCCCCAAATAGTTGCCAAGCGCTCCAACATATCAACGGTTTATTGAATAATTTATGCCTCTGCCACTAAATTAAAATTCTACTTTTAATATATCTGTAACGTACTGCAATACACACACACAATACACGTGTACATACACAAACACAGTGTTTGCTGATAGTTCAATGGCACTGTCAATCTTGAAGTTGTTGAATAATTTTGTGGTGTGTGCGGTGAAGCAAATTTATAATATAAAGAAGACACAGAAAAGGATTACCAGAGATTTCTTACAAATCCTGACTAAATACGTTCTTCACGAAATATGTATCTGTCAAATAAAAACATAAGTGCCCCTAAAGTGAATTATAAACGCACAATAATTTTTGGAAACAGTTTGCTTTCAGACCTTTGGCAGCTATAGCAACATGCAGGAATCTCTTCTACCCCAGAGGAAATACCTACAGCGTATGGAGGTTTAGCTTTATCACTTTTTACTGCTTTTGGTTTCTTGCAAAATCGTTCTGAGTTCAGTTCAAGCTAATAAGCAAGCCGTTTATGGTCAGGCTCACGGAGCACGTTTCTATCCTGCTGTGGGGAAGAGACTACAAGGAAATGGCTTCTAGTGGGTCAGGACTCACCTGACTCCAAAGGTGGGGCTCCTCCACTTGACTCTTCCTCCCTGAGTCCCCACCATACTCAGACAAGGATGTGGACCTCAAGATGTGGGTGGCAGGAAGAAGAACCACAGACCCCCAGTCTGAGGAGAAGTACCAGTTCTAGCTTCTTTGGCTAGAAGCTACCCAAGACCCCATAGCTTGGTCCCTGGACTGAGCTCTGCTCCTTGCTAAGATGACCCTCCTTGACAAACTCTAGGTAATGATAACTTCTTTATTTTTAGTATCTCCTACATCCTTTAACATTCATGTTTATATTTTTATTTCCACGTTTGCTTACACAAAAAACAGCATACTATACATCCTGTTCCCAACTTGCTTTTCTCCTAATGATTTATTTGAAAATTGTTCTTCATTTATTCCTACAGCTGAATAACATTTCACTGGATGGCTATACCATCATTCGTATAACGTGTGCCAGAGGTGACTCCTTGTGGCCCACTGCCTGGCACCTGACTTGTTCTAACAAACAGAACCTTCCAGGCTCCTGCTGGTGGTGCCCTCACTCCGTTCAGTGCTCAGGAGCGAGTGGCATGCCAAATCCTGGGCCCCCCGAATGCTCTGACCCACCGCACGGTCTAGCCACACTGGCTGAGTCCCAGTAAGCTCTGCTTCCCTTCCTGCCCTCTGCCTCACCGTGACAGCCATGCCACATGGCTGTTAGCATCAATTTCATAGATCCTGGTCCCATCCAGGGTGGGTGTTCTGTTCCTAACATCCCCCAGGGAAGTTACCACTGCTACTAAAACCATCACCCTCACTGTAGCTGTGCCTCCAAACAAGCATTTGCAATGTTCCTCAGGTGGCCCTGGTCGCTTGTTCCCACGACGAGGGAGAGGAAGAACACCGTCCTGGCATTTCCAAAGGCACTGGCAAGCATGCAGTTTGGCCGACAGGATCACCCTTCAAGGTGTGAGCCCTTGTGAGTTTGCGGCACACACCACCCTGCCCCCTGGACCTAAAGTGAGCTTAGACCTTGACTCACAGCAGATCCCTGACCTCAACCTCAGATCAAACTTTGACCCGACTGCGGACTGAGTTCTGACTCTGGGCACAGACTCAACTCTGACCCCGGCATAGACTGGACCCAGATCCCAGGCTCACACAGAGTCACGACTCAGCCCCAAGCCCTAGATTTATCCTGAACACAGATCCCGGGTCCAGACTCAGTGCTTGGCCTGCTCGTGACCGAGCCCAGCCAGCTCTCTTCAAATAGCGTCACAAAGGAGGCTTGAGACTCATGTGCAGAAGGCTGTGTGTGAGCCCTGCCTCAGCTCTGGACAGCGTTCATGCCCCACGAACATTAAAATCGAGCCTCTAGTTACTGCCTTGCCACGGGGAAGGGGCCTCAGTCTTACAGACTTCATTGCAAATTCTGCCTCTGTCTAGCTGGGGGACTTTGGTTGAATTCGTTCTTTTACTTGGAGGAATCCATCTGTAAAATGGGGACAAAACACCTTCTGGCAAGATGGCTGCAAGGATTAAATTACATGGGCCACGTAGAGTACCTGACACATGGTAGATACTCAATAAAAATTCACCTCTTTGCCCTTGTAGGCATCTCATCAGCTGCAGGAGGGGCTTCTGGTGTAGCCCCTCCAGGCTGTGCTGTGTAATGTGGGCATGGTCACCAGCCACTTGGGGCTATTGAACACTAAGTGTGGCCAGTCCAAATCGAGATGTGCTGTAAGGAACATACCACATGTCAAAGACGAAAGACCTAGTATGAAAAAAAGAATGTAAACTTTATCAATCATTAAAATTATTGATTACACATTGAAGTGATAATAGTTTATATATATTAGGTTAAATAAAATATATTACTAAAACTAGGGACTTCAAAAAAAGAAAAAAAAAACAAAAGAAAAACTAGGGACTTCACTGGTGGCGCAGTGGTTAAGAATCCACCTGCCAACACATGCAACACAGGTTCGAGCCCTGGCCCGGGAAGATCCCACGTGCCGCGGAGCAACTAAGCCCGTGCGCCACAACTACTGAGCCTGCGCTCTAGAGCCCACGAGCCACAACTACTGAGCCTACGAGCCACAACTACTGAAGCCCGCACACTTAGAGCCCATGCTCTGCAACAAGAGAAGCCACTGCAATGAGAAGCCCGCGCACCGCAACGAAGAGGAGCCCCCGCTTGCCTCAACTAGAGAAAGTTCGCGCACAGCAACGAAGACCCAATGCAGCCATAAATAAATAAATAAATTTATTTAAAAAAACAAAACCAAAAAACTACTGTCCCCTAGTTTCCTTTCTCTTAATGTGGCTACTAGAAAATTTTAAATTGCATATATGGTTTACAGGTCTAGAGGTCTAGGGACAGCAGGTTATGAGTGATAATGACAATGAAAACAGCTGTAACAGCAACAGTGAAAATAATAGGTAACATTTACTAAGTGCTTATTATGTGTCAGACACTTACTTAAATCCTCACAACAACATCTAGAAATAGGTACTCCTATTGTCCCTATTACTGAGATGGAACAGCTAAGGCACCACGAAGTGAAGTGACACGCTCCAGGCTGTAGCCCTAGCAAGTGGCAGGACTAGAATTTGAGTCCAGAAGACCTGGATCCAGAACCTACATTCTCAGATAACTGACACTTTCGCTAAACGTGGTCTCAGCCTAATGCAGGCTGTCTTCCTCCAAACGGGTCACCTTCCAGGGCAGAAGCTTGTACTGGACAGTTAAATGCTGTTATTGAAACACAAGCAGCAGCGATACCCACCACCCCCTCCCCGCCATACCAGGCATCTCACATTCCCTCAGACTGGTCAGGACCCAGCAGGCTCCGCATTGCGGGCGGGGAGCTCTCTCATTTAATCACTTGCATCTCGCATGCATTGCCCAGGTCATCTTTACCTGGCAGAATCAAAGGGGACAGTCCTCAAACCCATTCAGCTTCCTCCATGAGTGAAAGGCGCCTCTGAGAGCAAAGATGATACACTCGACTGTTCAAAACGCGAGTTCTTCACTTTGTGTGCCAGTCATAAACACAGCAGCGTCCATGTGAGCAGAAACCCCACATTTCGGCAGAAACACTTAATGTGTCATTTCTCCTACACCCATCTTCTTCAAAGCACTTAGGAAAGTAGAGAAGGGAAAACAAGCCCTAATAACCTGGTCCTCTGAATGAGAGAGAGGAAGTTTATGATCAAGAACTCAAAATGCTTTACCAACATGACTGCACACATCCTCGAGCAGCTCCTACGACTGCTCCCTAGACAGGAAACCTTTCCCAGGAGCCCAGCAACTTGGCTGCACAGGGAGCACGTTCACCCCCAGGCACCTTTGCTGTTCAGTCAGAAGTCCTGGTTCAAGTCTGGGTCCAGAATGGAACCATCTCAGTGATCCTGAATGATGCATTTACAAATATTTGACAAGTATCTCTTGAGCACTGAGGCAGATTACATTTTCCAAAGATGGCCATTACCATGCCACTTATCCCACATGTTCTACAAGGTGACCTTGCCACTCCTTATCAGTAGTTCGGGTTTATGTCCCCTTCTCTTGAAACTGGGTGGACTTCAGGGACTGGCTCAATCAATAAAGTATGGCGGATGTGCTTTGATGTGACTTCTGAGACTAAGTCATAGAAGGCTATACAGCTTCCGCCAGGCTCTCTTGCTCTTGGAGTCCGGCCACCATGCTGTGAGGAAGCCCAAGCCATTGTGAAGAGGCTGTAGACAGGTGTTCCAGTCAATAGCCCCAGCGGAGGCCCCCAGGGGGCAGCCAGCATGAACTACCAGACTTGTGAGTGAGGTAGTCTTAGACATGGCTCCAGCTCCAGCCACTGTCTGGAGCAATCACGTGAGGCACCCCAGAAGTGGAAGAAACTCAAAAATGGAGCCACCTAGCTGAGCCCAGTCACAGCTCATCAAAACAATGAGAAATAGTAGAAAATAAAGCACTGTTGTCTTATGCCCTTAAGTTTCAGGTGGTTTATTAGGCAGCAATAGGTAACTGGAGCAAGTACTTACGATGTGCCAGGCACTCTGCTCTCTGCTAAAAAAATTCAGCAGTGAAGTTGACTCTGTGCTGTCCTCAAGGAGGGAACAGCCCAAGGGGGAGAGAGAAAAGTTGCCAATCACAAGCCTATACCATATGAGAAGGTGAAGAGGATCACGTGGGGGTCTCTGGGAACAAACCAGAGCTGAGGAAGCTAACAAAGCCTGAGGACATCAGGGAAGCCTCCCTGGAGGAGAGGATTTTTAAACTGAGTCTTGAGAATGAATCAGTGTCAATTAGATGAAGGAGACAGAGTTTTAATGCATTCTAAAGAGTTTAAGGGAAATAGACCAGCAAGACTAGATAGGGAAAAAACTATGAGAAAGCCTTCTCACCTTTAAAAATACATTACAGAACCTCAAAATTTATACCTTAATAATTAAAACCTCAATAACTGATTGCCATACCAACAAACTAACTGACCAATGGAAGATCAGAAAGTCCAGAAAGAGACCCAAATGCCACAGGGATTTTGTATTTGTTAAAAAAATGACATTCCAAAGATGAACTTTTCTAGAAATGCATCATATTGCACACTATACACGAGATCGAATCACTCAAAATTGGAATGCAAAAACTCAATCCACTGAAATCCTGGAAGAAAATACACATGCATTCCTTTAAAACCTCGGGGTACCTAAAGAATTTCTATTTTTTTACTCGAAATCCAGAAACACTAAGAGAAAGATAGATAAATCCAACTACGTAAGAAAAAATTATGTAATTCCAAAAGGGCGAGAGAGAGAAACAAAGACACAGAGAGTGAGCAAGTGTGAATATTAAGCTAAGTCTAAAAGCTTAAGTTTAAAGACTTCCACTAAGCTGGAAGGTAGGTACAATGTCAAGCTGAAAACTGCAGCTTCCCCTGAGCAATCCTAAGATACCTGCAGCTTCCTGTACCCAACTCAGGGCCTGACACAGAGCAGGTGTTTAGTAGGACATATTGGATGCTGCGGTTTATGGAAGTCTAGATAAAGATGTAAGTTCTGGTTCAGTCCTGACTAGTTCTGTGACCTATGACGTAAACTAAGAGGTGTGTGTGTGTTCGACGTGCTGGGGAAGCAGGGCGGTCCACTGCTTCCCCACTGCCCTACCACCTCATCCTGGAAAAACCCCGTCACTGTTTTCAAGGTAATGGGTTGATGCTACTGTCATCGAGATTGCTAAGCAAAGCCCGGGAAGCAGCATTCAAGCAAGCCCAAGAATCAGGAAAAACAGCAGAAAGGTCGCATTGTTTCATGGTTTATATCTTGTGCCACTAACCCTAGTCTCACTTCCCTAAAATTTAGAACCTGGCTACAACTGGCTGAACCATGATTTCCTCATCTGTAAAACGGGGACAATGACAACTACTTCAGAGAACATTTGAGAGCTTACATGGGAGAAGTGCATACAGAAAGCCACGCCCAGCAGCACGCAGGACACAACACAAGCTGCGTGTGTGGTCTCGGCAGCCGCCACGATTGTCGTGTGGTTACTTTGCCGGTAACATCATGACAAACGTGCAGGCCAGTAAGCAATCTCCACTTGCACATCTCTGCCCAGAGAAGAGCCCGTTTCTTCCCATTCTTTGTTTCCTGCCTTGAAGCCACGTCGCGTAGGTGAAAAGAACGTGTCACCAGAGACGCGTGGGAACACAGTGCACGTGGACCCTGGGGCGCTCTGGGCTGCTCCGTCACAGCTGGATTTCAGGCTGAAAGACAAGGAGCCCCTGAAGTCCTGGGCTTTCAGGTCTCACTCCTCCCTTAATCCAGCAAAGCTGGGGAGGCATTACGTGAATCAGGCGTTTTTAGAACAAGGTGGAGAAAGAAACACGCGGGGGTGAGTCACGCTCAGAAGACATAACGCTGCCCACTCTGAAGGTGCCGTCCGGCCCCCTGCAGCTTTGCCCTAACAAAGCTCGCATGTGGAGTGCCTGCCAGTCATCTCTGGCTCCTGGTTCCATCATGCGGCCTCCAAGGACTCTGCCTAACCAAGCCTTCAGTCCCCGCCACTTTAAATGAAGGATCTGAAAGGTAGCTTCTGGAAGTTTTCTGTGTCTTTGGGAATGAAAATGACACTGAGGAAGACCTCAGATGTTTCTCCCATTTCCAGTGTAAAGAAATGGTTGGTGAATTTCCCGCGTGTGAAAAATTCAGCCACTGGAATAGTATGAGGTCAACTAGGCCATTGATGGATCAAAGCAAAGAGCTGGGGAGTCTTCGGTTAAGTAACAGGGCAGTGAATGCATGGAAAGACGGGGGCAAAAACTGAACGGCAGCATCTAATTCACGAACCTTTGCGTGACTCGGGTCTCGGCGAAGGCATTGGCGTGATCATGTAATCTCAGAATCAATGGAGGAGGAGATCCTAAAAAGGTTCCTACCCGGTCACTACTGAAGGCTGAAATCCCCTGCATACCTCCCTCACCTAGTGGCCACCAGGCTCTGACAGCCGCCAGGCCTGAAACTCTACTCAAAGTATCAGGAAGGGAGGTTGTGTTCATCATTCAGACACCAACTTCTGTGTCACCTCCCAGTCCACCTTCCAGGTCACTGTCTAATACGTTCTCCTACTCTGTCTTCTTAATAGTTACATAAGGTGCTGTAATCCACACTGGGGTTACACAAGTGTGATGTCACGTAGCTTGCTTATTGCCACGTAGGCAGAGCTGGAGAGCTTGTTTAATCTGTGAAAACTGGGCTTGGAGGAAGGTGAGAACTTCGCTACTTCCACATTTGTTGACAACCTTAAACTCTCATAGAGGAGTGGAAAGTTGCTGCTTAGAATCCCATGAATTGACAAGGACAACAGAGATGCAACTACAAAGATGGCAACTCTACTCCTCATAATGGTACCACTGATTGCATGAAGGACTCAGTAACCTCCTCAGCAGTAAGAAGAAGGGAGACATTTTAAGCTACCTTAAGGTCGCTTCCTAACCTATGGGGAAAGATAAGCCAATATCGCTTTGACTTTTTCACCGTTTTGGGAGGAGATGAATTGAGTCTTATAAATGTGTTTTCATCTCACTGGCTGGCAGGTCTACGGCTCAGGGAGAGACTGAAGCTGAAGACATGGATTTAGGAGTTATCTGTACAGTCAATCGGTCGAGGTCTTGGAAATTAAGGAAATGGCCATAACAGAGAGACAGGAGGTGAATGGAGCAGGGGAGGAGCCCCAGAGAACAAGCCAAAGTAGAAACAGCCAAAGCAGGAGGACTGGGAGACGGATGTTAAGGGAGGGGAGTGAGAGACATGAGGTAGCTCCTGCCAAGGGGGATTAAGAATGAGGAGGGGGCTTCCCTGGTGGCGCAGTGGTTGAGAGTCCGCCTGCCGATGCAGGGGACGTGGGTTCGTGTCCCGGTCCGGGAGGATCCCACATGCCGTGGAGCGGCTGGGCCCGTGAGCCATGGCCTCTGAGCCTGCGTGTCCGGAGCTTGTGCTCCGCAACGGGAGAGGCCACAACAGTGAGAGGCCGGCGTACCGCAAAAAAATAAAATAAATTTAAAAAAAAAAGAATGAGGAGGATGAGAACCCTCTTGGGATTCCTGACTGGAGACACTGCCTACCTGTAAATCCCATTTGCCTCTGCCAATTTAGATCCTGTGCCACGGAGACCATTTCTGAGAAACAGACTCAAGACACAAAAAAGCATTTATTTCTGTAAAATTGGTTCGTGGAAACAGAACACGGGCATTGGTTTCTTTTACGGGGGACAATTTAGGGCCAATATTTATTCTTTGTAATGTCTGTTTTCTATTTCTTGGGTCAGGAAAACATGCTACCAACATCAACAAACATTTAAAAATAATAATAAAAAATAAGGGACTCCCCTGGTGGCACAGTGGTTAAGAATCTCCCTGCCAACGCAGGGGACACGGGTTCGAGCCCTGGTCCGGGAAGATCCCACAAGCCCGTGCGCCACAACTACTGAGCCTGACTCTAGAGCCCGTAAGCCACAACTGAGCCCACATGCCACAACTACCGAAGCCCGCGCACCTAGAGCCCATGCTCCGCAACAAGAGAAGCCACTGCAACGAGAAGCCCGTGCACTGGAACGAAGAGTAGCTCCGGCTCGACGCAACTAGAGAAAAGCCAGCGTGCAGCAACGAAGACCCAACACAGCCAAAAATAAATACATAAATTTAGTTTAAAAAAAAAAAGAAGCCTTATTCTACCTGGAGTCAATCTTTAAAACAATTCTTAATGTCTATATATAGTATACATATGCCTATATGTACACACAGAGAAATCAGATTACGCTTGAGAGATGTAGACTGCATGTAAAGCTAATTTATTTCAGTTTTACCTTTCTCCAGACTGCTTTAAAAGAGCACTGTCCCAGGAGCTGAGAATTCAAACCATCTGTTCTGACTCTCACGTATAGAATGTCCAGCTCAAGCTAAGACACATCAAACATTTATCCACCTCCAGAATTTCAAAACTCCAGCCTCCTCCCTTCTCCTATTCCTGACATCATCTGGCTGACACTGTGCTCCAATCTGGGCAAAGGGAATGAATCATCAGAATCAAAGCTGATGTCAGTACCTTTGTGTACTGGGACAAGATATGGAAACCTTGCCAAACAGGAGTGAAGGTTGATGAATGTTAGACTTGGAGTTCGAGAGAAAAGAGATTGTGCTGTACTTCACACACGGATCTGCTTTTTAATCTCTCCTGTTCAGATCTGGGATGAGCAGTGTTGCTTGTGGCCAGAACTATGGGGGTGAACTTAGAGGGTTGAGTCCTCACTCCCACCCCCTCCCCAAGCAGTACTTGGAAGAGACCACAGGGAAAGAGGAAAGGTTTCAGGGAGGCAGGCTATTCACAGAGCCGGGTGCAGTGCTCAGGAGATACGGCACACATCTCTAACTTGGACATATCATTAATTCACACCATCCTTCTTTTTCCTACTCGACCTGGGTTTCTGAACCTCAGCCCTATTGACATTTGGGGCCAGATAATTCTTTGTGTAGAGGACTTCCCTAAATGACCTATAGAGGACATGTAGAAGTATCCCTACAATGCCAGCAGCACTCTCCCAGTTGTAACAACCCAAAATGTCTCTAGATATTGTCAAATATCCTCTGGGTAGGGGCAAAATGAGCCCTGGTTGAGAGCCACTGTGCGAAATGAACCAAGGGAGCAAATGAGGCTCCGAATAACTCACGCCTGAACTCAGTTAGTGCCAGAAAGCTTTCAGAATCTGTTTTGTTACCCTGGTGTCTCCCCCGACTCCCACCAGTGGAAGAGCCCAAGCATGTTTCAACTCTCTAGCCAAAAGATCTTAATTTCTGCCATTGCAGACTGTGGGCAGCATTTCCTCATTTCAGATGGTCTGAAGGATCTCCTAGAGTCTAGAACTAGAACAGGCTACCTTCTCGGCCCTTGCCAACAATTTTCATGTGATGTCTAACATCTCACTGGATCGCTGCAAGGCTGAACACTTTTCCTCTCACCCACCCCCACCCCTGACTGAAGACAAGGCTGCCCTGCGTGTTTAAGGAGAAATCTATCCAGTGCCAGGCATGCCCACTGGATCCTTGTTTGAGCAAACACCCCTGCCCATCTACTCAGCTTCAAAACCACAGGTCTGTCTGTGCAGAGGGATTCAAGGAAAACACAGCAAAGAGTGTGGCCTCCATGACTTAGTAGGTAGGGAGGAAGAGCCTCCAGGACTGATTTCTTTACCCATCCAGTGGAAATAAAGGCAGAGCTGTGATCACAGGAGGTACACGATGCCTCACCTCAGGGGATCTGCGAGGCCCAAAGCCTCTCATGGTACAACTCCACGAAGAAGAAGCTTCCTTAGTGAACTTAGCACCTACTGATGCAGGCAGGACTACACACCACTTACTTCACCTCTGAGTCTCTACTTCTCATCCAGTAAAAAGTCAGCTCTACTCTATGACATAAATCACAGCAATTTATGTGATTTATGTCCCACCTCCTAGAGAAATGGAAATAAAAAAAAAAATAAACAAATGGGACCTAATGAAACGTAAAAGCTTTTGCACAGCAAAGGAAACCATAAACAAGATGAAAAGACAACCCTCAGAATGGGAGAAAATATTTGCAAGTGAAGCAACTGACAAAGGATTAATCTCCAAAATTTACAAGCAGCTCATGCAACTCAATATCAAAAAAACAAACAACCCAATCCAAAAATGGGCAGAAGACCTAAATAGACATTTCTCCAAAGAAAATATACAGATTGCCAACAAACACATGAAAGGATGCTCAACATCACTAATCATTAGAGAAATGCAAATCAAAACTACAATGAGGTATCACCTCACACCAGTCAGAATGGCCATCATCAAAAAATCTACAAACAGGGCTTCCCTGTGGCGCAGTGGTTGAGAGTCCGCCTGCCGATGCAGGGGACGCGGGTTCGTGCCCTGGTCCTGGAAGACCCCACATGCGTATGTAAAACAGATAGCTAGTGGGAAGCAGGCACACAGCACAGGGAGATCGGCTCAGTGCTTTGTGACCACCTAGAGGAGTGGGATAGGGAGGGTGGGAGGGAGATGCAAGAGGGAGGAGATATGGGGATATATGTATATGTATAGCTGATTCACTTTGTTATAAAGCAGAAACTAACACACCATTGTAAAGCAATTATACTCCAATAAAGATGTTAAAAAAAAGAAGTCAGTTCCGAGAATAACAAACTCTGCTGATTTTACTTCTAAAATGCCTCTGGGCTCAGAACCTTCTTTTCCATCCCTACCATACCTGATATAGCTCAAGCTTCAGCTTCATTAGCTCACCTGGACTAATGTAACTGCCTCTTCACTGCTGTCTTAGCATCAATCAACCTTCCATACAGAGGGGCCTTTCTAAAACCCAACAGAATGAGAAAACATCCACATCCCTCCTCACCAAACACCATAAACAGCGTTTGAAATAAAAGAGAAGCTGTCAAACTGGGGAAACAAAAAGCACATACTTGCAACATTTGTAACAGATAAAACAATATGTAAATTTCTGCCTCTCTATTGTCCTCCACATATGTAAAGAGCTCTCACAAACCAATAAGCAAAATTCAGAAACAGGCAAAGGATATGATTAGGTAATATACTAAAAATGAGTTTTAAAATGGAAAATAAGAATATGGAAAATGTGCAAATTTACTTGTAATTGAGGGCCACAAATTAAACAAGTATATTTTTAACCTTTTAGATTGGCACAGATTTACAAGTTTGGCAACACTCAGTGTTGGCAAAAGCTCATGGAAATGGGAGTTACTATACTGGTTGGGAAAATGATTTGGTGTGTAATTTATCTGAAGCAGTTTTCCTATATTATTGATATATTAGTTTTCTATTCCTATATAACAAAATCATCAAAACTGTAGTGGCTTAAAACCACACACATTTATCATCTCACAGTTTCAGCGGGTCAGGAGTGTAGGCATGACTTAGCTGGGTTCTCTGCTTAGTGTCTCACAAGGCTGCCAGTGGTGTCAACCAGGGCTGGAATCTCATCTGAGGCTTGGGGTCCCCTTCCAAGCTCATGTAATTACTGGCAGAATTCATTTCCTTGCAGCTGTAGACTCACTGTGGTTTGCTTCTTCAAGGCCAGCAGGAGAGATCCTCTGACTTCTAGACCCTCCTTCTGTTAAAGAGCTCACCTGATTAGGTCAGGCACACTCAAGGTAATCTCCTTTTGGATTAACTTAAAGTTAATAAATTAGGGATGTTAATTATATGTGCAAAATCCCCTCACTTTTGCCATCTAATGCAACATAATCACAGAAGTGATACCCCATCACCTTTGCCACAGTCTGCTGGTTAGAAGCAATCAGAAGTCCTGCCTACACTCATGGGGAGATAATTATACAAAGACAGGTCAGCAGAGATCATCTGATAATTCTGCCAACCACATATATGGACCCAAATGTAAAATGTTCACAATTTCTGTCATAGCAATTTCACTTCTAGGACTTTATCCCAAGGAAATAAATGGGCTACATTATACTCACACAAGCTTTTTCAGCATTTTTCTGTCTGAAGACATGAAAATACAGAAGCAAGCTATATGTCCGTAAATATGGGATTAGTTATATGATTTATGATATATCTATATGGGATATCATCTATCACATAGAGAACACAAGTGATCAAATATATTTAAATAAAAAAGAGAGCTATAACGTATTAAGAGGAAAAGGTAGGCTAAAGATCAAGTCTGTCTACACCTATAGGTATATTTATATTTATACCTAACTGTGTACATGAACATAAAATTCTGAAAGAACATACACACAGGTGTGGCTAGAAGGTATCTCCAGGTATGGAAGTAGTAGGTGATCTTTGTTTTACATGTGGTTTTCATGTCATAAAATTGTTTGAGATAGCTATGTATTCCTCATATAACAAAAAAGAACAATAGAGCTTTTTTAAATTTGTTTAATTAATTAATTAACTTATTCACTTATTTTTTGGCTGAGTTGGTTCTTTGTTGCTGCGTGCGGACTTTCCCTAGTTGCGGTGAGCAGGGTCTACTCTACATTGCGGTGCGCAGGCTTCTCATTGTGGTGGCTTCTCTTGTTGTGGAGCATGGGCTCTAGGCGCGCGGGCTTCAGTAGTTGTGGCTCGCGGGCTCTAGAGTGCAGGCTCAGTAGCTGTGGTGCACGGGCTTAGTTGCTCCGCAGCATGTGGGATCTTCCTGGACCAGGGCTCGAACCTGTATCCCCTCCATTGGCAGGTGGATTTTTAACCACTGCACCACCAGGGAAGCCCTATAGCTGTTTTTTAAATGCTATGGTATCTGTTAGTAAAAAGAGCTGTGTACAAAACAGTATACCCAAGGGCATTTCAAGTTCTGTAAAATATAAATGTGAAGAAGAAAACTTGTTAGGAAAGATACAACATTTTAATAGTAGCTAGAGACTGAGATGAGGGACGTCTTCAGCTTCTATTTCAGCTCTGCTTTTCTGCATTTTCAATATAACACAAACATTATTTTCATAGTTTTTTTTCAAATCAATCCCTGGTATTTTTTTTTAATGTAGGAAAGAAACTGCAGGCAGAGAGAAGAGTAAGTCTAAAGGCCCTCTGACATCTGCTCCGGTCCCAAGCGCCTCAGCACAGAACACAGAATTCCTTCAGTGGTTTGACCCTGTCTCCCTCATCAGGCGGAATGCACTGATGGCTCTGTCCTGTCTCATTCATCTCTCTACCTCCGGTGCTCATCGCAGGGCCTGCCACACAGAGGGTACTCCAGGGTTGCCAAATCAATGAAGGAAGAAGATACTGGCAGGCCATGGGGGCCATCCAAGCTTATAAAGTGAAGCCAGGTGTTACAGCAATCATTTTACTAGCAGTGGTGGAGGACGGATTCTCGGGAGCAAACAGGAAGCAGGGAGACCAGGCTGCCCAGTTTGTAAGGTGTGGGGCACTGAGGACCTAGCACTAGGGCAACAGCAAGGCACATACACAGGAAGTAGAATGGGCAGATCTGGGGGAAGATGAGGTTGAGGCTTCAGGGAAGGGAAGCATTGACGGCAACTCCCAAGGTCTGACTTAGACAACTGGGTGGTAATATTTGCCTGAATAAGGGGCTAACCTTTTTTAGAGAGAAGAAATGACAAACCCAAGTTTGGACATACTAGGTTTGGAGTCCATGAGTGACAGCCAGGTGGAGCCACCAGGGGCCTCTTTCATCACCCTCCTGGCTGTCACATACACACGGCTGATTCTGCAAACCACAGGAGCTTAATAGATGCATGACTTATGAGTAAAATCCATCGACCCCTCCTCAGGGATAAAATGCCGCTTTGCCTTAAGGTTCCACTACTTCTTGCAGCCTGGAGGGAGGATGGTACAATGGTGCTCGTAGCATCTCGGGCACTGCATGAGCTGGATAACTTCCTGTCCAACTGAGACCTTGCTATTGTGCTCCCTGCGAAGGCGCTCATCTGCCTGGCTCCCCTCTGCAGTAAGCACGTTCTCCATCATCTGCCTTCTTGGGATAATGTGTGCTGCCCACATCGCCAGCCTGAAAACCCTTCATGCAGAATTGGCTGCACATTTCACAAAGCTGTAGGTGACTTCTAAGACTACAGTGAGGAGGGACTTCCCTGCTGGTCCAGTGGGTAAGACTCCACACTCCCAATGCTGGGGCCCGGGTTCAATCCCTGGTCAGGGAACTAGATCCCGCATGCGTGCCGCAACTAAGAAGTTCGCATGCCACAACTAAAGATCCTGCGTGCCGCAACTAAGACCCATCACAGTCAAAATAAATAAATTAATTAATATTAAAAAAATTAATATTTTTTAAAAAGACTACAATGAGAAGACTGACTCTGAGTAAATTACATCTGTAATTAACGGACCTTAATCAAATCCCACCAAGGTATCATAGCAGGATGGCCTCCCATGAACACCATTCCCTTGGCCGCTTAGGTTCTGCCTGGCACTCAAATTGCAAAACAGTTCCTACCACCTTGCCCACCTGCATGCCAGGCCTCTCCTTGGAGCCACAGCTAGTTTCCTAAACTTCCCTCATCACCCTATCTCTGTACTGTTCTCTAAGCCTTGACTGCCCTTCTTGGAGTAACCCAAGTGGTCAAACCCTCTGTAGCCTTCAAAACCCCGCTGGGTCATCGTCTGGGTATTCTTCAGCCCATCTTGAACAATGTGGGTCTGGAGTGCCTCTGTCCTGAGCCCTGTCAAGGCACTGTACCGTATCCATCTGTTTATGATTTGGTATCTCCTGATAAACTCTGAACTGAATTCAGAGGGCCATGCCTGGTCTCAGCATCTTCCATCACTGATCACAGGGTTAGATGCTAACAAGGGGCAGCTGCCGCCTGGCTGAATGAGCTGCTCCCCATTGTGGAATCAGCTCCTATTTATTCCAAACAGCACAAAGGACCGCCCCTTAGAATAAAGGCTTGGGGGCCACCTCTGGCTGTACTCTACTCGTTCCCCAACATGCAATCTGCCCTCCACCCTCCACAACAGCCCCTTTCATGTTCCTATTATTCCAGTGGCTTCAATTCCCTGCTTGCAAGCCATCACGCTACCCATAACAAAAGCATCATCTACAAACTGCTTCGTAGGCCATCAGCACGTGTCATGATTACCTGGGTGCTCGTAAAATCCTAGTGCAATTCACAGGCCAGACACCAACTTCCCCATTTTACTGATGAGGAACCAAAGCCCAGGCAGTTACTCCAGTTCAGGTAAGAAGTGGAGGTTTAGATTGGAACACAAGACTTGCAGTTCGCAGGCCTGAGCTCTCTGTGTTACCTCTATTACATAGTCTTTGATAAGAGTTCATTGTGTACACTCTGCTCAGAAAGAGAAAACCTCTCGACTTTCTCCAGCATCTAGCTTGGGGCCTTGCAAACTTGCTCAATACATCATTGCTTGAATTAATGAATAAATAAGTGTCCTTTTCCATCACGGCTTTACTTTGCTCATCTGAAAATGAGCATGTTTAGGTGCAATGGTTCCCAAGGACCCCTCAGGACCTCCCTTTCCTGTAACTACGGATTTCCAGCCAGCAGACCAGCTGTCGGGCCAAGGCCTGGCCTGGGTAGATCGCAAGTATGGAGAACATCAGCCGTACTGATTGTGAAAAAGAAGCAACAGCAACAACAACAAAAGAGAACTTAGACCACTTGGGGAAGGAATAATAAAACCCCACTTTCCATGATGCTAGAAACAATAGAGGGCTCCATGCCTCGTTACTGCCTCTACTTCTTGATGTCTTTGCCACCCCAATGTCATTCATCCCCACTTTGCTAGCAGTTCTTTTCTTGTGCAGAAATGTAGTTTAGTGGGTGGCTTTTCCCACAACTCCGTGTCACTAACACATCCATTTCCTTCTCTGCTTTTAAAGTTGATGTTCCTTTGCCACACAATAGGCTGCACATTACCAACTTCCTCCAAAGCCACACTCACCAGAGAAGCTCCTAAAACCTCCTGCGGGGGGTGGGGAGAGAGAGAGAGAGAGAGAGAG
>NW_020173393.1:4165848-4177174 GCF_003031525.2 Neophocaena asiaeorientalis asiaeorientalis | reverse complement strand
GGTGGAGGAGAGAGAGAGAGAGAGAGAGAGAGAGAGAGAGAGAGAGAGAGAGAGAGAGACACCAGGGGGCGGGGCGTGGGTTCCAAAGAGACCTGCTACTAGATGTCCTTAATGATCCCGAGGGAGATTCAGCCACGTGCATGGTGAGCTGCAGGATGATGGCAGTAGTAACAAGAGTAGTAAACACTTATTATGCAATGCTTATCTGTGCCAGACACTGGCCCAAGGGCTTTCATATACTCTTTCATTTAATTCTCATGACAACTCTGTGAGGGAGGTGACATTAACATGTCCATTGTATAGATGGAAGAACCAAGGCACAGAGAAGTTAAGAAATTTGGCAGGTCACACTAGTTAGAAAAGGGTAGAGCCAGGCTTGGACCCCAGGCAGTGTGGTCCCACATGTTTTTACGACTGTGCTACTCTTCTCTCCTAAAATTACGTATGCCCCTCTTCCAAGCAGCGTTTCTGGCCACCCCCTACACAACACCAAATATTAGCGATAGAGCAAGGAGCTTTAAAACCAGTTAGAACTTATCTCCATTCCTGGCTGTCCCAAGATTACTGGTATAATTGTGGGCAGACTGAATAACCTCTTTTATTTTTTTTAATTTTTTTTTTTTTGGCCAAGCCACGTGGCTTGCAGGATCTTAGTTCCCTGACCAGCTATCGAACCCGTGCCCCCTGCAGTGGAAGCATGGAATCCTAACCACTGGCCCGCCAGGGAATTCCCTCGAATAACCTCTTTAAGCCTTAACTTCTTCATGTATAAAATGGAAATGGTACATAGTTCCAGGTACTCCGGCAAACATTTAGGACATAAGAGACAATAAATGTCCTACATGCTCCAAATTTGGAAAAGTCCCAAGGCAGAGCTGGGGGATAGAGCACCCCTTCACTCAGTTATTCATTTACCCATCGTTTATTGAGAACCGACCATCTGCCATGCATTGCATGGGGTGCTAGAGAAACTCTTATTGTCATGGAGCTTACTGTCTAGTGATGAGAGAGAATAACAGGGGGAAAGGGGATACTTTAGACTAGCCTGAGAAATGACATCTGAGCTGAGACCAAAATGAGAAGCACGAGCCAGGCGAGGGAAGATCTGGGGCGGGGAGAACATTCCAGACAGAGAAAAACAACAAATGCAAACAGGCAGAGAAACCCTGAAGAGTTCCAGGAAAAGAAGTGAGGCCAGTGCAGCTGACGCACAGTGCATGGCAGGGAAAAGAGAAGGAGATGAATTTTGAGAGGGAGGAGGGGCTAGATCACACTGGGCCTCTCAGGCCACAATAAATATGGGGTTTGGATTTTACCCTAAGGGCAACAGGCGTTTTTCTGGGATTTTAAGCAGGGGAGTGACATGACCTATGTTTTCGGAGCTCATTCTGGATAAGAAGAGCAGAACGAATAAAAGAGAACACGGGTGGAATACACTGAGAGGTAGAACTGGGCGACTGAGATGAATGTTAGATTTCAAAACTTCACTCGGTAGATGGACAAGAATGGCATTTCTGCTTCCTTCCCCTAGGTGAGTTTCCCAGTACACCTAGGAGAGAGGAAATTGGAGCCAACCGTGAGTAATCAATCTCCAGCCACCTTTCTGACTAGACTCCCTTCCTCCGTGTGTACCCAGCTCTTTTTGACCCGGGGCTCCCTTAGAAACTCCAGCCTCAACAGCTGCCACAGAACGAACCATCTCCTCCCTTTTTCCTTTGCCTTATTGTAAAAACATCTGTACAAACAAATGAAATATAAGGGACTGGCATATAAATAAGCCCAAAGTAAGAAAACTGAGAAGCAGACCCAAGGGCGGGTCAGCAGTTCTGAGCTTTGCAATACCAGTGATGCCCAATGCAGGTGGCTTCAGGCAGTCATGGGGCCGAATCAGGACTTCCTGCTGAAGTTGGACAGCCATGAGTCAACAATGCTCTACTTAATGTATCTCCCCCGTGTTTTCCCCACCTCTGCATTTCCTGGCCTTTTAAACAGTCATCTGGTGAGAACCTACGGATTTTACAATATTTTGCCTCCCCCTTTCTCTCTGTTGATACGCAGGACCTGCCACATTTTGAGACTCATCTGAATCAGTGATGTGGGGTCTGAGTTGGAGGGCCAAGCAGCCCTGCCGGAGACACGGAGTGTGCTTTGTCTAAACCCTCAGGAGCTTGGGAACACTTGGTTTTAGCTCATAAGGAAAAGAGAATGAGTAGTAAGTATCCTAGGACAATGCCTCAGAAGCAGACTTCTTTCTCTTTGTCCCCCTGCTAATGATCTTTCCAACCCAGCACCAATGTGCGTGGCTATGGTGGTGGAAGGGGAGGACTCGACAGAACACACTGGAAGGAAGTTCTCTCCTTCTCATTTTTGTCTTGTGCACCCATCCACCAAGGAGCTAGGTGGAGATGCTTGAACCCCAACTTCCCTTGGTCCAGGCACCCACTGGGGTCAATAAACCTCCCTAAGGCCCTGAAAGCCAGGCCCCTCTGTCCCCTACGTGACTCATGAACACCAAAGCTTCATGGCTGCCAAAAAGAGCACAAGAGTCCCCTTACACCAAAGTCGCTGCAGAAAAATTAAGACACACTGAGTGAAAAACAAAACAAAACAAAAACAACCCCTTAGCTCTGCTGCCCCTCTGCCTATATGCTCTTCCTTAGCTGATCTCACCACGTAAGACCACTTTCTTCCCGGACCTTCTCCCATTTTCCACCTACATGTTCTGCTCTGCCTGTGGCCCCCCTCCAGCCACTGGGTTGGTGAAATGTCTTGTCCCTGCACCACACACAGTATAAAGAATCCTATGCACTCAGGGTCATGAGAACACTTAAAGGTCACCAAGTCCAGTCTCCCTGACGATGCCTGGGGATGTCCGCCCTCCAGAACACAGCAGATCCTCAAGATATGCTTGTTGGAAGGAAAAGGGAGTGAGGAAGAGGAAGGAAGGGACAAGAATGCCCCACCTTTTTTTTTTTTCCCTCTCCCAGGAGGGCATTATGCTAAGTGAAAGAAGCTAGACAGAGAAAGAGAAATACTGCATGAACTCATTCACATGTGGAATCTAAAAAAAAGTCAGATTTATAGAAACAGAGTAGAATGGTGGTTGCAGGAGCTGGGGAACTGGGGAAAATAGGGAGAGGTTGGTAAAAGGGTACAGACTTTCAGATATAAAACGAAATAGGTCCGAGGATCTCACGTATAACATGGTGATATAGTTGTAACACTGAATTATATAACTGGAGTTTGCTAAGAGAAGAACTTAAGCGGTCTCACACACGCAAAAAAGGTAAATAGGTGAGGTGACAGATGTATTAAGTCGACAGAGGAAATCCTTTCACAATGTATACATATATCAAATCATCACATTGTACGTTTTAAATGCATTACAATTTTATTTGTCAATTATACCTTAAGAAGGGTGGAAAAAAAAAAAAAAAGAATGCATTTACACCTGCCCTGGAGCCTATGAAGATGGGTTACATAGTCAGAGCCAGGCGTTACGGCTGAATCCATGCCCCACAGTTGGGCTCAATCATTTCTGCCTCAGGCCAGGACTGACCCTCAGGACAAAGCCTGCAGTGGGGGGCTCTTGGCCCTTGCTTGGGGGGCAGGCAAAGAGATCCAAAAGCCAGGTGGGACCTAGTGACACTGACCTCCCAGGCCCAGCTGTGCTCATCAGCCCCTGAGTGAGAGGAGCTGTGGGTCTGCAGGCCCTTGTCACTTCCCGCTGGTGTTAATTTACTCAATTCTCAGACATCTTCGCAGAAAGGTCAAGGGCTGGATAAGTAATCATGGATGAGCTAATGCCTCAAGCCAGCCATCGGTTCTCACCCTCAATTTTCACAAACGTCTCACTATCCTATTCAAATATGCTTCTGACCTTGGAGCAAAGGATGTTCTTGGCAAAGTCTGTGAAAGACTGACTTAAAAGGATTGAGGTTTTCAGAAATCGGCATAAAGAACGGTGTGAACAAAGACTGACCTGGTACAGGAACCAGCCACTGGGGCACTGCTCCGGGGTGACATGTGGATACCAGGAAAGGGGGTCTCAGTCCCCACTATGGGAGCTCAGGACCTCCCACCTCAGTCCACAACTCAGTGGTTCTCAGGTTCTAGGATGCATCAGAATAAATCGAAAACGTGTTCATCATGCAGGGTCTGGGGCCCGGGCCCCAGAGAGTCTGATTCTATAGATGTGATCGAAGACCCAAGAATCTGCACGTGACCAAGATCGCCAGTGAGCCTAACGGAGGTGGGTCCTTTGCTGTCCAAAGTGTGACCGGTGGACTGTTAGCAAAGGCATCATCAAAGAGCTTGGTAGAAATGCGGAATTTCAGGCTCCACCCCAGACCTACAGAATCAGTCTGCATTTCACAGGCGCTGCAGTGATGCTCGTGCATGTTGCAGTGTGAGAAGTGCTAACTCATATCGCACTCTGAGCCCCCTTAGCTCTTCTCTGGCGCTTGACTTCCCCTGACTCTGTGACCCCACTCCCCATACCTCTACCTCCCTGAGGGACTCCATCCATCCAGGGATAAATACAACTGTTGTCCCGTACCTATTCTCACAGTGAGACATGCACACATCTAACTACCAGGACTGACGTGGCAGGGATGCCCCTGTAAAGCGGGGACCTTGGCACAGCCAATCTGAGGGCAAGAGACTCCGCACTGAAAAAATATGGAGGCTGCAGCTACTGAAATGTGCCCTTGGAACACGCCTAGTGCCACCAAGAACTGTTTAGCTTCATTTAACTTTAATTTACATCTTGTAGCCACACAAACAAGAGAGACTGCTCACAGACTTGAGCAAAGGAAACAACAATCGCTCATGCAACCCACATTTGTTGAGCACCTGCTATGTGCCAGGCCCTGGGGGAATGACGGACGCCATTCATATAATGCCTTTTGGTTGATAAAGTACATTCACATCCATTCTCTCATTTAACTGCGCCTGCAACAGAGACATGACAAGGCTGGGATACAGAAAGCATGATCCGCATTTTACGAGTGCTGAAAATGAGGTGCCAAGAGGCTAAGTAACTTGCCCCAGATTAAGAAATAGCATTAAAGCTGGGATCCCCACCAGGTCCGTCTGAGTTCAGATGCTGGTCAATGCAGCGAAGAGAAAGGGGAAGGCAGTTAAAGGGGAGAATAGCAACATTCACAGGCTGGTGTTGATTCTGTTATAGAGAAGGTTAAAGCAGCTCAGGAGAGGATGATCCCCCTAGTGGTGACTGGGTTGGTCCAACACATATGATGTCAGCGAATCTGTGGTCATTCTGTTCGCCAAGTTTATGAGCCATCTGTTCAGATGTTGTCCGGGAGAACAGCCTATGATGATGGGCATCTTCTAGACCTGTGTGGTCCCATCCTCTAGCCACCAGTCATGTGATGCTACTGAAATGTGCCCTTGGAACACGCCTAGCGCCACCAAGAACTGTTTAGCTTTATTTAACTTTAATTTACATCTTGTAGCCACACAAACAAGAGAGACCATGTCCCTGCCCACGGGTGCCTCTGCTCCTCAGCTCCAGCCAGTTGCCTCCTTGATAAAGGCAGGCCTGGTACTAACCCATCTTTCTTGAAAATATTATCTTTTATTTCTAATTAAGCTTTTTATTTTGAGATACGTGGAGGTTCCATGCAGTTGTAAGAAATAATACAGAGATATAGGCCTTTTACTTAGTTTCCTCCAGTGGCAACATCTTGTCAGACTCTAGTGCAATATCACAAAAGGATACTGACATTGATTCAGTAAAAATACAGAACGTCTCCATCACCACAAGGATGCTGTCAAGTCGTCTTTTAAAAGACACAGAGAATCTGGATTTTTGGTGAAACAACCCACTCTGTAAATATCGGCAATGAATTTTCATGTTTTTAAAACCCTATGAATATTCACTATACAGTGTCATTTATATTGAGTTCAACAACTGGCAAAACTCATCTAAGGTGGTAAAAGGTAGGATCGTGGATATCCTTGGGGTAAGGACAGTGACTGGAAGGGGATACAAGAGTGGCTTCTGGGGTTCTGGAACTGCTATTCCTCAATCTTGGTGCTTGTTATATGGGTATGCTCACTTTGTGAAAATTCATCAGGCTGCACATATCTGACTTGTACACTTTTCTACAGGTATGTGAACAAAAACTTGGCTTAAAAAAATAATGGAGTCTCTACACCAATGACCTTACCAATGAAGGTACCACTGGAATAAAGAGAATTCCAAGCCACAAGACACATGTGACATTCTTAGCAAATATTTGTCAACGTTCATTGAAACAGATATGGTTATGAGAAGTTCATCAGCTTCTTGAAAATAAATTAACTAATTAATTTGAGTGGCCACATGTGGTCAGTGGCCACCCATAGTGAACAGCACTGGATAGAAGGTCACGAGGCCATCACTCTTTGTTCTACTGCATCTGAACAGAACACACTGGAACAAGCAGAAAAAGCACTGTTGGCAGTAGTGGAACTTCTGAAGGACCCCAAAGTGGCTGCTTCTCTTCAGAAGCTCAGTGGAAAGCAGGCTGCTGAAGCCTGTGTTCTCAAGGGGAACAAGAGCAAAGGGTTGGTTCTTGGGGGTGAAAAGAATCTTACTCTTTCTATGTACGTATAAAGCACAGTACATACATGTTCATGGAAGTCAGGAGAATGAGGTTCCTGGGGGAGTCGGGGGTGGTCAATACTTTTTAAAAGACTGAAAACGCTGTTAAAGTGAAAAGCCAAGTAAAGCACCACACAAAGAGGATTTCTGCTCTAACACCCAACGTGATCAGCTTGTTTGCGGTACGGGGCCCTCTGAACATTACCGTCGAATTGCCTCTGCCTTTTTCTACCGCCGTGAGTGTCTACCACGGAGCGTGTCCATCATGGAGAAGCACCATATTCAGTTGCCATGGCGTGCCCACTGGATGGCACCACTCGTTCTGAATTAGAAGTGGTCCTGAGCACACCCGTGTTCATAGCAGCATCATACACAACAGCCAGAGGGTGAAACCCAAGTGCCCATGGGTTAACGAACAGATAAACAAATGTGGTCTATCCATACACTGTAACACTATTCACCCTTGCAAAGGAAGGCAATGCTGACACCTGCTACAACATGGATGAACCTCGAGGACATTTTGCTAAGTGAAACGAGCCAATCACAAAAGGACAAATGCTGTGTGATTCCACTCATACGAGATACTTAGAGTGGTCCACAGAGACACAGAGTAGAAGGGTGGTTGCCAAGGGTTGGGGGAGGAGGGGATGGGGAGCTGTTGTTTAATGGGTACAGAGTTTCGGTTTTGCAAGACGAAGGGAATTTTGGAGATTGGATGCAAGACAATGTACATGTACTTAACTTTCTTGAGCTGAACACTGAAAAATGGTTAATATAATAAATTTTATGTTATATGTGTTTTACCATAATTTTTAAAAATGGAAGGAAAAAAAAGCAATTCTGAGTGACGTTTATGTCAAGGCCAGATCTTGGAAATTGGAGGTTACGACTGAGCCACCAACCACGGGTGGGATGACTGTCCACACTGGACAGAAGTATACTGTTATGTCTGCCAAAACCATGATTCAGAAGCTGAGCAGGGCTATGCAGGAGGTTGTCCTAAGTGTGGCCTTTTTAACACTCATCAATGACAATTCTTACACTTGGATCAACAAAACGCTTCCTGAACACACAGAAATAAAATTTAAAAACCTGAATGATTGAGACTGCCAGCATGTGAAGGTGATGAGAGCGTGAGGGTGCTGGAGGCATGGGGGAGGGGAGGGGAGGGCGGGGGAGAGGGATCCATGGGTGCTTGCTTTGCTGCGGGGTCTTCATCACCTTCGTGGCCCTGGGGGATCAGGGGGAGGGTCCTCACTCTGCCCTGCTGACCCTCACCCTCAGTGTAGCTGCTGATCCCTCCTACAACTACAGCTATTTACAGCATCTTCACTCAGACCCAGAAGCAATGACAATGAACATGAATGCATGTGATGTGTCACAGCTTTAGAGCATCTTCCCATGACTCACTCATCATGAAAACTCTATGCCCTGGTGGGATTCTTACCTGCACGCATTTTACAGATGAAGCAACTGAGACTTGGGGCAGTAAAGCTGTCTGTCCAAGGAATACCTGGAAGGTAGACTCACATCCGGACCCCCACTTCTAAGTTCCAAACTCTGTGTGTGGCATCTCATGGCCTCAGCTGCCCCTAGAATAAGTGAGACCTCAATGGCTCCAGCTGCGGAGTCCCATGTATCACCAGCAGCCTTAGATGCTGCCCCAGTCTCCTTGTCTGATGAGCATGAGTCACGATATCACCCTGATAAAGGGACTGTTGTTACGAAGGATTAATCCAGTAATGAATATGAGGTCTCTGGAAAGCCACAGTGTGATATAAATACTTGTGTTGTCAGCTTTGCCTCTCTGGTGCAGAATGAAAAGGACCAAACCCCCCACTGTCCTTAGGTAATAGCTTCGATTTGGTGCAGGGAGGAGGGAGGAAGAAGACTGTCTGGGGATAAACAATGCTGAGTTGTTTGCACAGCACAGGCCAGGGAAGGGAGAAGGGGGCTGGGGCTTCAGTCTTCCCAGACAGCTCTGTGTCTGTGCTCCTGAACTTCTCCCCACACCACCTCTGCTGGACAGACGGACAGACAGACAGACAGACACAGACAACACACACACACACACACACACACTTAGTCCAACTCTTGCCCTAGAAAGGACACCTCATAGCAGCCTCTTGTGAAGAGAGCAAAGATAACTCACATCACAAGTGTAGTGAACCTACGATTTCCTTCCTGGAGGTGTATTTTCAGTGATCATTTCATACTCTGTAGACCACACCCATGGTGACCAAAAGGTCAGGTGGCAGACAGGGCTCAGACTGGATATATTCCAGTTTTCTACTGCTGCACAGCTGTCTTAGCTTGGGCTGCTATAACAAGATATCATAGGTCAGGTTGCTTAAATAATAGACATTTACTTTCCTATAGTTCTAGAGGCTGGAAGTCTGAGATCAGGGTGGGTTCTGGTGAGGACTCTCTTCCTGGCTTTCAGAAGGCTGCCTGCTCACTGTGTGCTCGCATGGCCTTTCCTCAGTAAACGCATGTAAAGGGCAGGGGGGATGTGGGTAGAATGCAGGTGCTCCTATGTTTCTTCATCTTCTTATAAGGGCACTAATCCCCATCACGGTGGCCCCACCCTCATGACTTCATCAAAACCTATCTATCTCCTAAAGGCCCCACCTCCAAATACAATCACATTTGGGGTTAGGACTTTAACATATAAGTGGGGGGGGGGAACACAAACATTCATAACAATAGCAAACATTCCAAAACATGGTGGCATAAAACAACAAGCATCTTATTGTGGTCATGGATTCTGTGCATCAGAAATTTGCTCAGGACCCAGTAGAGATGGCTTGCTCTGCTCTACAATGTCTAGGACATTAACTAGGAAGACTGAAACAGCCATGGGTGATTTGGATGGCCCAGGGTTGGAGCAGGTGGGGCTGGAGGAATGCATTTCCAACAAGACTTCAATCATATGCCTGGTGCCTGGGTTGGGCTGGCTGAAGGTCAGTTCAGCTGGGACTGTCACCTGGAGCACTAATATGTGGCCTTTCCACGTGATCTGGGCTTCTCACTGCTTAAAGAGCTCTGAGAAACAGCATCTCCGGAAGAAACAAGGATCCCAAGAGACCACCTTCGGAAGTCACATCACTGCTGCTTTTCTCAAAGGGAAGGAGCAGTCACCAGGCCTGCCCAGATTCCAGGGAAGGGAGCAGAGACTCTACTTCTTCGTGGGAGGAATACCAAAGAATTTGGGGCCATGTTTAAAAACCACCATATGGCTTTGTATAGGACAGAGTCAGCGTTTGGTATAGGACTTTGCATATCCTGGTCCCAGACACCACCCGTAGTCCCACCGGGAAGGTGATTCAGAATATCCTAATACTCTGGATGATGTCATTTTGTACTCCTTTAGGGCGTAAGAGTAAGGAATTCTCCAAATGTTAGGGTCCTTTGGGGACCTAGGTCCATGCCTTTATTTTAACATTGAGGAAACCAAGAATAAGAGAGGTCACTTCCTTTACCCAGTGTCACATGGCCGCTAAGTGAAGCAGCCAGGATTCACTGACTCCAAATCCAGCGCTCAGTCTGCTCCTCAGCTGCCGTCGTGGAGAGTTGGAGCTGCCGGTTCCTTTCTATCAAGGTGAGACCTCTGTCTTTAGAGCTGGGAAACCCACGGCAAACAGAACCTGCTAGTCGCCCTCCCTCTAAGGAGAGGGGAAAGGAGCAAGGTGGTCAGGGGGTGTTTACAGGTGCGGGGGCTCTGGGCTGGCAGGCAAAGGTGAGCGGGTCGGCCCAGCCCCCCAGGGCGGGTCTGTGATGTGAAACTGGATAAACACATTTAGAGCAGAATGCGTGCACACATTTTAAATATACATTTCACATCCATATGCAGACCCCACTGGCATGAGACAAATGTGCAGTGGCCTCCAGGAGTTGTTCTCTAAAGAAGCACTTCTTTCATTTGACTCCAGGCATCCAAGCCTCAACAGAGGCCAGGATTCAGACAGGCGGTGGGAAGCTGACTCCAATTACGGCAGGAAGACCCAAGTTAGACAGTGGGAAGAACTGTCTCCGGAACAGCAGCTTGGTTCTCCTGATTCTTCGGCAATGTGGCACTGTAGACTCAATACACACCCAGACAAATAAGAGTGCTCCCTGGAGGTGTGAGGAAGGAATCCAGTCGATCGAAACTGGATTTTAGTTCATACCCCAGATTTTATGGAACACAAAGACTCCACAAAGGGTACGGCCCTTGGTGAGCACTTTTGATTTAAATGAAGGCTCGGTGTCTCTTTTTCGAGCAGACATATATTTTAAATTTTTTATTTATTCATTTATTTATTTAGTTTTGGCTGCATTGGGTCTTCGATGCTGCGTGCGGGCTGTCTCTAGCTGCAGCGAGCGGGGGCTACTCTTCGTTGCGGTGCGCGCGGCTCTCATTGCGGTGGCTGCTCTTGCTGCAGAGCACAGGCTCAAGGCGCGCGGGCTTCAGTAGTTGTGGCACGCAGGCTCAGTAGTTGTGGCCCACGGGCTTAGTTGCTCCACGGCATGTGGGATTTTCCTAGACCAGGGCTTGAACCCGTGTCCCCTGCACTGACAGGCAGATTCTTAACCACTGCATCGCCAGGGAAGTCCTGAGCAGATATTTTAAAGAGATGAATAGGAAGACTTGAACTTGAAAATCTGAGAACCGAGGCCCTGCCAACCTTTTCCAAATGAATCTGTAAGATAGGAAAGGGCTTACTATTGTTTAAC
>NW_020173393.1:4133216-4165795 GCF_003031525.2 Neophocaena asiaeorientalis asiaeorientalis | reverse complement strand
CGGTGGAGGGTATGTGGAATAAAACCTTTATTAAGATATAACTAATATACTCCGTAATTCATCGAAAGTGTTCAATTCAGTGAATTTTAGTACATGCATAGAGTTGCGCAACCATCATTAAAGCAGTTTTAGAACATTTCATCACCTCAAAAAGAAACCCCATACACTCTATCAATCACCTTCCCGACTGTCCCTTAATCCTCCCACCCTAGGTAACCACTGATCTACTTTCTGTCTCTACAGATTTGCCTATTCTGGACATTTCATATAAATGGAATCATACCCTAGATGGTCTTTTGTGACTCACTCTTTTCACTTGGCATGTTTTCAAGGTTCATCCATGTTGTAGCATGTATCAGAATCCCATTCCTTTCTACTGCCAAATAATAGTCCCTTGTACAGACACACCACATTTTATTTACTCATTCATCAGCTGATGGACATACGGGTTGTTTCCACTTTTGGACTATTGTGCATGGTGGTGCTTTGAACATCCATGTACATTTTTTTCTGTGGATGTACATTGTTATTTCTCTTGGGTATATACTTAGGAGTGGGACTGCTGGGTCATATGGTAACTCTATACAACTTTTTGAGGAACACTCAAACTTTTCCATAGTAGCTGCTCCATTTTAAATAGGTACCGGCAGTGTATGAGGGTTCCAGTTTCTCCACATCCTTACGAACATTTATTATTGCCTTTTTGCGCAGAGCCATCTTAGTAGGCATGTAGGCGCTTTCCTCGTATTACCTCATTTCATCTTCACAGCATTACTACAGGAGCCATCTACTACTACCACCATCCCGTTTTATGGATCACAAGACTGAGGCTCAAAGAGGGCAAGTCACTTGCCTGCCAAAAGTCACACCGCTGGGAAGGGAGAATGAAGACTGCTGTCAGGTCTGCCAGATGCTCCTCCCACTTCCCTGTAGCCCCACCCATCCTCTCAGGCCAGTTCTGCCCCCAGAGCCATCTCTGCAGGTTCTCTTTGTGTTCCACCTGTGACTCATTGCTGAGATACTCAGGAACAGAAGCGACTCAGCACTTTACCCAAACCAACCTTGCTCACTTGAGAGCATCCCCGTCTGACTGTCTGCATCCCTTCTGTTGAGGGTGGGTGGGCGCCCAGGAGGTCAGGAAAGAAGCCGACACACCTCTCTGCCCCTGCCCACCCCTGTGCTCGGTCCACCCCCGTGTGGGTGGATTTCCAGGTCCAGCTCTGCTGGGCTGCAGGCAGCTCGTGGCATTTTCCTCCACTTACTGGAGCACGTGAGACTCTGTCCAGCCCATTGGTGACTCCTGGGAAAAATTTCACATCAGGCTCCTGGGAAATATTTCTTTAGTTCAAGAAGCTATAACGAGCACGACCCTAAACAAGCTGACACCTCCTAACACTCACAGTGAAAGGGGACCTCGATGGTGGGATGCATCATACAGCCTCACGGGGGCCAGTGGCCTGCCCACCGTCCAGCCATCTCCCCTCACGCTCCCCTTCACACAGGAAGATAAATGTTGCCGGGGGCCGTCAGGTGTGTTGTTTTTATATGAAGCCCACTGTTCCTTATTCTCCCTCCATTGTTCTCTGATGTATGACAAAACTCCCGATTTGTCAAACGCTTAACAGCAGTCAGGATAATCTATTCTCCACACATTCACAGAGCTTTTCATTTTGCACAACTGCCACCGAGAACAGTTTTATGAATTTTCCATCAGGAGGAAATGGAGAGGATAGGAGAAAAAAACCCACCCCACCACAACCTGCTTCTCCTGAGTCACAGCCTTCATTCATTAGAGAGGAAGTGATGCAGCTTCTGAGGTTCCCATCTTACTACACAGAATCACACTTTGCACCTAAGCCCAGTTTATGGTCAGCCACCTTCAAGTGCTTTTCTGTTTGTATCAAATCCCTCCCTATGCTGTCGAAGTGAAAATCGGGCAGTGCCCTCCTGCTAACAGACCTCACGTTTAGAGCTCGAAGGAGTCAGCTCAAGGGACTCGGGATTCAAAAGCCCTCTGCACTGCTGGATGACCTGCAACAGATTCTAATGCAATCCCCAGAAGCCTCACGCTTTTAAAAAATATACACTGAAAAATGTACACTGATCCTCTAACATAGCAAAAATCTAGAATGAATCTAAATTTCCAAAGAGAAGGGCTTAGTTAAATAAATTATAGTAATGGGACACGGAACACCACTGAAATAATGTTTCCACGGCGTGGGAATGTGGTAAGGATATAATGTTAACTAACGCAAGTTTCAAAACTGTATTGCAATATGATTCCCAGTTCGTAAAAATATGCCTGTATATGGACGCATCGAGAAAGACCAAATGGATAGACATTCAACTCAAGAGACTATCTGCTTTTTACAAAGATATTTATTTTCATGTACTTTCCAAATTTTCTTCAATGAATAAAAAAGTTATTTTTTCAAATAAGATTAAAAAAAAAAAAACACCTTGGTTTTGCTCAACGTGGTCTGTTCACGCACTCTTCCTCAAACTTTAAACTCTGCGGAAAGCGGCCACTTGTACAGTAAACAGAATATACAGCCCAGTGGCTTTCTGACAGTGAGCACTTCTTTATCCACACTGGGTGACACCATACTGAACAGCAGCTGTCCGTATGACTGCAATCACAGCAGCTTCTGAAACCACAACCCACTTTCCCCTTTATTTTGTTCCATTAAAAACTGTCTCTTGAAGCTAATGAGCAAATTCCCTGAGTGATGGAACCTAGGAAATGCTGAATCACACTCGGGGCAAAGAGCCTATTAAATCCACACGAAGTCACACAGCCCTTTGAAGACTCGCACAGCTCAGATAACTTGAAAGTCCCTCTGAGGATATATTCGATACACGGTTATCATATGTAAATGGAAGCCAATGCCTAACAAGGTACGATTATTTTCAAATGCCTTCGCTATGATCTAAGCTGAGCTCTAATTTGAGGAGTAACATATTGATCACTTTAGCAAGAACCTGGAGGCTAAGATTAACCTCTACCTGGAACTTCTGAGGTGCGTTGAGATTTTCTCGGAAACTAAGATCCTAGGAACTACTGGCGGTTACAACCGGAGGAGCTGAAAGAACATGTCAACTCCAAATCCCTTCGTCTTTTCTTTTTCTTTCTGTGTTTTCTCTCCTGTTTTTTTGCCTTCTTTCCCAACCCATCTTGGACTCCTTGAGCTTTCTCTGTAATAACGCTTTTAGAGGATGCTCTTAAAATGTTTGTCTTAAGTCCTTTACACCCAAATCGAAGGTGCAAAAAAAAAGGAAAAGAAAAATAAACAACACTATTCCTTGTGTATTTGGGTGTTAGGGCTGTCAGAACAAAGCACTACAGACTGGGTGTCTCAAACAACAGAAATGTATTGCCTCACAGTCTGGAGGTCAGAAGCCTGAGACCAAGGTATTTGCAGAGTTGGTTCCTCCAAGGTCCTGTGAGTGAGAATCCATTCCATGACTCTCCCTTAGCTTCTGGTGGATTGCTGACAATTGCTCCTTGGCCTGTAGAAGCATCACCCCAACCCCTGCCTTCACCTTAGCATGGCATTTTCCCTGTGTGCATGTGTCTGTGTCTAAATTCCATGTTTTTATAAGGACACTGGTCACATTGGATTAGAGCCCTCATGACCTCATCTTAATTACATCCACAAGGACCCTATTTCCAAATAAGTCACATTCTGATATCCTGGGAGGTAGGACTTCAACATATGAATTTTGGAGACACGATTCAACCCATGACACCTTGTATCTATGTCACAAACCATGTCCCAACTAGGCTGCTGAGCTCTGCTCCAGCAGAAAACAACACCCCCAGACTGACAGATGGTTTCCGATGTCAGTTGAACCATTTCTTCCCCAGCTCCCTGGTTACCCATCCCCTCCTATTTCCCACTGTTGCTTTTACAAACTTTCTCCGTGCTCCTGGACCTTTCTCTATTCCCCCGAACTTTAGCGGGTGATCTTATTCCAAAGAAGCAAGGAGAGGCCATTGCAAAGGGATGGTCTGACCTCCCTGCCATGAAGCCTTTACTTGTGTCCCTTCTTTCCCCACTCTGTCCTGTAATAAAGCGAGGTACATTCCTCCTCCTGGGCTCTGGATCCTCTGCCTCCTCAGGGGCCCCGTGCTTGCCAATTACCCCTCCTCCTTCTATCTTCAACCTTCCTCACCACGGGTCTCTTCCTATCAGCATTTAAACAAGCCCAAATTTTTCCCATAAAGAGCAAAACCTCTTAGCTCCATTTTTCTCTCAGGTTATTGTCCAAACATTCAGGCCCACCTCACAGGCACACTTACTGAAAGAGTGAAATAAAGCGATCTCTACTTCTGTTGTGCTAAACTCATTCTAGCTGACTTCTGTCCTCACCTATATATTGGAATTTCTCCTGCTATGGACCCCTTGTTGCTAAACTAAAGGTTTCTATTGGTCCTTTTCTTAAGGGACCACTCAGCAAGTGTGGAACTGACCAGTCTCTCCTTTAAATATTTAATTCCTTGGCTTCTGAGTGATCCTAAAGGTTTCTAAATCCTCCTTCTTGGTTTATCTCGCTGGACCCTTATCCCCTGCTCATATGTTCAATTTTTATATCGGTATTGTGTACTAGATCTTTCTCCTCCCCTTCTGATCTCATCCATTACCATGAATTAAGCTACTATCTATATCCTGGTGACTCTCAAGTCTCTATTTCCAACTCTACTTCTTTCTCCCGAATTAAAGATGTCCATATTCCTTCCTACCATTATATTCCCCCTGCAATGATCCACAACCAATGATAGTTATGAAGGAGGACAGCCAATAGGCAGTAGACAGAGTAATGGGTTGATATGGACTCAGGAGGGGCAAAGATCCTCTTGGCAGGGTAAAGAGAAGCAGCAATGAAATGAGAGCTAAGGGACAGTTAGGTGAATTGACTTGATACTTCTTCAAAAAGTGCTCTCAAATCCAAATATTCTTGATCCCTTGCTACTCTTTCTGAACACCTGTATCTTAAAGGACAGGGCACTCCTGACATGAATTAAATTTGAATATGCTTCTAACCTAGAAAATATATTTTTCCTCCACCAACGCTCTGGCATATGGAGACTGTCCACTGAAAATCATAGATATGTCATCAAATTGCAGAATGCCAGCTTTGGAGTAGGTATTGCTTTTTCTATACATATGTACAATTTTAAGTGAAGCATCCATATTAAATTATGCTTCCCGCTGCCCACTCAGCTTGGTCCTTGACTCCGCTGCTGGATGGAATTACGACTGCTAGCAGCCAGGAATTAAAAAGAGGTCAGTATAGACCAACAGATGTCAAAATAAAAAACAAGGTTAGGAATATAAAATTTCATGGCTTCAAGACATATGTTAGCCTAGAAAAAAACAAATTGCTTTCACATGAGACTGCCTCGTGTCATTACTAATAAAATAAAAACAAACAAACCAACCCAAAGACATGGCTCCTAGAGAACATGTAGTCCAACACCCTCCTTCGGCAAACAAGGATACTGAGGCCCAGAGAGGAAAATCGTTCAATTTCCTCAAGGTTAAACTCTGTGGAATGGGAGGCGGTGATGGAAGAATTTGGTGTTTATTCCATCAGCACATGAGAGGCTTGGAAAAACATGGCCTCATTTGGCTAGAGCCTGTCAGTATCAGCATTTTTGCAGAGGGCGCCACCATCCTAGCCAGCAGGACCTCTGGCACACTCACCTCACCCATGTGCTTCTTCCGGAAGTCCTCATCCTAGTCAACCCCACACCACACTGCATACTCCATACCCTGATCCTCCTGGGTTCTGAATGCTAGAGTCACATTTCCCCAACCAGCTTTGCCTCTTCTCCCAATCCAATCTCATCTACTCTGCTGGAATGTTCCTTCCCGTTTGCTTCCTGCTTTGCTTCTACTGCAACCAGATTCACCAAGCAGCATTCTGCCCACCAATCTGGGCCCCTGGAAGCTCTGAAAAGTGCCCTGAGCCCATGCCCCCACCAGCCTGACCCAGCCCTGTGAATGGACCTGAATGAGAAATGATGGATGTTTGCAACCCTTATCCCAGCAAAAGAAGAGTGAAGGAAAAGACAAAGCAACACCAAAGCACCCCTGCTGGGCTCACATTATGAGTGGGCCAGGCACTGTGCTAGGTGCAGACGTTAACACTGTCTCCTTTAATCTCCCAGCCTTTAACAGAACCCTGCTCTGTGAAATTTGCACAGGGACCAAAAGGAAACCAGGCATTATTCATAATAATTGGCTCCCCATAATCTATTCACTTGGCACTGTCTGGAATGATATGATGGGCCTTTATGCTATTCACAGCCTATAAAAAAGTAGTTCTGTTGTGATTCAACATATAGTAATCTCCATTTTAAGAGGACAATAGAAACACTCAGCCATTATTCATCCCAGAGCCTTAAACAGCAGAGAATTCCTTTATCAGGAACATAAGGTTAGAATGACATGAGTTATTAATATTGCAAGTAGCCCAATGCATTCATTGAAGTGCTCAAACTGTTGAAAGAAACAAATGGTTTTTAAAAGCCAGATCTAGGAAAAGGCTAGGGCCAAACAGCACTTTGAGAGAACTGTGCAAAAAGCAAAAACTTTTCAGAACTGCTTAAGCTGAGATGAGAATGGGGGCTAGAAATCTTCATCCCCAGCTCTCTTAGTCCTGAATGTTCTGGAAAAAGTACACAAAAGAGAAAAGCAATGGATGTGCAGAAGCTCAGATCGGAGACAAGAGAAAATGTGACAGGAGCTACAAACCAGAGCTAATTAACAATCATTAGTGGTACGTGCATAACTCCTTGGTATTCAGTTAATTTTCATTCATTTATTCACCACCATATTCCACAGAGAATTTGAGACAGCTTACAGAAAGAACATGATAGGACAACGGCAAAATGTAAATAAGAGTAAAGAATCGGGACCAGCATGAAGACAGCTGTGAGCACCATGGCAAGAAGGACACCCGTGTGCTGACCATGACGTCTTCACACATACCACCGTCAGGTTTCAAGTGTGACTTGAAGCTTCCTGGTGGCCACAGTGAAAAGGAGACAGAGTCAGTTACGGAATTCTCTTCAACAAGGACTAGTAAAGCATTTTTTTTTCAAAGCAGGGTAAAAAGATGAACACTGGTGGGAGGCCCATTAAACTGTAATAAGATGGAAGGGAAGAGAGAGCAGGAGAAAGAATGTAAGTCCTGGAGCTGCAAGTCCTTCCAAGAAGGGCTGGCTTAACTGTTAATACTCGGTGGCCTTGGAGAAGATCCTTAATTCCTCTGAGACACATTCTTACTGGAGATTTTAAAATATCTAATTTGCTAAGTCATGTATGAGAGAGAGAGAGAGAGAATGAACAGAGGAATAATAAGAAAGGTGAATACGAATGAAACAAAACATATAAAGCATCCAGTTCCTGGAACCTGAAATATGCTAGATCCTTTCCCAGAATTTTTCTTTTCTTTCATTCTTCCTGTGAAATCAAATCTGGCAGTAAGAGCATGGCGGCCTGCTTTGTCATCTGGTGGCTGTTTCAATCTCTCTCTTCACTCTTGTTACCCTCTGCCCCTCCCGTTCTCTCTTCCCCCTCAACCTCCACAGGCAGCAGTAGCCTCAATCTCAGAATGCTCGAGTGAAGAGGAGTACAGAAACCCAAGTGGATGAGTCCGTCTGCAAATGTCAGAGCACTATGAGAAGATGCAAATGGTGATGGGCACCAGACCAACCAGCACGGTGCCGGAGAAAGAGAGTATCAACTTGGAAATGAGCGAGGTACTGACAGATAATCATCGAAAGCTTAGGAGGAAGAACTGTCTTGTACTGAAACGTGATTTATGGTAGACATTTCTACCTTAAGCACGCATTATTCACTACCTACTCCATTCTGATCTTGAAGAAAAGTTCTATTTTGTAGGAAGTGCAATATTGGCTCTCTTAGCGCCAAATACTTTCAGACTTCAGCTAACAGCATGGGTCTAACTACTGGGCCTTCGTGTTCCCAGTGACCATATTTTCTAAGCCAAACATCAAAAGCAAAATTCACAATGGCCTAGAAATTAAATTACTTTTACCCTTATGGACAGCTGGAGCTGTCTTAGAAATTCTGGGTCATGTGGTCACCGCATGAAGCAACTTCACAGGCAGGTATCCTCATTTTTCAAATGATTCTCCTTACCTTCAGGCTTGAGTGAGAAGCCTCTGCTCTGTGTTCCCTTTGAACTTGCATACTCCTCCATCCTAGTACGCACCAACCTCCGTATCTTTTTTTTTTGCTCCATCTGAATGATGAACATACTGTTTGAACCAAAGCCCTGGATGACTGGGCAAATCTGTGAGACTGTGTGACGTTAAGCCTCAAATCTTTAATATAGTTTTATTTTTCTTCATGCTCAAATTCTTACGAAGCTCTGGATCCATTTTTATAGTGTTTAATCACATGTTCATCTTCAAAAGCAGCGCTCATGTGGTAGACAGACTCAGTTTTCTCATCTGAATAGACCACATGTATCTGAATTAAGAATCAGACAGGGGCTTCCCTGGTGGCGCAGTGGTTGGGAGTCCACCTGCTGATGCAGGGGACACGGGTTCATGCCCCGGTCCGGGAAGATACCACATGCCGCGGAGTGGCTGGGCCCGTGAGCCATGGCCACTGAGCCTGCGCATCCGGAGCCTGTGCTCCACAACGGTGAGAGGCCACAACAGTGAGAGGCCCACGTACCGCAAAAAAAAAAAAAAAAAAAAAAATTAAAAAAAAAAAAAAGAATCAGACAGTAGGGTAAGGCAGAGGGTCTTCTTACCTATATTTGGATCCATATCTGTTCAGGCTTCAACAAAATAATTTCACTGCCTATTGTTGGAAAAAAGAGCCAATTTTCAGGCTTAGTTTTCAGTGTTATGGGGCAGTTTTATTTACTTGTTTTCCATCTTTTGTCTTTTTTTTTTTTTCTGATGTCTTCACTAACATGTCAGTTGCAAGACGGAACAGTCTGTGTCAGAGATAAAAATTTAAAGCCAGAAGTTCCCGTCTGAGTTTCTTCAATGTGTTTTCAAGGGTGATTAATAATGAATGGGGGACATCGTTGTATTTGCCCAAATATTGTGAAGGGTTGTCTTTTCTTGGGCACCAGTACACTGCATGAGCAAGGTTTCATCTACCCAGACTGCTTGAGGGGACCACAGGAGAATAGCTCAGTCATTTTCAGAAGCAGATCTGAAAACCCTAAGACCCAGGAGCCATCGCAGCTCCCAAACCATCTGGACATCAGCAAGATACCCTGCATGGAGAAGAAAGGCAGATGGGAATGCAATGGGGCCAAAACACAGGCAACTCCTGGGGCATCCTCATCTGGAATTTTAATCATCTTCCTGGATTCACTGGGGGAAGCTATGCAGGAGCTAAAAGAAGATGGGATGGCTCTAAGTCTCACACAAAATCGTTCCCGGTGGGATAGGGAAGAGGACAGTAGAAAAGGAACGGAACACTTCTGACTGTGGTGACGAGCCCTTGCAGCTTACCTGGTGAGCACTTTTGCTCTGCTCCATGTGACAAGACATGAGCCACGTGATCAGTTAGCTACATGTGGTCCAATATCCCTGTAACTAGGGAGAACTGTCTCCCAGAAATTGGCAAATTATTATTCAATATATTTAGCTTCAAAATGGCTGCCCCCTCCTTCTTTTTCTTCCTTCCTTCCTATCTCTCTCTCCATCCTTCCCATTCACTCACCCACTCACCCACCCATCCATCCATCAATTCATCCATTCATCCATTCATTCCTCTATCCATCCAAAGGTACGCTGACCATCCACTTTGTGGCAGGTACTGTTTAAAGCATTTAATACCCTGCATCTCATTAAATTTTAATAATACCCCAAAAGTCAGCTCTTAATATTCATTATTAATACCACTGAAGTTTAAGAGGTTGAGTATCTTGCCCAAGACTCAGCAAAATATTGCCCATGAGCCAAGTCCAACCTATTTTTATAAGTAAAGTTTAAATGGATACAATTAGGCCCATTTTTTACTTATGCTACAGTTCTGGCAGAGATGAATAGTTACAAGAGACCATGTAGTCTACAAAGCCTGAAATATTTACTAGCTTGCTCTTTACAGAAAACGTTGTCACCCCTAATCTTGCCCAATAACATTTAGCAAGAAGGCAGCAGAGTCAAAGATACAAACTCAGATCCATCTGCCTCAAAAGGCTATATTCTTCAACCACAAGCCATACAATAGAAATACTTGAGCTTCAACTGCATGACTCCTGGAAACTTAGGGTGAGCTGGTCAGGCCAGGTTTACGGTCATGAGAGCAGAACTGACATACATTACTTAGTAACGTAGCCAACCACTGTTGAGGACCCTCTTCACTAGTGAGAAAAGCCAGTGAGGACTTTTCTTCTTTTTTCCTGGTGAAATAATTACAGAGGTGAGTGTTGATGCATGTTTTGACTTTGCTACAAAAGTAATTCTGTCTTCTCCAGTTTAAGTAATTATATTTGTTTCTAAATAAAGCAAATGGAACTATAGTTGTCAAAGAATGCATAGATCAGTTGACTGCATTTATGATGTACTCGGTAGAATAGAAGTTAAAGCAATTATGACATGGCAAGGAGAGATACTACAGTGTATCTTGCACACACCCAGGTAGGCGAGTGCTACTTAGCACCTTGTGAGGCAGGAGAAAATAGGGGCAAGATGAGACTGAACGGAAATGGAAATTTCCACCCAATGAAATCTAGCTTCAAACAGCATTTGCTATCCTGGTGCCCTAACAATTGCTTTATTTTAATTGTTTTCTAATGTTGCCAGGTATAAAGGATGTGTTCTTGGTATTCCTCCAATACTTGTAGAGTTCAATTTTTCTGAGGCTCTAGGATGTTTCACTTGATGCTCTCAGGGCAAAGATACCCCCTGCACAAAGCAAAGAGCCTAAGAAGTAAGCAGTGACTTAAGACTGACACGTGAACTCTAAAGAACAAGGAGAGGCTAGAATTTAGAACTAGGCGGGAGTAGTGATAAGGGAACTGGCCTGGCCATAGACCAAGGATCCAAAGGACATGATTGGGGGAAACAGGCATGATTCAAAACAGGCACTGCTGAGTACCTGTACTACTGGAGAAAAAAATGATGCTGCTTGGCATTGGATTCCACAGCTCATACAGAGCCCCAGCTGTGACAGGCATAATAATGCACCCCCCACAAAGATGTCCACATCCTAATACCAAGAACCTGTGAATATATTACAAGGCAAGAGGGATTTTGCAGATGTGATTAGGATGTTGAAAAGGAGATATTATCCTGGATTAGTTGGGTGGGCTCATGTAATCATGGGGTCCTTATATTGAAAGAGGGAGGAAGAAGACAGAGCCTGAGAGAGATCTGAAGACACTCTACTGCTGGCTTTGAAGATGGAGGGAGTCAAGCCAAGGAGTGCAGGTGGCCTTTAGAAGCTGGAAAAGGCAAGAAAATGGATTCTCCCCAGACTCTCTAGAAGGAGCACAGCCTGGACAACATCTTGATTTTAGCCCAGTGCAACACACTTCAGATTTCTGACCTCCAGAAGGTCAGAAGATAATCAATTTATAACTGTTAGATATTACATTTATGTGGTTTTAAGCCACTAAGTTTGTGGTACTTTGTTACAGCAGCAATAAGAAACTAATACATCCCCCAAGACTAGGGGCAGGAGAGGGGAAAGAGCCACACGCCGCCCTCTCACCATGGGGGGAAACATTGGAATTAAGCATCACTTCAGGTACCCATCAGGCAGCTAAATGGTTACCAGGCCAGCATGCTAATCATTCACTTAACTAATTCTCAGCTCTGGTGTTGCTTCAGAGTGTAAAGCCAATTTGAAAAATTCCTTAGTGTTCAAAACGTAATTTATTCAATGAACTTCAATTTGAAAACCTACGTTATCTATCCACAAATCTTTATGTAAATGTGTGCATACAAGGAAAAAGACAGAAATACTCGTTAAGCAAGTGGCATGAAAACAAAAGAGTATTAGAGATGGGAATGCAGGTCTGAGTGAATCACAGTGACTACATGACATGACGTATGTGGTGCCTGTCTATCTGGAGCGTCATTCATGATCAGCGTCAATGACCTCAGGACCGTAGAACCAACCACACGTGGAGTTCAGCACCACAGATACTAAGTAACTAAGGTTTTGCCAACCATGGAGAGTGGTACCATGGAAGTGACCTTGTCCCTTGGGCCTCCTGAACTTAGTCATGATGGAGTAATGAGAATCTCACCCAAGGAACCATTACAGAACAAGAAAAATCCTCAGTAGGAATGAATAAATGATAATAAACTTTGGAAAGTTACACTTAGAAGTATATTGAAAACAGACAAATGTATCCTCAGATGACAGATGATAACTATGTAAATAAAATTTGAAATCATCACTTTATAGTGTAGAGAATTTCAATAACAAGAAATGCTTTAAATTCCATGTCATGGTTCATTTTATTCCTGAAATCTATGAACAAAAGGGCATAATTATGAAAAAGTACATTTTAAACTGAAATTCATGAACAAGAAATTGAAAAACATTATAGGCAATGAAGTGCCACATCTCAACACTTAAGAGGCTTTGATATCCATATTTTCCTCTGAAGCGCAATTTTACAAATTTATAATCCTTGAAAAATTGTTATTATTTTTATTGCTAGTATAGCTTATAATAAGAATAACAGATACATATAGAAATGTGCCTGGATGATTATATTTGAATAAACATCACAGTAATCGTTCTTATTTTTAGAAATGCTAGGATTCTGGAATTACACATCTAATTAGTCACTTCTCTATCTAGAAATCGTGGGTTTGGTTTTGTTTTTCGTTTCGATTAAGACCAGATAAAAATCCAACGGAATTCCAGACAATGGATTCTGAATTCTAGAGTTAAGTTACTAGAACAAGATCCAAACAGAGTTCAAAACACCTGTTGAATAATACATGTGAATTTTCAGTTTGAGAGCATTACGAAGAATTCTGTAAGCTGAGGGCCCCCACAGACTGACTCTTAAGGATTTGCATGCAATGCATTTATATATATTTCATAAAAATAAATTATTAATTACTAGACTGTGAGGATTCTTCCTCTGGCTTTTAAGGAAAGTCCTTGAGTTAATTTTGAATATGTCTCTAAAAATTGGTACTTGTGAAATTAATAGAGTCGAGCGATGGTTTGAGTAATATTAGGATATATTAAGCCCATACTTGGTTACTTTTAAACATGCCATCAAGAAATCCTCAGCCATAAAAAAGAATGAAATAACGCCATTTGCAGTGACATGGATGGACCTAGAGATTGCCATTCACTTTAAGAATGCGCAGGTAGGAAAAAAAAAAGAATGCACAGGTAGGATTTTAAAATGGAGATTAATGATGGGAATTGTGTCAGGTATATGAGTCCCAGTACCCATGCCAGCAGGAACAGATCTGATGGCCTGTGAAAATGTCATCAGACTCTCTTGTATTCTTTCAGAAACCTAACAGTTATTGACATGCATGATGAAAAGTAATGCTTTAACCTTCAGGGAAGATGGTGGCCCTGATCTGGGAGGGATAAAACAAAGTGAGAGCACCATGCTGTCTGTAGTCTAGGTCTCGAACTCTAGCATTAATCAGCACCACCTGGAGGGTTTGTTAAAAGCACAGATTGCTGCATCCCACCCCCAGAGTTTCTGATTCAGTATGTTTAGGTGGGGCCTAAGAATGTGCATTTCTAAGAAGTTCTCAGGTGATGCTGATGCTGCTGGCCAGAGGTCTACACGTTGGGAACCACTGGTCTAGGTGCTCCACCCAGAAGCCAGAGTGGTCCACTCATACTCCCTCTCTATGGCCTTAAAATCCAAAGTCCTAACAGTGGCCTGCAAGGCTCTCCATGATCTGGGTCCCACTACCTTTCTGGCATCATCTCCTGCAACTCTCCCTGTTGCTGGCTCTTCTCCAGGCTTGTGGTCCCCCTGCTGTTCCTTCAACATGCCAAGCTTGTTCCCACCTCACGTCCTTTGCAACTGCTGTCCCCTTAACTCAAAATGTTCTTCCAACAAATCTTCAAACGGCTTGCTATCTCATTTCATTCAGTTCTCTACTCAGAGAGGCCTCCGGGAACCATTCTATTCAAAAGCTCCCCTTTCTCCACAATCCTCCTCCCCCATCTTTCCACTTTCTATCCCCTTCTCTGGCTTAATTTTTTTCACATCACTTTCACCTGGAAAAAGAATACTTATTTTCTAATCGTCCGTCTCCTCCTTAGAACATGGACTTTGGTTCACTGCTATATTCTGGGTACCTAGGAAAGTAGCTGATACATAGTTGGCTTTCAATGCCTCTTTGTGAAGTGAAAGGATGAATGATTGATTGAATAAATGAACCGAAGAAAGAGCAACTGCCATTAACCTGCCTCCAAGAGGACAAAGCCAACGGGGTAAAGGTATAAGGTTTTAAAACCAAATCTGGGTCTACGAAAACAACCCATAAAGCTGAATGCGCATTACAGGCGTAAGAGAACTTGTTAGGCAGGAGGTAGGATGAAGTGTATTAACGCACGAGAGTTGATCGTGCACGTCTCTTCTCAATCCCACCTTCCGCGACTTTACACTGATAGCTTGAAATTAGCCATGGTGGGAATATTTAAAGCATAGGAATTGGCAATCACTACAAAATAGGGCTTATTTTTGTCAGAGAGCCTGTTTATTAGCACACCACTGGTCCTACCCACAGAGACACCCGTTCTAGTACTCAGTTTGAGAGCCAAGCCCAATCGACCTGTCATTGGATGAGCTGGTTACCAACTGAAGGAGAGAAAATGGGACATATCAGTAGAATAAAGTGGGGTAGACTGAGAGAATTCATCCAAATCCTGCTCTGGGATGTCCATCCAGTGGGGCTGAACATCTACCCTGCCCTGCATGAGAAGTCTAACCCTAACACAGGTGCACACTGGGACACGTGCTTTCTGTGTGTGATACCCACACTTCCCTCCACCAATGGACTTTCAGTTAAATGAGTCAATAAATCTTCCTCTCCCTTACTTACAACTATATATTTTCTAAAGGCAGGAGACAAAGTAGTACAAGCCCAAGCATGAGAACAAGTAAATAAAGTACGTGCTCAAGGCTACAAGTGACAGAATGGCATAAGCACCGTTAAAGGTTATTTTACGGTTGGTGGTTATAGACCTTATCCTTTGTCTAAACATTTTTGCTTAAATTTTAGCCGTACTGTCTTTTCAATTAAAAATACCCATAATACATAGGTTAGATGTAAGTTTTCTACTCGGTTTTTAAACTGTTTTCTCATATACGAGAAAGAAGATATATACGAAATACCCCCAAATTAATAGGGAATTAAAATGGTAGAGCTGATTTAAATACCACATATTTAAAGAAAGGGCAGGGGAAAAAACCTCTTATAACAATGATTGCCATAGCAATTGTAAGGTTTCAGGTAGATTTTTATAACTCAAACATGGAAATTTTAAATTACCTTCCCAATTGTTTCTCTTAACCGTTAATGTCTTCAACAGGGGGACATGATGACCTTTAAGTTTGAACCAGTTGAGGAAAATGCCCGAATTCTCATTTGAGTTCTTATTGCAAAGAGCCAGTTTTTAGATAAAATATAACTTTATCCTCTTATAGGTACTCTGTGCGAGCCTGACGATGGAATTTACACTTTTTGAAACAAACCAAGAAATAATAGAACGAGGAGCGCCGGTAGTCACTGGTTAAAATATAAGTTTAGGCCTCTGTTTATTTTTCCACCAGTTTTGGCTAAAGTATGCGCTTCTTTCATCCCCAGTTTTCCTTATGGTAAAAGAGAGAATTAAAATCTGCATCAAGACCCCTGGGCTTCCAAAACCCCGCCTGCTGACAGCTTTTACATTCAGCCCTGTTCCCGCCCTCCACCAGCCCTCTCTGTATTCCCCAAAGTAGTCTGTAGGTCTCAGCTCTAATGAAGAACCTGCATTTGACTAACCTTTTTGCAGAGGACTCGGAAGAGTGGGTTCACCTAGCACAACCTAGAATTTCACTGAAAAGTGCCCAGAGGACTCTTCCCAAGGTCCCCCGCTTAGGCCACAGTCCTTTGAGCCCTTCCAAGCTTCCCCATCACCTCACTTCCTGATGCCCCTGTCCCTGGCCTGTTGTTCCTATATATCAGGACACTAACAGACACAAACCAATCAAGAGATTCTACGCGCTCTTTGAGGGCCTGTCAATGGAATGCCCGTATGATATTTAGATATGAGCTGCTTTTGACTTATTTGGTGATCTTTCTCCATTCTTTGCAGGCATTTAGCCCATCTTTTTAGCCTGGCCACAGCCTGTCTGCATTTCAAAATGCCTATCCTTCTTCTGCTTTACAAATAACCAGAAAAATCTCAAAAAAAAAAAGAAAGGAACCTTGGAACTTTAACTTGATATCCCGCTATGAACCTACAGGATGGCTTCTTTCTACAGCCAAACTTCATGAGAGAGTTGTCAAAACACACTGGCCAACACCTGCTGGGCCCACCGCACCCTGGTTTCTGTCCACACCACTCCACTGCACCTGCTCTCGCCAAGGCCAACAAATTCTCAATCAATGGGCATGCTGCATATTTTGTTACTTGAATCAATGTGCAGTGTGAATCATAACACGTTAGAATATGAGAGATTTGGAGGAATCTTCAAGTATAGAGTGTCCTTCATTTTCTTCAATACAAGTTTTGAAACGTGTAGCGCGAAATAATGGTTTAAAATTAGTGTGGGGTCTTAAATCAACATTGTGGTTCTCCACTCGGCTTGCTCCAGCCACCTGTGCCAATCCTGCCTTGCTTTCTAGCTGGGAACTGCCCTCTCTGCAGCTGGGAATTTGGAACATGGATTGCTGCTGTGGCCACACCATTTATATCAATGCAAACACACACTTCTACATGGTTTTCATTGTTGTATGTGTTCCATGCTGTCTCTTGGTGGCTTGTTTATTTAACATTATATCATAAGCATTTCCCAGGTTGCCTAATATCATCTCTAATGACCATTTTAATGGCTGCATAATATTCCACTAACTGGATAAGTCATGATTTACTGAACTATTATCATACTGTCAGACATTTACGTTGCTTCCAATTTTTGCTACCATGAATTGCCCTGCATATAGCTTTTTCCTAGGTTTGGATTAATTCCTTATGATAATTTCTCCCACATTAGATTAGTGGGTGAAAGAGTATGAACTATTTTTAAGGCCCCTGGTACACGTTTCCAATTCCTTCCAAAAGGAATATCTATCTTTACTGCGCCAGCAATGCATGTGTGTGGGGGTGGTGGTGCTTTCTAACCTCCCCATGAGAACTGATAAACTGTGTGCTCTGAACAGTGTGGAATCCTGGATGAACAAGCAGCAGTGAGAGCTGAGAGTATAGGATATTTTGATGGACTAAAAGTCTGTAAGAGTTCTCTTTGATGGAGAATTTACACATCTTCCCCTGCCCCCCCTCCCTCCCTCACCAGCTCCTGCTAGAATGTCATTTAGAGAGCCACTAATGGGGGTCTCTACTGCAGGTGGGGAATCAGCTTTCCTATAACCCAAAGCCCTAGCACGAGCAATGTGAAAGTACTTCTCCCTCCGGGGGAGCCAGATAAAGGCTGAAGGCAACTCTTTCCAGTGGAAAGAGAGAATTTGCAAATTGCTCGAGTGAGTCATTCATGACTGATGGTCCCCTGAGAAGAACCCAAAGAAGTTGGATCAAGAAGCCACAGAGACCGGAAGTGATAAGGAGAATCAAGCAAAGGATAGGGAGGCATGGCAGGATGCACATCTGGGAAGATGTGGTATCCACAAAGGAAGCAATGCCAGTCCTAGTCTCACTTTTACTAACCATGTGGCCTCATACTGACTCCTCACCTTCTTTGAGCTCCCTCTTATCCAAGGCGACACAGACATCTGCCTCATAGCTGCTGTGGGGCTTAGAGGGCTGAACAGCTGAGCATGCCTCGGAAGACCCAAGGATCTACAAATAGCATGACACCAGACAGTCTGTCCTCCATCAGTGCTCCGGCCAAGACCCTGTCTAAATGTCTGGGAGTTTGGCTTGTAGATACAAGAGAGTGTTAAATGACCTGTATCTCTACAAGCCTGCCACTCAGAAGAGGTTGCAGGTACTCCTTGAGGCCCTACGAAGCAGGACTAAGGTCACAGGGCCAAAGTTGGAGGGCTTCCAGTTTGGGCTCAGAATTAGAACTTTCTACCCAGGTCAGTGCTCTTCCTTTCACACCACACTATACGATGATTTCAGACCATTTTCCAAATTAGATCAATGCTTAGAGAAGCTCTGACCCTTATCAGTTGTATGACCTTGGCAGAATTATTAACCCCCTCCCCGCGAGTCTCGGTTATTCATGTTAAATGGGAGTAAAAATGCCTACATTGGAGGCTTTTATAGGAGTAAGATAATGGTAATAGTCACGAGGATGACAACAAAAATAATCATGGTAAATGCTTGTTGCACGGAGATAAACTAAGGGCTTTCATACATTATCTCATTTAATCCTTAAAACAGCCTCCTGAAGTAGGAACTTTTAGTACGTGGCATCGATGAGGTGCCTGGTGAATGATAACTAGTATTATGATCTTTAATACTAATAATTCCCAAAAAGAAATAACCCAATTAGTGGGCGAGCAGGACTGTTGAAATGAGTGTTGCCTCAAGGATTGGCCCTCCCCTAGGAGGTTCATTTAAAATACTGAAGTGGTATTGATTACGTCCATGACTATATCTAGTGGTCCCCCTGTATCTAAGCTATTAGACCTGCAACTGTGCACTTCTTTCCACTCTGATGCTGAGCTTGGTCATGTGACTTATTTTGGCTAATGGGACAAGAGCAAGCTTTATACATATGAAGGCTTGAAAAAGTTTTCTCCTGCTTCCGCCATGAGAACAAGCTAGCTTGTTGGAGGATTTCAGGCCAGGTGGAGCAAAATGGCATCACCCCAGCTGAGACTACCCTACACCATCCAGCTCCAGCACACCTGCCAGCTGATTCAAAATGCACATCAGCCAGGGCTGGCCTAGGTCAGTAGAACCTTCCAGACAGCCCCATAAGCAAAACTAAATGTTTGTTGTGTGTCACTGAGTTTTAATGTTTTTGTTATGCAGCATTATTATGGCAGCAGCTGACTGATGCAACCAATTCTCTTACCTCACACTTTTTCCTGCATATATGATAATCACACCTAGTAAAGAAACATTTCTCAAACAACTTACATGGACTGTATCATTTATTCTTCACACGAAAACCCATGGGGGACATGCTATTATTACTTCCACTGTAGGATGAAAAAATAAGGCAAAAAGAATTTAAATACCTTGCCCAAGCTCAAACAGCTAGTAAGTCATGGAGACAAGTTTTGAAGCTGGGCAGTTTGGCTTAAGAGCCCTCACATCCAACCACTGCCTCGTGTACGCTGCAAGACTGCTCCTCAAACCATGCTGCTCTGTAGAAGGAGGTGCAGCCTCCCCTTACCTGACGCAATACACTTCTGACTTCCCTCTTTCACCAGGCCAGGGACTGTGAATCAAGGGCTGGCTATCTTCTTTGAGCTTATGGCTCCATCTCACTCTTTGTGAGAAGCTACTCTGGGATGAGGGAACACGCTCAGGAAAGGAAGCTTTCCATTGACACAAGATCCAAAGATTAAGGGGTGCAGTGGTGGAGAGCAGTAAGTGTTCTTCATGATGCAGCGTGCGTAAAACCCTAGCTCTGTGAGGTGCGTGAGGGGGCGCACGGGAAACCAGCTGAGGTCCTGATTCTGCACTCCCACCCCTTTCCAGTAAAACTCCAAGAATCCGCTACTTAATCTTCCACTGGCTGAGCAGCTTAGAAATACTGACAGCCCTGTTTTCACCCAGAGCTCATCATCTCTGTCTTCTAGACCTTTGTAAGAGCCCCTTGGCTCCTGCAGCCTTTCTAATCTACCCTACACCTCAGACCAGAGAATCTTCCCCAAATGCACACAAAATATGTCACTCTCTACTTGTGTACATGCAGTGTGTCCCTGAGGTGAATCCAGCACTCAAGTCCCCTCCTGATTTGGCATCCTGGGAGGATGCTCCCAGGCCTAGGCCGCTGATCTGCTTGTTCCCAGAGGAGGGTAGATTTTCCCTTCACCCGTGTTCACGCTTCTCTCTCTGGTTTAAATGTTCTTTTCATGACCACACCAGACTCTTACCTACGCAGCGTGCATCTGTGTACAGGTGCGGGAACAGGGGCTGTAGGATGGAGTGGAGAATAAGCTGTCTTGCACGGAAAGCCATGGTCTGGGATATGTCTCCCCTCTGGCCATGAGCCCCCGAGTCCAGAGACGCAGCAAAGTGGTCTTCAGTGTACCGTGAGAACCTGGCCCTGAGAGCAAGCAGGGGTGTCTGGGATGCAGGCTAAATAGGGAGCCCAGCTTCACACACATGAAAGACCTAGGATAAAGACAACTAGTTGATTATGCTGCCTTAATCACAGTGCTTACTCCTTAATCAAAAACTTGCATCCCCATGTGCTTCACAGATCACTAAGTATGTGCCTGTCCATTACCTCATCTGCGGTACAGCAAAAGCCTTGCCATCATTCCCATTACACAGAGGAGGAAACTGAGACCTAGGGAAGTTCAGAACCTTGCTAGGTCAATCAGAAGTAAGACCCAAGGCTCACGTGGTTCTTCCCTCATTTTGTTACCCCAAGGTAATAAGTCTATAACTTCTTCCACGCCATGCAAACTGTCAAGCAGAGTCTATCGCACTGTAGACATTGGCAACAAATCTCTTAAACTGAAAAAGCCCGTAACTGGAGAACTACTAGTAAGTCGGGAAAGGGGAGTATGACAGACGCTCCAGGACCCTACCCATCACCTGGAGATCACAGGCAGCCTGTTTCATGGGTCTTTCTGCCTGAGGGGGAGGGGTGCACTCTGAGGGAATATGCTTGACCCCAGGCTGTGTAGACGTGTCGGGAAGTCAGAACTCCAGGAGCAACCCTCGTCCAGTGTGGGATGGCAACGGGGGGATAAACTCTAACCTGTATGTGTCCAGCAGGGCCCCCAGTGGGGATAGGCCTCAGTTGGCCACAGTGGTAATCCATCCAGTTACCCACATGTTAACATACCCTTTAATGCCTTTATTCCCTCCCTGTCTCCTTTTCCACTTCTTCACTGGGCTTTCTGAAATCACCTCCCAAGGAAACCACTTGAACCCAAATCAAGATCTGTTTTTATGAGAAGTCTAAATAAGATATGGAGAAATGGGCTTCCTATCAAGTAGGAAATCTTGGCTGAAAAACACCCCAGAGAGGCGAAGTAAGTGGAGGCAACTAGTGCAAAAAAGGTCAGGTCACTGGGGTCTCTGAAGGTACAGCAAAGCTACCTGACAGAAAAAAGTACATGACTGCCACTTGGTGGCATCATACCTATATTTCAGATGAAGTGTGTGTGTGCGTGTGTGTGTGTGTGTGTGTGTGTGTGTGTGTGAGAGAGAGAGAGAGACAGAGAGAGACAGAGAGAGAGACAGAGAGAGTAATGAGTGTTGCCTCAAGGATTGGCCCTCCCCTAGGAGGTTCATTTAAAATACTGAAGTGGTATTGATTACGTCCATGACTATATCTAGTGGTCCCCCTGTATCTAAGCTATTAGACCTGCAACTGTGCACTTCTTTCCACTCTGATGCTGAGCTTGGTCATGTGACTTATTTTGGCTAATGGGACAAGAGCAAGCTTTATACATATGAAGGCTTGAAAAAGTTTTCTCCTGCTTCCGCCATGAGAACAAGCTAGCTTGTTGGAGGATTTCAGGCCAGGTGGAGCAAAATGGCATCACCCCAGCTGAGACTACCCTACACCATCCAGCTCCAGCACACCTGCCAGCTGATTCAAAATGCACATCAGCCAGGGCTGGCCTAGGTCAGTAGAACCTTCCAGACAGCCCCATAAGCAAAACTAAATGTTTGTTGTGTGTCACTGAGTTTTAATGTTTTTGTTATGCAGCATTATTATGGCAGCAGCTGACTGATGCAACCAATTCTCTTACCTCACACTTTTTCCTGCATATATGATAATCACACCTAGTAAAGAAACATTTCTCAAACAACTTACATGGACTGTATCATTTATTCTTCACACGAAAACCCATGGGGGACATGCTATTATTACTTCCACTGTAGGATGAAAAAATAAGGCAAAAAGAATTTAAATACCTTGCCCAAGCTCAAACAGCTAGTAAGTCATGGAGACAAGTTTTGAAGCTGGGCAGTTTGGCTTAAGAGCCCTCACATCCAACCACTGCCTCGTGTACGCTGCAAGACTGCTCCTCAAACCATGCTGCTCTGTAGAAGGAGGTGCAGCCTCCCCTTACCTGACGCAATACACTTCTGACTTCCCTCTTTCACCAGGCCAGGGACTGTGAATCAAGGGCTGGCTATCTTCTTTGAGCTTATGGCTCCATCTCACTCTTTGTGAGAAGCTACTCTGGGATGAGGGAACACGCTCAGGAAAGGAAGCTTTCCATTGACACAAGATCCAAAGATTAAGGGGTGCAGTGGTGGAGAGCAGTAAGTGTTCTTCATGATGCAGCGTGCGTAAAACCCTAGCTCTGTGAGGTGCGTGAGGGGGCGCACGGGAAACCAGCTGAGGTCCTGATTCTGCACTCCCACCCCTTTCCAGTAAAACTCCAAGAATCCGCTACTTAATCTTCCACTGGCTGAGCAGCTTAGAAATACTGACAGCCCTGTTTTCACCCAGAGCTCATCATCTCTGTCTTCTAGACCTTTGTAAGAGCCCCTTGGCTCCTGCAGCCTTTCTAATCTACCCTACACCTCAGACCAGAGAATCTTCCCCAAATGCACACAAAATATGTCACTCTCTACTTGTGTACATGCAGTGTGTCCCTGAGGTGAATCCAGCACTCAAGTCCCCTCCTGATTTGGCATCCTGGGAGGATGCTCCCAGGCCTAGGCCGCTGATCTGCTTGTTCCCAGAGGAGGGTAGATTTTCCCTTCACCCGTGTTCACGCTTCTCTCTCTGGTTTAAATGTTCTTTTCATGACCACACCAGACTCTTACCTACGCAGCGTGCATCTGTGTACAGGTGCGGGAACAGGGGCTGTAGGATGGAGTGGAGAATAAGCTGTCTTGCACGGAAAGCCATGGTCTGGGATATGTCTCCCCTCTGGCCATGAGCCCCCGAGTCCAGAGACGCAGCAAAGTGGTCTTCAGTGTACCGTGAGAACCTGGCCCTGAGAGCAAGCAGGGGTGTCTGGGATGCAGGCTAAATAGGGAGCCCAGCTTCACACACATGAAAGACCTAGGATAAAGACAACTAGTTGATTATGCTGCCTTAATCACAGTGCTTACTCCTTAATCAAAAACTTGCATCCCCATGTGCTTCACAGATCACTAAGTATGTGCCTGTCCATTACCTCATCTGCGGTACAGCAAAAGCCTTGCCATCATTCCCATTACACAGAGGAGGAAACTGAGACCTAGGGAAGTTCAGAACCTTGCTAGGTCAATCAGAAGTAAGACCCAAGGCTCACGTGGTTCTTCCCTCATTTTGTTACCCCAAGGTAATAAGTCTATAACTTCTTCCACGCCATGCAAACTGTCAAGCAGAGTCTATCGCACTGTAGACATTGGCAACAAATCTCTTAAACTGAAAAAGCCCGTAACTGGAGAACTACTAGTAAGTCGGGAAAGGGGAGTATGACAGACGCTCCAGGACCCTACCCATCACCTGGAGATCACAGGCAGCCTGTTTCATGGGTCTTTCTGCCTGAGGGGGAGGGGTGCACTCTGAGGGAATATGCTTGACCCCAGGCTGTGTAGACGTGTCGGGAAGTCAGAACTCCAGGAGCAACCCTCGTCCAGTGTGGGATGGCAACGGGGGGATAAACTCTAACCTGTATGTGTCCAGCAGGGCCCCCAGTGGGGATAGGCCTCAGTTGGCCACAGTGGTAATCCATCCAGTTACCCACATGTTAACATACCCTTTAATGCCTTTATTCCCTCCCTGTCTCCTTTTCCACTTCTTCACTGGGCTTTCTGAAATCACCTCCCAAGGAAACCACTTGAACCCAAATCAAGATCTGTTTTTATGAGAAGTCTAAATAAGATATGGAGAAATGGGCTTCCTATCAAGTAGGAAATCTTGGCTGAAAAACACCCCAGAGAGGCGAAGTAAGTGGAGGCAACTAGTGCAAAAAAGGTCAGGTCACTGGGGTCTCTGAAGGTACAGCAAAGCTACCTGACAGAAAAAAGTACATGACTGCCACTTGGTGGCATCATACCTATATTTCAGATGAAGTGTGTGTGTGCGTGTGTGTGTGTGTGTGTGTGTGTGTGTGTGTGAGAGAGAGAGAGAGACAGAGAGAGACAGAGAGAGAGACAGAGAGAGAGAGGGAGAATATCTTGCGGGTAACCAGTAACAAAGCCAACAAAATTGTAGTGATGAACATCAGTGAATCTTACAGGAATGCATTACAAATGCTTGCATTCCATTCTTCCTAAGGGTATTCTGAGACCTGAATGAAAAGAATCCACGTGAGGCGCTAACACTGTACCTGGCACGTAGTGGACACGTGATAACTGTTCATTACTGCAGCAGACACTGTAGAGCATCTCCTAGACTCTCCTGACCTGGCCACCGCACCACCTGTAACGGCCACGATGGCATGTGCCTAAGGGATCACAACGCCCCACCGCCACGCTCACTCTACTCTGGGAAATGCCCTCAGCTGGCAGAGTTGCCTTGCCCAGGAAGTACCATCCTTCCCTCAGGTGACGTACACCGACAGCAGTTTGATACCGGCTCTGCAAGGCTGGCCCTTTGCTGGGTGTCGTGGAGGGGGGCAACTCTGCAGTCTCCTTCACGGTTCGTGGGCCAAATCCATCCAGTTTGCCACTTGTGTTGGTAGTTACTGGCACACAGCCGCAGCCATTCCTTCAGGTGTTGTCCACGGCTGATTTTCTGCTACAACAGCAGTTCAGTCATTGCAACCCAGGCTGTCTGGTCCACAAAACCTAAGGTATTCCCTTACTGGTCCTTCGCAGAAGGCGGCCCACATCGGCTCTAGAGGTGCAGTATCCAGTATGGCATCATTTGTGAGCACCGTATTTACACTGAATTAAAATGAAATGAAATGACTATTTCAGTCCCTCGGCCACACCGACCACATTTCAGGGGCTCAGCAATCACGTGTGGCTGGTGGCTCCGCTGTTGGACAGCACAGACGCAGAACATCCCCAGCGTCACAGGAAGTTCTGCTGGACAGGGCTACTCCAGAGCCCTTAGTTCGCAGGTCAGGTCAAGGCCAGATGTTCCCTGATCACGTTCTTACCCTACCTCTTCCCCTTCCATGTCCTCTTCCCTCCCTACCTTACAGGTTCCTCCTTCAAGAAATCACATGTATCTGCACCCTGATTTCAAGCTCTGCTTCTAGGGAACCTGACTCATGACATTTATATCCTTGCATCCACAGATCCCCATCTCTGCCTCTCGTGTGACAGAGGCTGTGAGCTACTAAGTCACTGGGCAGAACGTCAGCTTCCCCACTAAATCTCTCATCTCCGGCACAGAGCAGTCATTCAACAAATACAGAATGAATAAATCAGGTAGATAAATGGCTCCCTCACATGCTGTACTCCTGGTGCCCAGCCCACAGCCCAGAGCTCCTCTTGACCTGGTCCCACCGCAGAATTCAGGCTTGATTTCTCAGCCATTCAGCCTTGTCCAGAAGTCCAGCTGTGACAGCTAATGGATAAAATCATTCAATTTGCAAGTTCCCCTGAGTCTGGGCTGTAGAAGAGGCCAGATCCCCAGGACGTTTCACACCTGGATCTTAGCCCTCAGACCCATGACCCCACCTCTGCAGACATTCCACCCTCGGTGCCTCTGAGAGGCAGGAACAGGAGACATGAGAATGGAGGATGTGTCTTCACCTTCGTGAATCCTCTAGCAAGGACAGTGTCTGCGATACCAGCCGATGCTCATCAAAACCAAGGCTCTTGGGGCCAGTTCCTCTCGGATTTGAGGATCAGGAAAGAAGACTGACTCCAGATCTCTGCTTTCATCAAAGATGCTGCAAATCACATCTGAGGTGGTCAGAGTGAAAAGAAATCATTAGGTAAGAACAAAAGGAGGATTTTCTCCTCTGGGATAAGCTTCCCAGGAAACCGCTGGCCCCACTCATCATGGCATCCAGGGACCCCTGGGGGCAGTGGCTTAGATGTGACCCTTCAGTGCTGCTTTCCTTCCTCAGAGTCCAGCTGAGAACACTCTCCCCTGATGCTCTGGGCAAAGGGCTGACCCTGAAGGTGCCTGAGGTTTTTATGACGCTCTTCCAAAGCCCTGAGCCTGACCCACAGGTCTGGGGCCTGTAGTTTAATTGGCTGGGCTGTCAGCAGCTATACTGAAGACAGAGCCATCAAGGGACATAACGGCCCAGTAAGAGCAGACACCCCTGTCACTCCAGCCATGGTGTCCTTCATAAATGTGCTTCATTAATAGAGAAGGAGGTTTTGGGGTCTTCCCTGCTCCTACACCACCCTTCCAGCTCCCCAAGACCCCTTTTGTCCTCCCAGCAGACGAAGCCTGGCAGAGGGAGAAGCCCTCACAGGACAAGTCAGCCTCAGCAATCTTTTGTCTAGTATTAAAGCGTTTGTTAATTGTTACAACAGCGATAGGAAGGTGTTGCTAGGGCGAGGAGGAGAAACATTCAAACCACAGCACCTACAAGTGAGTTCTCTGATGCACCGATTGAAGTCCATCTCTATAGAAGTAGCCACAGGTTCTTAGGAGTCAAAAAGGTGCAATTACTGGTTAAGGCAATAACTTTCTAGTCCTCTGGGAGTATGTGAAGGCCCCTGAAGAGCCCATGGGTTCAAGTTTCATTTGCTGCAAAAAGTATTTGCTCCTTGAGGTCAGACACACCCTTCACCTTCCCCCTGAAGTCTGGAGACACAATCCAGCTGCCATAGCATGAGAGCCTCTCTGTTTGCACAGAACTCAAGAGTCCACAGCCAAGACACGATCAGAGAGCCTGCCCCAGCTACTGGATACCTGTAACACTTCATCGCCTCAGGTCTACTCCACCCGAGGCACGGGGAAGAGAAGGAGGGCAGTCAGGGGCCCCCTTGGAAAGAGCTCTCCCAGAAGTCCTGCCCGCCACTCTGCTTACACCTCACGGGTCAGAACTTGGTCACGTGGCCACACCCAGCTGCAAGTGGGGCTGGGAAATGCAGTCTTTTATCTGGTCACACTGCAGCCAGAATAAAATCTGATCTCAGTAAGGAAGAAGGTGAGAACAAATATTGAATAGGCAACTAGCGGTCTCCTCCACCTGGCTCATGTTTTTTACAGGTGATCAAAAGCACAGAGGAGTTAAGAAACTTGCCCAAGGAAACAGCAGAACCAGGACTGGGAATCCAGGTTTTCCTACCCAATATCCTATTCCCCGCCCATTGCTTCCCTAACAGCGTGCTTTCTGAACTGTTGAGACTTTCACAGAAGTCACCGCCAGAGGCCATTAGCAAAGGAGTATCCTCTCTCCCCCTCCAACCCTCCCCCCCTCCACACACACAGGCTCCTCAGGGTCAGGAAAAATCAGCCTCAGTTTTGAAAATAAATCTGTCACCCCCATCGATCACGAAAAACAATCCGTCGCTCGTCTGCAGGGGTGAAGTCGTGTCAAATCAGGGACTGGACTAAATTGGAAATGACCAGTGGATTCATTCCAACCATCACCTTGACAGTTCCAGGAGACAGCCACAGAAGCCAGGGTTGCTTTTATTCTCTGCTGCTTGTGTTTCTCTCTTGGCTCTACAGCGACAATAAAAAAGAGGTCGTCTCCTACGCTGCTCTGAGATCCCTGAGAATAGTTATGCAAAGATAAGGCAGAAGAGAAAAAAACAATTTCCTTCCAATATTTTTAGCTTCTTAGGAAAACAACTACAGTGGAGAAAATATTCATCTCTGCCACTGTGGCAAAGAATGACTAGGATACAAAGCAAATGCAATGGGGCCTCACGTGCAGTGAGAAAATAACACAATTAAAAGACCCCAGCGACACCCAAATTCTTGAGGAAGTGTGTGTACTTCCATTTTTCTGGTGAAGCTCCCTAGAAAGGCCTGCGAGAAAATAAAGGCTACTTTCTTCCCTTACTTTTCAAATGGGTCCTTTTACATGTGCAACTAGATGGCTCTTACATCTGGATGGTGTTAGATTATAAAGGGTTCTATATGCAAAAAGCATTTCATAAGGAAAGTGGATTCTATACATATCCTTGTGAAAGAATAGGATAAATGCCTTTAAAGAGACAAAGTCCAAGAGGGATGACATTGCATATGACAACAGAAAAATATTAAACTGGGTCATACAGGAATGAAGGAACATGTCCAAACCTCATTGCTTGCCAACGTCATATATAAGAAAATACAGGCATACTATAAAATTGATTTCTAACATCAGAGTCAATTAGCAGTTGTTTATCTTCTATGTGCCAACAGCTGTGCCAGGTGTGTTCACAAATGGTGCCCATTTAGTCCTTGTTCCAAGCCTATGAGGTAGTCACATTTTATTCCCATTGTACAGATGAGAAAGCTGAGGCTCAAAGAGATTAGCAACACTCATTAAGGGACAAAGGCAAGGGCAGGTCTGGAACCCACTGGTTGTGACTGCAAGTCCAGTGAGGTCTCTCTGCTCCAAAGAGCAGGCTCCCTTTCTAGAAGATTACCGACAATACTCAAGTGAGGTGATACTGTAGATCAGGGACAGACGAGAGGCTTCATCCAGGGTTCAGAGTTCAGGTCCGCACTCACTGGCTCATTAGTGGACAAATGACTCCTTCTCTGAGCTTTTTCCTCATTTTATAAAAATGGCCTGTTAATACCTCTCCAAGTGCTATTAATATTTAATTAGAGAATGAGGTACAGTGTCTGCCATATATTCTATTTCTATTCTACTCTAATGACAAAAATGGCCCACGAAACATTCATTATGAAATCAGGATACTTGGAGAAACTCCTCTGGGGGAATGGTCTGCTCTGAGCTGCACTGTTGTATGCCTCATTAGTCCAGCAAATCCTCCCTGAGCACTTGCTCAGTGCCAGGCTGTGCTGGGCACTAGGGCACCAGAGCCTCAAACACACTGTGGTCCCTGCCCTTGAGGAATCTGCTGAGGGGCAGTGCACAGAGCAGCTGTGGTCACTGATCCCCGGCCTGTGTCTGGTGACGGCCACTGCAGCTCACAGGACTGTTCTTGCCTACACCTGCCATCGGGGCCGATGTCCTGCTTCCCTCTTGGAACAGAAGCCTCGCCCTCTGCTCGAGATTCCCAGGGCCTCTAAGAAGCTACACTCAGTGCTCTCAGCACCCATCCCACCTGCCACATCCCTTTCTTCTCTGCAGTGAAGGTCACAGAGGACTTTGATACCCATGGAGCCTCTGAGGTCAGGCAAAGTCAAGGGCTTGATCTCGTGACCAAGGATGCTGCCCCACCTTTGCGTCACCTTCCCCATCTTTGTGTCACATCGCTTAGTGCAGAGTTCCTGAGAAGTGTGTCCTTTTATTCACATGGCGTACACGTGATGGAATGACCTACATGGGTCTGGCAACGTTCAGGCCTAGCCCTGAGCACCCCATAAAAGGCAAACTCCTCCACATTCCCTTTCTCCATAATGACTCCCCGGGACCAACCGGCGATGCTCCTCCAACTAACAGCACTGAGAGCCTGCATTGTAGGCAAAGCTCTGCGCTCTGTGCTGAGGACCGGCATGGAGTAGGGCCAACACCTTCTTACAAATATCACAGGATTGAGTGATAGAACAAACATGGGAGATGGTCCTATAATCAGCGGGTACAAACGCATGGCGAGAGGCTGCAGCTCAAGGTAAACGGGAAACCCAAGGCCGTGTATGATCTTCCAGGGCCAGTCTAGCTTTGGAGGCCCCCTTCGTATCATATTAAGGTGCACGTACATTCTACCTCCAACATGATGTATAATTTTTTTGTCATAAAATTTTGAAATATTTTAAAAATAGTTTTGCCTTCAATATTACGTGGCTCCCAGTAACAATAACTTACCGTCGTCTCTGGTTTCTTCGACCACTTTGTTCCTTGGGGAGTTCTTGATCTGTGAGGAAAGCTAACCTATAGTTTGTTGCTAAATGTAATAAAATTTTTGAACAGTAAATTGACTGTATATATATATACATATGTGTATACACACATAGGCATGCACATATATTTCATAGATATAGAATTAAATGCTGATTAGCTTCAATGCAGTTTTCCTACACATTTTTGAGCCAATAAATTGCTTTTCCAGTCTTCAAACATTTTAGAAGCCTTGAAATCTCCTGGCCACAGTGTCTAATGATGAAAAGAAGCCTGGAAAGGAAAGGACAGGAGAGGGAAGGCTGGGAGAGCTCGTGAAGGGCCGTGAATGGCAGGGAGGGTACAGAGGACACTCTAAGGGCTGTAGGGGACATGGGAATGATGTAAACCAGGGAAAAAATAAGGCCAGGTTTGCGTTGGAACAGTCACCATGGTTGTCCCGTGGAGGGTGGATGGTGGTGAGGACACGCAGTGGGGAGAGGCAGGACTATAAGTGGGAACAGGAAGAAGGCTGGTGAATGGGTCCAGGGGAGACATGATAAGCCCCTCCCAGCACAGAGTGTAGGATGGAGAAGACAAACCCAATCCAGACAGGCAGGCAGGCAGGGAGGGGACTTAGGGAGAGCATCTCTGGACGCTCCAGTGGAACAAGGAAGAGGCACTGGCCACAAATGAGAACATGCCATAGCGGACACCCAGGGCTGCTCTCCCCCTTAGGATATGCTCACTGAGGGTGTGAAGTTCTTCAGGCCAGAGGGTTTCTATGGAGATGGGGATGGGAAGCAAAAGAGTGTATCTTCACCACACTCGGTTCAAGACACCCAGACTCCCACCCCCAAATCACCATCTTTTCCCTCTTTATACGTATCTATTCGTTCAAGCCTCGTGACAGCCCAAGGAGATGGACAGTGTTATTCTGAATTTATAGATGAGGAAATGAAAGCCCAGAGAGGTTTAGTGACTTGCCCAAGGTCCTACCACTGCTAACTAGTGAGATGAGAGTTTGAATCTGGAAAATCACACCCTTCCCACAATATCCTGTTGCTTCCAAAGCTCACTGACATCAGGGCAGGAAGGTTACTACTGCTGGCATTGAAGAACGATGGTACAGGCAACATCTTACTGTACTACTTACTGTCTTATGCATTTAAATTCATTTAGTCATCATGAGACTGTTGCCTCAGCATGGCAACCCAATGGATCCGATAACGTCATTTTCTATTTGATCCTAGTGGCGATGGGGTCTGTAGATGTATCAATACCTCCCACCCTGAAAGGGCTCATTGAAATGGACCAAAAATGGAAAGATACAGAAGTAGCAAAATGAAATTACATTTAAAAATACAACATAGTTTACTGGAAAAGAAATGAAAATAATAATCCACCTTAGAAATTTACCAGGTCTCATAAACCTGTTAAGACAAGATTGGTAACAGGTGTAAAATCCAATGTGAGACTTCAGTGAATCCTGGTGGCGAAGAATCTTCAAGTGACGTATGTGGACAGGAGAATAAAATTGGAGAAGAAGGGGCAGAAGCAGGGAGAATGCACAGTTTTATGGCTGATCTGGTGTGAGAGGAGAGAGAAAAAGAGGGAAGGATCCCAGATGAGTTCAGGTTTCTGAACTGGGTAGGCAGGCTGTAGGGGTGAGAGGGGTATAAGGCAGATAGAAAAAGCAGTTAGGTGTGTAGACCTGGAGCTCAGAAGAGAGATGGGAATGTGTCCACCTCTTGTTGAAGCCATGGGAACAGGTAAGACATACCCAGGGAGGGTATTGTGTAATGAAGAGAGAACTGGGCAGAGGACACAGTCCTAAGAAACACCAACAAGCATAGAAATGAGAGATGAGAAACAGGGGGCATACAATCCGAAAAGCTGGATAGAGATTTCATTTAAAAAACAGCTGACAATGCAGCCCTCAGGGAGGTAAGGGTGCAAATCCTCTCTACCGGCCCAGGTAAGATGGGCTTTTCTTGAGATGCAGAAGCATGGCCATGCTTAAGTGGATGAAAAGCTGAGGCAAGACAGGAATGCCCTCAGGAAAACAGAGGAATGGATCTGGGAGGGAAAATGTCAGGGGCTAAAAATTCAGAGCCTGCCCAAGCCAAGCCTAAAGAAAGATAAGAACCTGCAAATATTTGACGTGTGTTAATGCCAACAAGGGAAAGAACTGATTCTGCTCCAAATAGGGGGCTGCCACTTGTAAGTGATGATAAGAAATAAAAGCCACTGGGCTTCCCTGGTGGCGCAGTGGTTGAGAGTCCGCCTGCCGATGCAGGGGACACGGGTTCGTGCCCCGGTCCGGGAAGATCCCACATGCCGCGGAGCGGCTGGGCCGGTGAGCCATGGCCGCTGAGCCTGCGCATCCGGAGCCTGTGCTCCGCAGCGGGAGAGGCCACAACAGTGAGAGGCCCGCGTACTGCAAAAAAAA
>NW_020173393.1:4031714-4132842 GCF_003031525.2 Neophocaena asiaeorientalis asiaeorientalis | reverse complement strand
AAAAAAAAAAAAAAAAAAAAAAAAGTAATAAAAGCCACTGATTATCAGCTCCAAACACCAAAGGACTTATTTGCAGAGTTACTGTCTCAGGGAAATGGAGAAGAATAGAGAGAATGCAGACTTATAACAGTTATAGATGACATGTCCAAAGAAACAAAGTGGCTCATCCGCTGTTAAGGGCAGGGTGTAAATTGACCCAGTTGTGGAGGAGCTGTCTCTAAGTCTTGGAAACGCTCGCTGACCCAGCGACAATGACACTTCCAGAAATTGATTCTAGGAAAGATATTGAATATGTGCTCACTGATTTGTATCTATAAGGATATTAATGACAATTTTTGAAAAATTAGAAAAGAAATGTCCAGAAATACAAGTTAGGATAAAATCAATGGCACATCCATATTAAGAGCATAACAAGACTTGAATCAAAACAAAGACTTGAATAAACAAAAACAAAAAAACGCATAGACTTGAATCAAAATTTCTGCTTTCTCACTCCTGTTTCACCTATCCTATGCTACTTTGGCTTCTGCTGGTTTGTACCCCTCAGTAGCTGCTCATGGTAACTCACCAGTGGCCACCAAGGTGCCAAATCCAAGGGGACCCTCTTAGAGTGCGTCTTACTCAACCTTTCTCCATCCTCTGTCTTGCTGTTGGCCCAAAGGCACCACATTTCCCTTCTGCCTCTCTAGCTGTTTCTTCACAGTTTGCTTTGCTGACTCTGAATTAGCAACCCAACCTCTAGTCTCACGGTAGGGGCGTTGCTCAGGGTTCCCTTCTCTTACCTCCGCACGTTATCTAGATGGGTCACATCACCATGCCTTGGGGGCGCGGGGGACACCTGCTTTCGTGGACAACTATGCATTGTCTAGGGCACAAGTTTCCCTGTTATCAGGTTACGATTCTATGGGACCTACTTTAAAACCCTGCAAGTAGTAGATTACTGAGAGCAATGCAAAATAATTTTTTGTCTACAGACGTGGAAATGGTTCTGTCTCAGGGAAGGACAATCTTCTCCCCTCCCAAAGGAAAAAAGAAAGCCAGTTTTGCCTCTGTTTGCATATTCATGTCAACATTCCTCATCTATGAATGTCTCTGGTTTTTGGATTTTCCGCTGCACTGGTTGCGACACCTCACCGGCTTCCTCGTAAATGAATCAAATAAAATCATGTTGATTTTACTTCTGTATGAGAGTTGTGATGTTACCTTGTCTTGAAAATTACTTTTCAACAGTTTTAAGAGCTGTCTAGAGCCAAATGTATGTCTCCATTCCTGACCACCCCCCACCTCACTGATTTGTATATACAGAGAGTTGGCTGTCTCTATTTGCAATAGTTACGTTCTATAAAGTTGCACTGAATGAGCAAATACCGAACCATTGCTCCTAGGCTCCTGAGAGCCTCAGATACAATGTTTTTGTCAACCGGTCAATACATAACCTTGTTTTATGTCTGTTTTTGTTTAAAGATACCTTGTTTAATATACACTGTTAATTCATTAACACTGAGCCCACAGCCAAGAGCTGTAACTCACACAGAGCAAAGCTTACCTAACACATGCATTTTCTCTGGAAGGCACATCACAGCCTTCTTGCGCTCAGGGACACTAGGCAGCACTTCGGCACTATGCTTGGGGGCTATTTTCAACAGAAAAATCAGCAACAAAAAGCACCCAAATGGGAAAAACATGGCACTAAACAGACCGTGAAAAGGATATTATTTACAGGAGGAGACCTGAAACCAGAAGGCAGGGCGTCTCCTTGTTCAACCTGGGAACGTGTGCATTTGGCAACTCAAAGTTTTCATCTCTCTGCGCATGTCTGTGAGTGACCGTGAAAGCACTGTGAGTACTGCTTTTGGTATCACAATTACATTTTAGCAAGTAGATGAATTTGCAATCATGGAGTCTGCAGATATTAAGGACAGACTGTATTTCTGTATCCACATTCAATGTAATATACATCTCCCCCTTGGTTTCAGGATCCATAAAAACCAAGACCATCTCTATTTTATTCATCATCCTACCTATTTAATACCTATTGTATTTATTGAAGTAAAAATAATAAGTGCATGGGAAAATGTTCATTATATACTGCTAAATAATCAGTTATAGAACATGTACACTTTGGCTTAATTTTGTGTAAAGAAATGTACATTTCTGCATTAGAAAAAACAAAAACAAACCATTGGAAGAGTTACACCAAAATTTGGAGTAGTTATCTCCAAGTGGTGGGGTTATGGGTGATTTTTATATTCTTTTGATGTTTTTCTGTGTCTTCCAAAACAAAAATAATAGAAACATATTTCTTTCACCATCACTACAAAACGCCATGAAAATGTGAAGAGCTGCCCTAACCTTCCCAACACGTACAGAAGTCTGAACAATTCCAGGTATCAGAGTCTCTCTAACTTGCAAGCAAATAATTGATCAGCATCCCTCCAGGCTGTTCATATGATGGGGTTTACAGCTCACCCCCAGAGGACCAGAACTCTCCTAGGTAATAATATCTTTTATCTGGTATCTTTGAAAAAATGTGGCCAGAATGAAGTTTAATGCTCTTGGCATATTACAGGCATTCCGTTGCCCAATCATTCTGAATCCTAAACTCCCCGCAATACAGAATATCATTCATCTTGTTAGCCACACCTAATTGAGGATGCATGCCCATCCTTGCTTCAAACTTCTGGATGTACCAGCCAGACACGGAAGTGAAATGCACAAGGCTCTGTCCTCAGGGAGTTCAGAGTCCAGGACAGCTCAAGGCAGCGGGATGGCCGTGAACTGCCTGCCAGAGGCCTTTAGATGCCTAAACTGCCATGGCTTGGATTAAATGCTTTGGGGTGGGTGCAGGGGCCAAGGGCACATACCATCCCTACTGTAAAAGGCAATTATGGGTCCATTATCGACTTCTCCCTTGGGATACTCCTCTGGGCTCAATTTTATTGTACTTAGTTCATATACCATCCTATATAAAATAGCCTGGGCCAACTTTAAATGTACTTTCTGCTTAACCTTCAAATTCAAAAAAGGAATCAATTAATCAGAACCCCTGCCTCCTCCTGTCCCCCCCACCTTTCCCCCAAGCTATCAGGTTAATCCAGGATTCACAGCTCACTGAAACCTTCGACAGTAGCCGGAGGGCAGGAGTCCTAAGAGTCTGGGGTCAGGATGTTATTTCACAGCTATCCCAAGGTCTGAGATATAGGGAAGGTCTCGTAACTCCTGAGGGCTTCCACGTTCCCTAGAGTAAAATGGTGGTGATTATCCCAGTTAGTCTCAGAGTCACGATGAGGATCAATAACGTTTATAAAAGGCTCTAGAAAGACAGTATTGTAAAGGATTTACAAACACAGGTGGCACTGGCCACTTGGACAGGGCCTGGGGTTTTCCTCCCAAAGTGAGTTTCCCGAACTGTGGTCTGGATGTCTGCCCGGCTATCACGCCAGGTCAGGAGATGCACAGTTAGGGTCCTCCTTTCTCTGACAGGCTTTCTTTTGCAAACCTTCTTTGGGTCAGGCTCCCAGCTTCCTTCCCTTCTCCATAAAGAATTCCCTCCTCCCTTCCCCAGTTCCTCATTGCTTGAGGCACTGTAAGCTTATTCCACCAATGGGGCTGAGACAACAGGTCAAACGGTTATAAAGCAAGTTGAAACCTAACTGCATCCCAAACACGAACATAAACCCCATATTAATTAATGAGTTCAATGTAACACATGAAACTATTAGAAACACCAACTTGGTCATAGTTTTTATCTCTGATAGATGCCTTGTCGGGTCACTTAAATTTTTGTCTCTGTGTTTTTCTGCTTTTCCAAATTTTCTGCAGTGTAGCACGTATATCTCCACAACATCCATGCATTCAACACCAATTTACTGAGTGCCTACTATGTGTCAGTCACGATTCCAGGCACTAGTAACCAGAACGGATGAAGCTAGAGTGTCCTTGGGGAAGCACAAAGTCTAATGGACAGGCATGCAATAAACAAACAGACACAAATAATTAGATAATCACAAACTGGGATAAGTTCTGTGAACAGTGGCATAAATTGTTCGAAGCGGGAGTGGGAAGGAGACTAACTTATATTAGGGTGTCAAGTAGGGTCTCTCTGTGATGTGACCTTTAAAGCGACATGCAAAGGAGAAGGATGAATGAGCTGGTGAAGAGTGTGAGTGGGGAGAGAGTTCCAGGGAGAGGGAACAGCTTGGGAAAAGGCCCTGAGGCACGGAAGAGGGTGGCCATGGTGTTTCTGAAGAACAGAAAAAAGACTAGCGTGGCAGCTGGCACACGTGAGCGAGGCAGAGGCAATGCAGAAGTGGAGGTTATGAATAGACATGAATTAAAGCAGACTTGAAATATCACTTCATGCCTATGAAATGGTCAAATTTTTAAAAGATGACAGTATATAATTTTGTCAAGGGTTACACTAAAAGTGCTCATATCATTAAAAAAATAGCATAATTATTTCATTGACAGCAATCTGTGAAATGCAGCAAAAGCCATAAGGACGTCTCTACCTTTTAATACCTTACTCCTTGAAATTCAGCCTAGAATATCATTCAAACAGAAGGTTACAAGGCAGGAAGATGGTGACATTTTGGAAACACCCAAATATCCAACAATACAGGAATTGTTAAGCAAATTCTGGCAATTAAGACTCTATGGGACACTAAGAAGCCATTAAAACAATGTTGAAGATTCCTTAAGAACACGTAAAATATTTATTTTATGGTGTTGAGTGACAGGCGGAGACATAGGACATGAGGCATAATTACATAAGAATGGGGTCAATGATTGAAAAGGAATATGCACTTACAAAGAAATCAATTGGTATATGAGATATATTTTCTACCTGCTTTGCTGTAGATACTACATTATTCTTTTCAAGTACAAGGATGAGGAGGACAAAGAAGGAAGAACAGCAGCAGATACCATAGTAGCTGCAGCAACTGTACCTGCTTTTAGCCCTGAGCCCAGCTGGAAAAGGATTGGTGGGAAGAGTTACACACTTCTAATGATTCAAGACATCCCCTGCTAGGGAAGTCTATAGGGTGGATGGACATCCACTCGTTGCTGGGTCCCCACAGACCTTCCCGCCACAGCTCCACTTAAGACGCTCAAAATGACTGAGGGTCAAGCCAGTGGTGCGTATGATTTAGAAACCACCACTGACTGACGCTCTGGTTTCCCTGCTTTCTGGCACGCGCAGCCAATCCCTCCGCATCCAGCCAGGTTTGTGCTCCCTGATGCACAGGCCATTCCACTCTTAGTGTAATGAGGTCTCTGCATTCCAGAAGGCCAGTGATGGGCAAGGCACCCTGGGATCTCCCTGGCCCTGACATAATTTTGGCTGAGGGCGCACGCCAAGCTCTCGAAATTGTCGGCCCTCCCAGATCCCTTTGGGAAGCGGCAAGTGGCTACCCTTTGTCCCTTGGACCCACTGCAGTGAAGATCTTAGGGTTTACTGGTGAGGAGGGCCTGGGCAGGGAGAGAGAGAGAGAGCCTCCAGGCTGTTAAATTGCCTGAAGCTCCAATCTACTAAGCACCTACTAAGTTCCAGGCGTTGTACCAGGCACTTACAGTTATATAGCCAGGTGGGGTAAGAGCAGGGATTAGAGTCAGACTTGATAGGCTCTAACCTCAGCCACTTCCTAGTAAGTAAGCTTCATGACTCGCAACAAAGTACTTAACCTCTCTAAGCTTTGGTAGTGACGGTGCTGATGGCCCGTACCTTCCTTTTTGGGGCTGCAAGCAGAGTCACTGCAATATTAGCCATCATTAATATTAATGACCCTTATTTCTATCCAGTGAGATAAGCAGTATAATCCCCATTTAACAGATGGGTAAACGGGATCAGAGAGGTTAAGCAAACTGCCCAAAGCTGTCTAGCATCCTAAGGGCAGAACCCGGATTCCAATTCAGATGGAGCTGTAGGGAGACTTCTCATCCGACTACCCCTTTCTCATCTGAGCAGGGAGTAAAGCTTGGTTTGCATCCCAGGGCTCAGCAAATGTGCAACTGTTCTTGCACCTTCCAAGAATGTCAATGATTTACTAACTATGATAAAAATAATCTCTCACATTTATACAGAGTGCTTTAACACTTATAATAATCTTTCACGTTCACATTTGACTTTAAGGGGGAAACCTGCTTTCAAGTTGTATAAATTTTATATAACATAGCAAAACAAAGAAAACATTTACAGTGACCCATAATCTCACTTATGTATATATATTATATATACACACATACATACACATATATCCCTATTATAAATGTAAATATATACCATATATAGGGTATGTGTTGTCTGTATGTGTGCATGAGAGCCCATAGACTAAAATACATTTTTTAAGGGAGGGTTGGTCCCATTAAAAGAAAGCCTTTGGTCTTAGCTAAGATCTCTTAGCTGCCCTCCCTACACTCCCCCTTTAATGTTCACCTCAATGCAAAAGATGTGCAAACACAGGACTGGACCTGAAGTTGGGGACCTCTCCGGAAATGAGAAGAAGTCTTTGCATCACCTGTAGGTGATCTGGGAGAGAGAGGAGAGAAAAACGGGAAAAATCCCTGCCCACCGAAAGGACTTTTAAGGCTGTGAAAGGATTTTGAGTTGTCTGCTGGTCAGCCCTGCAACGTCATCTCTTGCCTGTGCCCCTCCCCTCCTCCCAAGCATCAAGAGAGGTACTGCTGCTGCAGAAAACAGCCTGGTGCTCATGCAGCTTTGGGACAGCAGTAGAGAGGGGCCAGTTTCACATCTGACCCCATTAGGACAGCCCGGAAAAACAGAGTGATGCTCTGGAACTCAGAGCAGGCAGTGAACAGGGGCCACAGGTGCTCCCCTGGGAGTCTCCAGATGTCTTCGGGGCAGGATCAAACCAAGCGCAGGATCTGGAATGGGGGATTCTGCTCAATACTTCGTAGCTCTCACTGACAAATGGGTACCAGCTGAGAAATGGACAGTAATTACACATGTGGTTTTGTAATTTTTTTTTTTTTTTTTTTTTTAAACTTACCATAGCATGAACCCATGCCATTAGATATTCCCTGAAAACATGGTTTGTAATATCGGCATAGAATTCCACCGTGTGCATGCATAAAACTTTACTTAACTATGTTCCTATTGGGGCAGTTAGGTGATTTCCAAGTCTTTGCCTTTATAAATAATACAGTGATGACCTCCATGTACACAATTCTTTTTCAGCAGCTCTGATTAGTTTGTTAGAAAAAAAAAAGAGCAAATTGTCCTCTAGATACACTGTGCCAGCTAACCCACCTGCAGAAATGCCTGCCTCCTTTGTCCTTGACAGCGCTGGTTATTATCACTTAAAAGTAGATATATTTTGGTAATCTTACAGGTTAAAATTCATTTATTTGATTATCTGTGACACTGGACATTTTACACTTGTTTTTCACCATTCATATATTGTTTGGCGGTTACCTATTTATACCTTTTAGGCCTTTCTAAACAAAAATCAGTGTGATGACATTTTTATTGACTTATTAGAGCTCTTTATGTGTAAGAATATTATCCCTTTTTTCTCTATTTTGTCACAGTTTTCCACACTCAGTTTACCTATTTGCTTTCTGAATTTTGTTAGTATAGCATAGGAGATTTTTCTTCTTCTTCCTTTTTTCATAATAAATTTGTAAGCCATGACTCAATGGTGGATGTATTTCCTTTTAATGAACTGCAATTTCTTCCTCATACAGAACAATATTTTCTTTATTTTCTTCTAGTTCTTGCTTTTTTCTGCTTTTAACTTCTTAATCGATCCAGAATTTATTTATTAGCATACCGTGATATCTATGCAATGCATTCTATTTCAATTCCAAATTATTAACCAATTACAGATATACTATGCTTATATGAATTCTCCATGCAAATAAACTTTGAAAGCCAGTTTCACTCTATGCTGGATTATTTTCTGGGCTTTAATTTTTTTTCTTTTTTGCGGTACCCGGGCCTCTCACTGTTGTGCCCTCTCCCGTTGCAGAGCACAGGCTCCAGACGCACGGGCTCGGCGGCCATGGCTCACGGGCCCAGCCGCTCCGCGGCATGTGGGATCTTCCCGGACCGGGGCATGAACCCGTGTCCCCTGCATCGGTAGGCGGACTCTCAACCACTGCATCACCAGGGAAGCCCTGGTCTTTAATTATTATAGCTATAATAAACACAGGTATTTCACAGTGAAATCCACCCCCCTCGCCAAACCACCACTTTTAAAAGTGTTCTTCACTACACTCTCCTATATATTCTTTCAGATCAATTTTGAAATCACTCTGTCAAGTTCCAAAAAGAATCTCATTAGGGCTTTGATTGCAATTGTGTTAAACCCATAAATTAATTTGGGGAGAACTGATATCTTCACAATATTAAACTTGCTAATCCAACAACATGATATATCTCTCCATTTATTCAGTTCTTGTTTTATCATCCTCGATAAAGTTTTGGGTGTGTGTTCTCATATAGTTTCTGCACATTTCTTGGTTTTCTCCTAAGTATTTATATTTTAATTGCATTTGAGAATAGGATACATTTTGTTATTTTTTTATAATGGTGATTACTGGCATATAGCTATTGATTTTTGTTTATTTGCTTTGTGTCCGACCATAATACTGAAATCTCTTAGTAGTTCTAACAGCTCTTTTTTTTTTTTTTTTGGTTTAGTTTATTCTCTTAGGCTTTGAGGCTATAAGAACATTTTCTGCTAGAAATAAGAAAGTGCCTTTCCATTCCTAGCTTACCCAGAATTCTAATCTGTAATGAAGGCTGAATTTTTTCAAATTACTTTTCAGTCTCCTTGGAGAAGGTCAGATGGTTTCATCTTTTGACCCACTGATATGAAGCATCAGACCAATAGTTTTTCTAATATCCAACTTTTTTCATCGGTGCATTTCTGATCACGGTGCCTTATGCTTTCATTATGATGCTGGATTTCACGGGTCATATGAGGAAGAGCTGGAGCTTTGCAGCTATGTAATTAGAAGTTCAATTCCCAGCTGGGCCACTTCGGCAGGTATATGGCCTTGGGTCAGTCACTTACCTTCCAGTCAGTGGAGGTAAGTGCAAGAATTACAAATAAAATAGTTACTTGTAACAAGCTCAATACAATGGCCCTCAGTGCGCGGAAGATACTCAAGCTACCATACTCAAGGGTAGCTGCTGTTTTCATTACTATAATCATCCATTTTCTTTTGTGCTGTTATTTCAAGATTTCCATCAGTACAGGAATGACTGACCTCCAATTGTAATATATTTGGGGGCCATGTCTTGAGTCCAGCTAGCTCGATAAACAAACACTGTTAGCTTTTATTCTCATTAATGCCTCTCTGTGGCTCACTTTTTCTTTAAACTCAACCTTCAAAGTTAGGAAGGACGGGGGAGTGTTCACCGGGGTGCGTTTGCTGACTTATTGTACTTCATCTCCCAGGTGGCCCTAGTTCTCTGGGGAGCAGAGGGTCGCAGAAAAATCTAAACGTAACAGGATGTTTAATAGGGCTTTTCTCGTCACTTTGGAATTTTACCCAAGGCTACAAAACCAAGAAGAGTAAGGAGTAAGCGCAGGCCCGTTCTACAGAGAACAGCTAAGACACTTCCAGATGTCCCTTCCAGAGACTGCTAAGAGGTGTCCAACTGGACCCTCACTCTTTGCTCTGATACCACGCTCAGCCCATCCAGTAAGGAGACGGTACAGGCTGGGATGAAAGTCCCTGAGGTTGTGAATTGCAGGTGTAAAGTGAGAAAACTTTCTTTTCTCCTCCTCTTCCCTAAGCCAAGTGGGAGCGGGGTCTAAGGTAACCACTTGTAGGTACTATGTGTGCAGTGGGAGGGAGGGGAGAGGGTCCACAGGAAGAGGAGATGGACATCTCGTGCCCTAGCAGATGCTTTGCTCCTCTGCAGACGCTTCTTGTCTCATGCAGCAGCTCCTGAACCAGGTGTGATAAGAAGAGGCCTTCCCTCCTCCTCAGCCCCTTGGAGGTAACTCTCTCCAAGGTCCTACCCTCCAGGGAAGAAAGGAAGCGTCAAAGCAGCAGAGACACTGGCATGGGGGAGGGAGGGGAAGTGAAGGAACAGTCAGCACCCCGTCTCCAAGTCATTTAGAGGAAGACGTGGCCACAGTCCCTCTTCTGTGGCTGCCTTCAGTCTGGGATCAAGTGCACTGCTCGGGTGATAATGTCCCTTTGAGCATGGTATGGCCTGCATGGGAGACCTCTCCTCCCCTAGTTTCTCACAGTGTTAATGAGTTCTCCGTGAATCTTTAAATTTTGCTTTGATTCTGGGTGGAATGGTGATTCTACTTCTACTGGCTAACCTTGCTGTGTTTCCCTAAGATTTATGGACCATCCCACCAAGATCATAGCAGATGAGTTAGATGTCTGTGCTCATACCACCATCCTGCCCAGAAGGAAGTTTCCATTTACTTCTAATTCAGAGCCCTACGAGTTAAGCCAGGTTATGCTACCCCCACCTTACAGAGTGAAACTGACGCTTACAGAAATGAGAAAAATAAAAATAAAAGCCTCACAATGCTAGTTACGTAGCTCTGTTCTATTTTCTAGACCCTAAATTCCTCTTTCCCTCTCTCTATCCCTCCACTCTGCCCTAGAACTGCAAGCTAGACTAAAAACACACCAATCTGGGGATGCTCACTGCAGAGGGTCAGGACTCACCTCCACTCCCTGTCTGCCAAGGCCTCGTTCCCACTAGCCTTGGCCTCCCAGAAGACAGAAGGGTCTGGAAAGCATGCTTCTCTCTCTTACTTAAGACTGGAGACAGAATTATCAAAGGACAATTCCCATCTCCCCCTCCCACATTATCAAGAACCACCGCAGCCTCCTCTAGGTCCTGCAGCCACACGTCAAAGACTCCGGAACACCTGCAGAGCCACTCATCAGAGCTTCTGCGTGAATCCACCGCTGAGAAGGTGAAGAGAATGGCAACTGGAGAAATCCTCTACAGCAGGGTCCATGATGCTACAGTGAAGGGAATCTTCCCAGGCCTGAGATTACTTCTAAAAACCGTTCATTAAAAGGGGCTTCTGTGTCCTGGGTTCTCTGCTAGGCAGGTAACTTGTCTCACTGAAGCCTCACAACACAGTGGTATACTGTAATCTCTCACAAATGGAAGAAAAGAAACTGAGGCACCGACAGGAGAAGGAATTCACCCATGGTCATCCAGCTCACAAGTGCCAGCTTGAAATAAAAATCAGAATCTTTTTAGCTCTGAAGTCCCTCTACTTTTCACTAAATTCTAATGACTACCCTCACTTCACTGAGCCCAGCAATTGGAATTTCTCTTTTTTATCCCCTTGGAGAAAAGAGCAGGGCAGACACATATCACTTCAAGTAGAAATCCATAAATATGTAAATAAAATATAATGTGCAATCAACCCTCAGGTGGAGGCAATAGGAAGAGAGCTCTCCAAATCAGCAGTGCATGTCGCGTGTCTGGCTGTATCAAGTCGCTTTTCACTTAGAGAGCCTGAACCCTGTGAGACCACGATGAAGTGGACTCCCAGGCAAGGGCCCTTTGATTTACAAGAGTAAGCAATCACAGGGGGATGTATGATCACTTGGCTTGCTGGATTGTTGAGTTGTGATTCCATAGCGATGATGTGAAGAGAGCTGCCCAGGGTCTGGCTGAAACACAGCTTTTGGGGAAAGAGATTTCTGGAGCATAAGAGAGAAAACTTTAGTTGCTATAGACCTGTTTTTGAGATATGGAGGAACAGGTCACCCAAAAGTAAAACCAGAATCCATAAGTGAGTGTTGCATGGAGGCAGATATGGGTAAAAATGAGGGAGAGTTTCTGAGTGATCATTTTAAGACATCAACAAGCAGGTGCTCGGGCCATTAAAAGCGGTACCTGCAGAAAAGATGCAGGGCCAGGTTGGACCAGTACGGTGTCTGCACCTCTTTTCTTCTCACCTGCCCTCCCCGCTTACTGACCTCGGGCCCTATCGTCAACGCCATTGGCCTTGGTTCTCCTTGTGGACTCCAGACAGTCGATGCAAAGAGCCCGCCTACTGCCCCTACTCTTTCAACCTAATGGATACTCTCTGCTCCTAACTAGGACCCCATCCAGAGTTTTATGATAACTAGGCTAACACTGGGTAGTGAATAATAATAACCACCCAGGATCCCCAGCAGTGACCTGCTCTTCCATGGGAGAACATGAGCACCCCTATCAGAGGTGGCATTCAAGGTGAGACTGGGTGGGCACCAGAGTGCCCCTCTAGGACCCAGCTCCTATGACTGGACATCCGCTATTGCGTTTGTGCCAGAGAAAACCACCTGCTGCTCTAGACCAGAAAATCTCTGAGAGTCCAGACTACGGTATGATCATTGTGTTCTGAAATGGGATTTCCCGCGGGATGATGAAACACGACAAAAGAATACGGCCCGCCCTTCCAAATGCCAGTCAGTCCAGAGAAGTGGACAAGTAAGGCTTCCTGTTCTGATATCATTACTCATAATCATAACATCCATAACAATAATAGCAACAAATAAGGATTTGTTTCATTACAGGTATCTAAAGAGCGTTTTCAAAGCACTTTGATGTACATGATCATGTTTGCTCCCCAGGCTTATATCTCAGGAAAGATGGCGAATGGTTCAACTGACCAAAAGGAACAAAATGATGAATAGGAAAAAAAAAAAAAATATGAATGGGGCATCTCAAGAGAATAGCATGAAGAAAGAGAATTAAACTGCTTTCATTGGTACAAAGATGTCCTTTTGATTTTCAAATCCAGGTGCAACCTGGTAGTTCTCCTGGAAGAAGAAGAGAGAATGTTCTGGTCTCTCCTGAGCTCCAGGTTGACCTATACCATCACCTGCTGTACAGCTGCACCTCAAACACAACATATTCAAACCTGGGCTGGCTTTCTCGCCCCTAAAGCGTCTTCTGTGTTTTCCATCTCAGAAGACAGCTCCATCACTCATCTCCCAGGCACCCAAACCAGAAGCCTGGGAGTGTCATCTATGGCTCTCTTCTCTTATCCTCACATTACTAGGTTCCTATCTGGTAAATCTGTCCAGGCTCTGGCTTAACTGGCTAAGGGTCTTGCTGTGAACTCTAGACTATTGGCCTGGGACACTGCACTGTAACTAAACTCTTGACAATCTCTCCCCTTAAGGGTTAGAACCTGCTCCCAGTGCCCCAAGAATCTACCTAGTGACCTGGCAGACCTGGCAGAACCAGAATCATCACCACCTGCCCTCGCTGAATTGGGCCTCCTGGCATCTTCTTGATACCTGAGCTTGTAGCTTCCAGTTGCATGCCTCTGCCACCAGTACCTAGCACAGAGCTGGGCACGTGGAAGGGACTCAGCAGACGTTTGATGAACAGGACTATAGCTGCAGTGCATGGAGGCTATTCATGCTCAGCTTGTCTCCATAGTTACCAGTCTCTTTATCACTCAGTCCCACCCTCAAGAGAACATTTGCGGAGGAAACTCCATCAAACCATGTGATGGAGAGTTCCTTAGGCCAAGAGATTTAGTTGTAAGGAGGTAATTGACTTGTGAGCTTCATCTGATGATTCTGTGCCTCCGTTTTTTCCCATCTGCCTCTCAGAACTGCCTCAAGGATCAAGCAATACAATGGGCATACTACCAAAGTGGCATCTGGGTATGACACTGTATCAGTGGTTCTTAAACGTGGGTGTGCATCAGCGTCCCTCAGAGAGCTCCTTACAGCACAGACCTCTGGCCTCCATCCCCAGAACTTATGATTCACTAGGTCAGGGAACAGGGCCTGAGAATTTGCATTTCTAACGAGTCCCCTGGTGATGCCGATGCTTTTCGTTCAGGACAGAACTTTGAAATCCACTGCTCGAGATCATTTTAACAGCATTGCTCTTTCCACGCCAAACTTGTTTTTCTCCACAAAGTGTGCTATTTCGATACTTGACTTTGTGCTTTACTCTCTCTGCTGTTTTGTCGGAATCTTAACCCAGTCTGTAAATTCCTCTGGGCAGAAATTATACCTTCCACACTCCACACTCTCTCATTTTCTGTTTTGTAAAATAATGAGGACATTTCCAGTATGATTAATAATAGAATAGAGAAAGGGGGAAAAAACTCGGACTACCAACCCCAATAAACAGCCTCCACAAGTGGATATCAGCCCCGGGATTCTCTTAAACATTAATTATGAGGCAAAGAACATTCTACTATCAGTAGCAGTGTGGAAAAGATGATTACCTCTTTGATGACACATTTTGTAAAATGTGGGTTATTCAAGATTTTAGGCATAACTTACTTAAACATCAATATTTTTTGAAATATAAAACCACAAACAGCATTTTCAACTACATAATTTTTATACTGAGAGTCAGACAATCGTGTTTTCAACATGTAAAATCCATGACACAGCCGCGGCAACAGTGTGTAATAGATTGTAAATTTTTATTGAGATGATCACCTTGCGACTGAATTTCAAAATGCGTTATATGATCATCAGGAAATAAGTCCACGGGGACTGCTAAAGTGCTCTGAATATCATTTATAAAGATCAAAAACCCTGGAAACCCTGGAGAAAGAGAAAAGTCTCATCGGCAGGATCAAATCAATTATTTTTATGGATGAATACTGAATTGCAAAGCTGAGATAAGGTATTACTTGGTTTAATAACATATCCTTATGTCTTTTTAAAGTAGTAAGTTTTGTAATCAAGTTTCAATGAGGAATTTTACCAAAGGCCTGTTTTTGAAACTAATCAAGAAAATGGCATCTCCGTTCATCGTGGTGGTTCAATAACATTCAAAGGAATATTCCCAAGCAAAGGAAATACTCACTAACTCTGGGTTACGCGCTACCAAGACACACTACTGAGATATTTAAGAATGGTTACACTCAATTCTGCTATAACGCTTACTTTGAAAATGCAAATGTCTTCCGACATGATTGATATATTAGGAAACAATGTGAGGAGAGCGTGAATTTCACATTTGCTATGTGAGATTTTGTACACAGAAACACTAGTGAAGCAGAAAACCGCACCCAGCTGGACTGAGTCACATAGGAACACACAAGACGCACCCACCTCAAACATCTACCTGCTTCCTTCGTTCACTGTGTGTGTTACAAGCCACACTGATCCACACATGGTGTCACAACTTACTGCCACTTTCAGACAGCCCTCCTCCACCACTGCACAGTAGCTCATGGGCTGCAGCCTTTCTGATACCCACTTCCACAGGCAAACTCCAGGACGTTTCACGGTAACACCCCATTTGTACTACAGTATTTACGCATATCTTAGCCATTAACACACGTACAATTGTGCTGCCATTTTTACTAGGTTCCTCTCTTTTTGGTGTGTCACTGATGAGTGCTGTGCCCCAGCCCCATTTTCTCCCGTAAGCCCAGTGGTTTTTACTGCATAACTTGGAATAGTGCAATGATTTTTAGGCACACGTATGTTGCATGATAGCAGAACTGACTGTGTTTTACTTTTTTGTTCCATGGAAGTCACTGTGCTGATGGGTCCTTCTCTCCCCACCCAGAAGCCATCAAGGATTCCTTTTCCCTCAGAGGTCAATGGCTCATGTAGCCACCTCCCTGGTTCCCCACTGGAGCACCCCCAGCTCTGTACACCACATGATCAAGGGCATTCGAGTCAGGGAACCTGAGCGCAAATCCTGAGTGTGCTGTTGGCCAATTCTATGACTTTGGATAAAACTTTAAAAAATACTGAGTCTCTATTCTTTCATTTATATATGAGATAAAAGTACTTACATCAAATGGTTACTTAGGAAAAATGAGATAAAATAAATAATGTGATTTGCAGCAAAAAACAAACAAACCCATAAAACACTGAGTCCTTTTAATTTCTTGAGTTGCATTTGAAGCCAGAACATCTCAGGGGTACAGTCAGGGGTACAATCCCAGACAACACCCCTTGTTAGAAACACCACAGAAGCCTAGAGCTCTTGGGGATAGATACAAAGAACACTCCCATACACAGCCCTAGTCAGCAAACTCTTTAGCAGCATCCGGAAACCTCAGAGAAACCGTTGGAGCCTGGCTGGAGGGAACACTGACCAGGAGCCTGTAGGGATGTAGAATCCAAAGGACCCTTGGACAGAGAGTCTCAGCCCAGACTCCTAAGTAGGTGCCAGAAACCCCCAAGGGACACAGAGGTGGGAGGCTCTCAGGAACTAAGGCATTTCCAGAATCCACTGAGAGACGCTTTCAGAGCCAGGAGGCACTCAAGATGCAGCTGTCACCAGGAGCCCCTCAGAGACAGAACCAGAACCAGGAGCCCTCGGGGACACTGTCAAAACTAAGAGCTCATTAGGGTCACAGGCCCAGCCCAGAGATCCTCAGGGCCAAAAATAAAATCAGGAACACCTGACATACACAACAAGAATCAGAACCACTCAGAGACATAGACCAAATGAAGCCTCAGGTCACATGGTCAGAGCCACGAGCCCCCAGAGATACAACCAGAGCCTGGAACCTTCAGAGACACAGCCAGGAGCTCTCAGAGAAGCAGGCCCAGGAGCCCTCAGAGAAACAAGGCCAGGAGCCCGCAGAGACACTGTCAGCACTAGGAAGGCTCAGACACACCAGTGGCACCAGAAGCCCTTGGAGAGAGAGAGGGAACCAGTGTCCCGGGAAACACCGTCAGGACCAGGAACCTCTCCATGACACAGCTAGAGTCAGGTGCTTCTTAGACTCCCGGTCAAAGCCAGGAGGTCCCCAGAGATGCCTCTGGAGCCTCTAAGGCAAGACCAAAACTCTGGTGTTTTTTTTATCACAACAGAAAGCACACTCATACCAAAGTGGAGGAACGATTGCCACAGGAGCAGTCACGCCCAGCGACTGCCCAACCTCTCAAAACCGAGTCAGGAAGAAGAGTCCTACCTGCACACTTGGTTCTGGTGGTGAGGGGAGGCCCTGGCGGTCCCGTGCCCCCTTCCCCTGGTCGCGTAAGCAGCACCCGGATCTCATACTCCACATCGGGGTCCAGGTGCCACAGCTTATAGTTGGGGGAGTCGACGATGTGTGTCTCTGCCCAGGTGCCGGTGGTGGTGCGGTACTCCACCTCCTTCAGGATGATGGGGCCGTCTCCAATGATGGAGTTGGCATTCGGCTTGATCCACAGGTATGTGGCCCCCACGGCCAGCAGCTCTGGGGGGGCGATGGGTGTGGGAGGCTCTGAAAGACAGGAATCAGCAAAGGATGTCAGACCCAAATGGTTTATAGAGCAGACTCCAAACATGTGAGGACAAAGGACAGAATTCCAGACAGCCATAGAAAACAGCCCAAATCCCTTTCTCAACCCATTCACGTCCTACTTTAATTAAATCATTGTATGTAAATACCTGAATCAGTATTTCTTAAGTAACTATATTCAACACCTAACTGTACCTCCTTCATTTAAAGAAAGGAAAGAATGACGGCCATTGTGAGGAAAAGATTTTTCTTGAACACGGCAAAGATGCCTGGGGCAATAGTCTCTTTTCTGTCCTCAAATGAGAACCTGCCTTTACTAAAGCGGAGTTTGGTTCAAAACCCAGGAGAGTCAGGAGTTTACAAACATTTCTTTTATAGGGACACGTAGATTGTTAGTGGATCTTCTTCCAAATAGTGATAGGAGACTAAGTAGCAAGGGATGATGGCATAGCAGGAATTCAGCTTCTTCCTCAACCCTAGCAATCTCCTCCAGCAGAGAGAGGGGCACTGGCCACAGTGACCCCAGTGGGAATCAAGGGTCAAGGGAAAAGTCATGCTGAGTAATCTTGGATCTCCTATGTGTTGCCATCTCTCTTCCATTAAGTTCTGTAACTTCAGCTAAACAGACCAGAATTTCAGCAAAGCATGAATGGTGGCCTCTTTCCGGCAATTTTTAGCTCACTGGCAAATTATCATTTACTTTATCCTTATTTACCAGAAAATCTCAGTTGCATCACTTTGTGTAATTCTTCGGACATTATCACCTCCGTTTTAATGAATTAAAAAACTGAGAGCCCAAGGGATCAGATCACCTAACCAAGATAGCGGAGCAGGTAAGGCAGGATGGAACCCACATCTGATGCCTTTCAAGACCAGCTCTCCCTTTGGAAAGCTGTTTGCCTCTCGATACCCATTTTCTACAGATCAATGTGGATATATTTATTTTTATTTGTAGCAAAAAATGGCAGTGGGACAACAATAAAGAAGTGAGAAGAAAGAAGAGATAGGCCCCGTTCCCTACTACCCAATATAATCACCATTTTTATTTCTCCATGTTCCACTCCACTTTCTTTGCGTATACTTAAACCGTTTTTTTTGTGGCTACAGTAACACACAGACCCAATGTAGATTTTCTTTCCTTCCCTCACTTATTAGATCCAAAGGACTTTGTTTATATACTATGTGGCTTTTACCATGGCTGTCTTTAATAGTGATAGAACAATCCATCAGATAATCACACTAGTTATTCTCCGATCGATGGGCACCTGAGTTGTTTGCTGCAATGAACATCTCTGTGCAAATGATTCCGGTCCATCTCGTCTCATATTTTCTTAGGACCAACTTCCAGGAAGGGATTATCTATCAAAGGGTATGAACAAGTTATTGATTCTTGGAGTAGAACTAGGAAGTGAAGGGTGGGGAAGGCATCTGGGGGTGGAGTACCACTTAGCTGTGCTCAAGAACTTTTGGAGAGCCTCTGAGCTATTCAGGTGGCTAAGGCAGGTACGAGTTTCAGTTTGGAACTCAGGTGAGAGCTCTGGGATAGACAGGGCTCATTCAGTGTTTTCTTTCTAATTAATTATCTAGCAACAAAGATGCTCCTGAAAGAGAATAATCATTATGAAGCAGAGGTGGACAGTATTTTCTCAGTGTGACTTGAAGCAAATCTTCAGGGACAAGTTCAGATTGCCTCTATTATAGCCTGCCATTTGGTCAGAGAAGGAAATTAAGCAGATTAGTCAAGCTAGATGCTTTTCTTTACAAAGCCATGGAGGTTATTACTCAAGGCCTTGTTATCTCAAAGGTGTTTGCAGATTGATTTTTGGATAATTTGTTCCAGGTAGAGAAGTTGGCAGGCAGGTAATTTCTGGGCTCATTCTCTGTGCATTTTAAATATATAGACCCTTGATCACCATTATCAACTCTCCAGAGTTCCCATCAGTCTCCAATGAGGCCCCACGGGTGATATTTTATAGCTCTGTGATGACTCTGTCCAATTCCTTAGTATAATTATTTACAGACCAGCTCTGGACAGAATTAAGATCAGCAGGCTTTAATACTTTTAAGGCTTGAGCAAGGGCTACATTAAACTCTCTTCCACTGACTTTCCACAATGGTTTCCGCTCTCCCATTTCAGGCATTAGCAGTAAACCGCTGACCACCAGAAAGAAAATAAAGCATCAATCTTTCCAAATGTTTAGTCCCTTTTCATGTATTTCTGAAGGTCGGTGCAAGTATAGTAGCCAACATTCCCTCGAGGATATAAATGTCTCCATCTCAAACGACAAACTAGTTTACATGTCCATGTGCAGACTATCCTTCCCTCTGACCCCTCAAGAATTGTCATGAAGTACATCCTAGTGTTTCCTGTACTTGGCACCAAGAGGCCATCAGATTACTCTTGTTTTTCCTGTTTTTAGTGGCTTACAGGTTTATAAATGGCATTCTTTAGAAGCCACATGTACTAGTGTTCAAAGAGAAAAAAGCAGGAATGAGACACAGAATGATTTTTTTGGTAGGTACCACCTTTTTAAATAATGCACAGAAAGACCGTGTTTATCTGTATCAGTCGTCCTCTCTGAGATAAACTGTTCAGACGGACAGTGCAAGAACTCTATGAAGACATCTAATCCAACCACCAGAGTCATCAGACAGGAGACCAAGGACCAGGGAGAGCCCATGAAGCTAGAAGGAGGTGTAGGCAGCTTTGGAACTCAGGGCCCAGGTAGCATTCCCGCCCATCGTTTTCTCCTCTTGTACTTGAGATGTTTAAGCAATTAACCAGAAAGATCATTGAAGGAAGTCTGTAAGAGTAGTCTTTAACTCTGGTTGATACAAAGGACCTTATGAAAATGTGGTGAGAAGTTCCAGACTTTCCCCAGGAAAATGCACATAAGCCTACTACCTAGAGTTCTGTACATCATTTCAGGAATTCACAAATCCTTCTGAAGCCCCTTCATGAACCCTTGAAGGGTCTATGCTGAAAATAAAGGAAATCCACAGAGATTCTAATGACAGCCCACATGCCCCTAATAGCTGACACTTCTCTGGGACCCTGACCCTTTGTTTCAGGGGCTAAAGGCTGGGAGCACAATCATGTAAGGAAATGGAACTTGATGTAGGGGTCATAGACCTAGTACTTCCAAGGCTCCAGGTTCTCAAGCGTTCGGGTGAAAATAAACATGCTAAGATTTCCCCAGGACAACGCCAAGTAAATGTCTAGGTTCCCATGACTATGACCCACCCGGCACATTCACAGATTCAACATCTGGGCTACAACATGTGAAGGAAAAAAACATGATTCTACCCATCTAATGTTATAACTTAGGTAGAAATCTTCCACAGAGGCTGTCTTAGTAGCTTGGGTTGCTATAACAAAATACCATAGACTGGGTGGCTTACACAACAGACATGTATTTCTCACAGTTCTGGAGGCTGAGAAGTCCAAGATCAAGGTTCCAACAGATTCAGTGTCTGGTGAGGACCCTCTTCTTGGTTTGCAGACAGCTGCCTTCCTGCTGTGTCCTCACATGGTGCTGGTCTCTTCCTCTTCTTACAAGGGGATTAATTCCATAATGGGGACTCTGCATACACGACCACATCGAAACCTAATCAGCTCCCAAAGGCCCAGCTCCTAATACCATCACACTGGGATTAGGGCTTCCACATATGAATGGGCACAGGCCATGTTTTCAAATCCATCTTTCTGTGCATGAAGGGCTTTGTCTAATTGTGGGGTCTTGAGATGAACAACCTGGCAGAGAGAAACTCCCTGTGAAAGAAACCCCAACTGGTGTGTACTCTGTGCCTCTCACGTGCCAGACGGAGTGCTGAGTGTGTGTAATTCAGTGGTGAAAAGAAATACAGGTTGTCTGTACGCACGGACTCACAGGGTAAGGCAGCCAATTGAAGAGGCACTGACAATAATGTGGAATGAGAGTCATGATGGGGTGACAGGAACAGTTATGAGGCCTGTGAAGGGGCCTAATCTAGTCGAGAGCTTAGGGAAGCTCTTGCAGAGAACACCTGGGCATGATCTATGGGGCCAGAAATTCACATTAAGTCTGTGAGCAAAGAGACTGTCCTAGGAATCCTGTAGTTTGAGTTGCTTGGTAAGGTACCACCCAGAGCCAGACTGGTGAACAATTTTTTAAAACTATGTACTCTGCACACCTATTCATTCACTCATTATATAAACATCGAGTATCTGCTTCATGTCACACTCAGTCCTAGCCACTGAGGATACAGCAATAGACAAAACAGACACAGTCCTGGTTGCCAGGAGCTCACATTCCAGCTTTCGCTCAAGGACTGAGAGAAAGAGGAATAAGGAGAGAAAGAAGTTAATTCAGAAGCTGCTGAAGAGGAGAAAATCATAGGACAAGCCAGGCCTAGGGCGATGCTTATGGATCAATCAACTGATACACATACACCCAACAGAACACTACACAGCAAGGGAAAGGGAACAAACAACTGATACTCACCATGGACAAATCTCAAAAGAAAATTATGTTGTGCAAAAGAAGACAAAAAAGAAGAATGCACAATGATTCCATGTATATGAAAAGTTCAAGAACAGGCAAAACTGATCTACGGCGATAAAAGCCAGAATTACAGTTACCTGTGGGAACAGGTACTGACTTGGACGAGGCATAAGAGAATTTCTGGGGGTGTTAAAATGTACTACACATTGATCTGCGTGATTAAATAGTAACAACCAGAACCATGTTAACGCTGGTGGGGTGATTTCCTGGAAGGAGGCATAAGAAAACTTTCTGGGGTGATAAAAATGTCCTTATCTTGACTATAACTGTGTAAGACGCGTCAAACTGCACACTTAAAATATAGGTATTCCGCTGTATGCAAATGATACCTAAAAAAAAGTCTAAGAAAAACAAACAAAAACATGGCGTGCCTGTAACCCAGCAGGTGGGTTTGAATTAAGAAGAATGCCACAAAATCTTACTTGGAACTGAACCCCAGAATATTTGGAGGGAATGAGCCTTTAATCCCGTACCATTTCTGTCCACACAATTCCATCAGCATCATCAGATGCTTGATTCCCGTGAGCTTTCTTAACAAGAGGTTGTTCAGGTACACATCAGTTCTCATTCATGAGTCTTTTCACATACGAAACTACCAAGCCCTCTCTTTACCTGGTCCCACACCATCAGCTGTGCGGAGCCAGGAGGAAGTGTTTGACATCCGATGGCCCTCTCTGCTGACAAAGGTTGGAACCAAATCAAGAGGGAGGGAGCCTGGTTTTCAGGGAGATGAGATCTGAGTTGGGAGATGGCTCTGGCCCCCTCTAGCCGGGAATAAAAGCACTTTGAGGACAAGAATCCCACGGACCATCATCCCTGAGGCCTGGGCAGCAACTGACCCCGAACAGTCAAGCCTCTCCTTCAACATGTAGGTGGCGAAGTGACCCCTTAGTGCAATTCTGCTTCATCCTCAGCAATCTCCAGACCAATTCTGCCTTTCTCTTTCCTGCTGTGAGCACTTATAACAGTTTGACTCCCCGGAAATTCCTACAGAGAGCAACAGGGCTTCAAATAGCTGGAGAGCAAGCTTTGCGATTATGTATTGTCTGCTCCAGACAGAAATCAAATATTTTGAGAAAAACTGTATGTTAGTAACATGTGAAGTGAGCCCTGAGACACGTTTAAGGTGAATACAGCCTGGCCTCTGACATTGTCTATCACCCTGTGCCTCCCACTTGATCACCTTTCCAACCGCATTGCACTTACTGACCCATCAGAGTCCACGGGAATACTCCACCCTACCCCACCCGCCAACATACCACACACACCCACAGGCTATTTTATCATTCCCACATCCACACGTTTGCACACATTTTTTCCCAACTGGAATATCGTTTCTTTTGCTTTGAACCAAACCATGCCCATTTTTCTTTTCAATTCTGCTGCTCAGATCACAAGGCTAGGCACAGAGCAGGTATTTCAAAAGCACCACGATGGTTAGATTTTTCTACCCACTGGCAGGCAATACTTTCATAAAATAAGGCACTGACGATCAAAGAGGAGAAGGGAATCTAGCTTGGGGCCGGGGTCTGCCTTTCTTTGTCTTTCACCACTAGTCAGCTGTGTGACCCTGGACATACCACCCAGTCTTAGTGGTTCTCAGTATTTTCATCTTTAGAATTAAAGATGGTTCAAATTATAAAAGTATCTGAATTGTCTGCCAAGGCCCATAGGGATTCTACGTGGATATGTTTACTGACTGACTCTACCCTGGCTGTGCTGTCAGTAGGAGGCTCCACTGTCTCAGTCATCTCTGGTCCATGAGGTCCCCGAGCAGAGGACATAATAAGTAGATACCGCATCCAATCCAGCAGTCTGTGCCAACTAGAATTAGTCTTTGTGTCCTAGCCTGACATATGGTCAAGGTTCAAGAAATATGTAATGTCTCATTTTATTGGACAGAGAAAATACTGGACAAGTTTTCCCAAAATAAGAGGTCGAGGTGGCAAGGAAGGGGTGAAAAAGAGAAAGGAGAGTGGCAGAGAGAATAGCGGATGGACATCCAAGCTGGGAACTGGATGTATTTGGGAGAAGGCATCAAACAACTGGAACAGGACAATAATCAAAGACACAGCTAAAAAAAAATTATTTGAACTAAATGAAGGTCTGAGTTGGTGGACGAGGAAGACCACAGTGGGTTGCAGGAAAAATCAATAAGACTCAAACTTAAGCACATACTGGCAATACTTTGAAATACCAGACTAAAGAAAAATTCCCACAGCATCTAGACAAAAACAGATCTCCAGCAAAACAAAACAAAAAGACTAAAAAATCAGTGTCCAGAGTTCATCATTTCAATTTGAAACACTGGGATGTAACAGTGAAGGTGATAACAGTGATAACCATCACAAATGACAGCAGCAGCAGTTAACGAGCTCTGCGCATTTTTGATGAACCTGTCACTGTTCTTAGTGCCTTAAAATATTAACTCATTTAACCTTCACAGCAACTCTATGGGTAGCCAATACTATGATTCACGTTTTTCTGAACAGAAGAAAGAGATGCAGACTAAGTAATCTGCCCCATGCCAGAGGACTAGTAATTTAAAGAACCAGGCTTAAGGCCAAGGAAACCTTACTGGGGGGTCTGCATTCCCAACCACAATAGTATAACACACACACAAGGTTCTAAGAGGATGTTTCATGTCCCAAGAATTTTATAGCCAGCTAAATTGTGGTGCATTAGGAAAGCCAGTAGATAGACAATTTCAGATTCTGAAAAATGCAGAAGACATATTATCTACACGCCCTTCCTTGGAGAAAAATTACTTGAAAATAGACCCTAGTCCACACTGGGGTGAGTCGAAATCATCACCTCTAGGACGGGGGAACTGGGATAGCAAAAGGACAGGTCCTGTGGGATAATTACTACCACAGGATTCTTCTTTCTCAGAAGAGAGTCTAGAAGAGAATCACTGCCCCATTCCAGACCAAATGGGAGACAAAACCCAAACTTAAAAAAAAAAAGACAAGAAATCCCAATGGCATTTAGATTGTGCTTCAAAGCAAGCAACTTCACTATGAATGGTTAACCCTTGCTTTGGCAATAATTCTGAAAATGGACACAAAAAATTTCTCTGGATAATTTCTCCCTTAGACAAGACTCTCCAAAGGTACGGAAGTCCAATATTAACTGAATTAAAATGAACCCAAAAAATCCCACCTACCTATGCCTCTTAAAATGCCTAGCCATAAATAGACCAAATATTGGTGTTTTCCTTAGGGTTGTGAGGAAATGAGTACTGTTTTCTTTTTTGTGTGTTTCTACAAATGTCCTCTAATAAACCTGAACTGGGTGTTTATTCCAAAGACAAGCATTTTACTTTTTTGGGGGGGTAGGGGTGGTTAAAAATGTTTATTATGATAAAATATATATGACATAAAATATGTCATTTTAATCATTTTCAGTGTACAATTCAGTTTATTAATTATATTTGCACTGTTGTGCAACCATCACTGCTCTGTGTTTCCAAATCCTTTCCATCACCCCAAAAAGAAACTATAAACATAAGACAATATCTCCCATCCCCCTCTTCTCCCAGCCACTGGGAACCTCTACTCTACTTTCTGTCTCTATGAATTTGCCTACCTAGATATTTCATATAAATAGAATCATACAAAATTTGTCTTTTCGTCACTGCCTTATTTCACATAGCATATTTTCAAGTTCATCCATATTGGAGCATATATCACAAATGTATTCCTTTTCATGGGTGAATAATATCCCATTGTATGTATAGACGACATTTTGTTTATGCATTCATTTGTTGATACACACTTGAGCTGTTTCTACATTTTGGCTACTGAGAATAATGGTACAATGAACACGGGAGTCAAATTGACTTTTTTTTCTTTTCTTTTTGTGGACATATGTTTTTCTTTCTCTAGAAGTGAATTGCTGGGGCATAGGGAAGGTGTACACGTACCTGTTTTTTTTTTTAATAGATCTTTATTGGAGTATAATTGCTTCACAATACTGTGTTAGTTTCTGCTGCACAACAAAGCAAATTAGCCACATGCTTATATACATCCCCATATCCCCTCCCTCTTGAGCCCCACTCCCATCCTCCCTATCCCACCCCTCTAGGTCATCGCAAAGCACTGAGCTGATCTCCCTGTGCTATGCGGCTGCTTCCCACCAGCCAACCGTTTTACACTCGGTAGTGTATATATGTCGATGCTACTCTCACTTTGCCCCAGCTTCACCCTCCCACCCCTTGTCCTCAAGTCTATTTTCTATGTGTACCTCTTTATTCCTGTCCTGCCCCTAGGTTCTTCAGATCTTTTTTTTTTTTTTTAGATTTCATATGTATGTGTTAGCATATGGTATTTGTTTCTCTTTTTCTGACTTACTTCACTCTGTATGACAGTCTCTAGGTCCATCCATCTCACTATAAATAACTCAATTTTGTTCCTTTTTATGGCTGAGTAATATTCCATTGTATATATGTGCCACACCTTCTTTATCCATTCATCTGTCGATGGACACTTAGGTTGCTTCCATGTCCTGGCTATTGTAAATAGAGCTGCAATGAACATTGTGGTACATGACTCTTTTTGAATTACAGTTTTCTCAGGGTATATGCCCAGTAGTGGGATTACTGGGTCACACGGTAGTTCTATTTGTAGTTTTTTAAGGAACCTCCATACTGTTCTCCATAGTGGCTGTATCAATTTACATTCCCACCAACAGTGCAAGAGTGCTCCCTTTTCTCCACACCCTCTCCAGCATTTACTGTTTGTAGTTTTTTTGATGATGGCCATTCTGACTGGTGTGAGGTGACACCTCATTGTAGTTTTGATTTGCATTTCTCTAATGATTAGTGATGTTGAGCATCTTTTCATGTGCCTCTTGGGCATCTGTATGTCTTTCCTTGGTGAAATGCCTATTTAGGTCTTCCACCCATTTTTTAACTACATTGTTATTTTGATATTGAGATCCATGAGCTGTTTGTATATTTTGGAGATTAATCTTTTGTCTGTTGTTTCATTTGCAAATATTTTCTCCCATTCTCCCATTCTTTTTGTCTTGTTTATGGTTTCCTTTGCTGTGCAAAAGCTTTTAAGTTTAATTAAGTCTTATTTATTTATTTTTGTTTTTATTTCCGTTACTCTAGGAGGTGGGTCAAAAAAGATCTTGCTATGGTTTATACCTAAGTGTGTTTATCCTATGTTTTCCTCTAAGAGTTTGATAGTGTCTGATCTTACATTTAGGTCTTTAATCCATTTGGAGTTTATTTTTGTGTATGGTGTTAGGGAGTGTTCTAATTTCATTCTTTTACATGTAGCTGTCTAGTTTTCCCAGTACCACTTATTGAAGAGGCTGTCTTTTCTCCAAGACAAGCATTTTAAATAAGTAAAGTGTTCTTATATGTTGAGCTTTTCTAACCAGGTGGGACCACTGTCGGGGTTCTACGCCCTCCACCACTAGGAGTATTTAACAGTTAACCTCCCCTCTCATCTGCCCAGGTAGCAGGTACCAGGTACCAGAAATCAAGAACCAGAACCGTGTCCATCTGCCAAGCCAATTCCCCACCCATTGCTCCTAACAAGGAGAGATCCTGGCCGCTTCTGGCACTGCTCAGAGGTCTCCACCATAAGTTGAGACTTGATTTCTGAACGGTCCTCTCATCACAGCAACTATTATTTTATAGTACTTTACCTGCTTCCTCATCATCTTTCTTCCTCCGGTGACCCCACAAAGCAGACACTTTACAGGTGAGGAGACCACAAGGCTCAGCTACTTTAGGCAGCCTGCCTAATCTCACACAGTGAGTGAACAGAACTGCGTTCAAACCCAGGCCTTCTCAAAGTCTGCACTCTTTCCTCAATGCTGCACAGACCCTCTTTGTGCTGCAAGTACTGATACGAAAAGCATGCTTCTATGTCAGCTCCCCAGCCTGTCAATTCAACAGAATGAAAGTGCTCACTAAGGACCAGCTGCGTGCCAGGCACTCCGCTAAGGACTTTACCTGCATCATCTCATTCAATCTTCTGGCAGGGGTTATTATCAATCCCATTTTAAAAAATTAATTGTAAAAATCCTGAAGCTTAAGGAGGCTAATGGCTCAGAATTACAAGGCTAGTAAGAAAAGGAACCAGGATTCAAACTTAGGAAGATCCCAGAGCAGCGCTCATAATCACTACATTATACCATCTCCTGCTACTAGGATCCCCACAGTTGAGGAGGATGAAGTGATTTACCTTTCAAGGTCACAGAGAAGTGGGTTTGGTGAGAAGGAGAAGCCAGAGCCGGTAACTAGCCAGTATTCTGTTAACCCAGCAGCCGCATGAGTCAACCGTCAGGGAACCACAGATGTGGAAGATACATGAGAAGTCATCGAGCGCTCCCCGCCGGATGCAGAAGTCCCTAACATTAGCTATGACTAGTTGTCCAAACAATTGGTGAAGAGTTTTAGATAGTAGTTTGAAACACATACCAGAGGTCTTCCTCCATCTGCTGTCCACCAGGGTGTCATACAGGCCTCCAAGAGTGGGCCTCTCCCTACCTTTCCAGGTTCCATGGTTACTAAGCTCCCCTCAACCCACAGCTTTAAGCACAAGTGACTCAGAGGTAGCAGGAGGTGCTTTTGTGCTGGTCTCTCTGCTGGAACACTCTTCCCCTTCTTCAGGTGACTCACCTTTTCTTGTCTGTCAAGAGTGAGCTCTCATTTTTTTTTTTTTTAATGAACTTATATACAACACAGAAATAGACCCACAGACATAGAAAATGAACTTAAGAGTTACCGAAGCAGAAAAGGGGAGGGGGGAAAAATTAAGACTTTGGGATTAACACATACACACTACTATATATAAAATAGATAACCAACAAGGACCTATGCACAGGGAACTATACTCAATATTTTGTAACCACCTATAAGGGAGAAGAATCTGAAAAAGAAAAATATATATATATAGATATAGAGAGACAGATATCTGAATCACTTTGCTGTACACCTGAAACTAACACACCATTGTAAATCAACTATACTTTAATAAAAAACAAAATTAAAAAACATGCTGGTTCTAAAGTTAAAAAAAATAAGTTGACTTCTCTGGGGTAAAAAAAAAAAAGCGTGAGCTCTCCTCTGGGATGCCCTCCTAGCTGTGTTCTCTGTGCTCCAGCGTGTCTTAGCCCAGGGTCCTAAGAAGCAGAGCTTGAGACGAAGATTCTGTGCAGTGATTGACTGGAGGAGAGTTCTCAGAAGAAGGCAGACTATGGAAGCAAGGATGCGATTTTGGCTGCAGACTAGGTCATCCTGATTCCATGGGCGTTCTGCAGCACCAAATGCACCACTTCATGGCCCCTCATTGAGGCAAGGGGGGCAGCCTTTTGTACCCCTGTGTTATTAATTGGATATGGGCTGCTCTAGGGGTGCAGGCATTGCCCCTCAGCCAAGCAGCTCCCCCGTGGCCAAAGACAAGTGTCCTGATTTCCTAGGATTTCTGTAACTAGGTACCACAAACTGGGTGGCTTAAAGCAACAGACACGTATTGCCGCGCAGTTCTAGAAGTGAGAAGTCTGAAACCAAGGTGTCAGAGGGGACATGCTCCCTCCAAAGGCTCCAGGGAAGAATCTTTCCTTGCTTCTTCTGGCACCTGGCTACCGATGTTTGATCCCGATCTTGATTTTCCTTGGCTTGGAGATGCATTACTGCAATCTCTGCCTCTGTCTTTACATGGACTTCTTCCCTGTGTGTCTGTGTCTCTATGTTCAAACTTCCCTTTTCTTATAAGGACTCTGGACATACTGCATTAGTGCCTTCCTTCCTTTTCCTGCCTCACTTCCCATCCACTCAACCAGTGTTCCCTTCAACTTCCAAATAAACTATTTGCAAACCCTTGTCTCAGGGTGTTCTCAGTTTGGAGAAATTCAAATTAAGATATTTTGAAGGCTAGGACAACTTACTTAACCTCTCTGTGCCTCAGTTTCCTCATCTGTAAAATGGGGGCAACAATAATACCTCCCACATGGAGGGTGCCATGAGGATTACGTAAGGTATTGCAGTCAATACCCTTGGAAAAGTCCCAGTACATAACAAGTGCACTGTGTTAGCTACTGTTATCTCCCTCATCCCAACCAGCAGTCGGTGGAGCTAGTCAGCAATGGGTGGGAAACAGCTGGTGCCCCCATTTTGTGCTCCCCATAGAGAGACACAAAGATCACATTATAGGCATTTCCCTCGCTGTGTTAGAATGAAAAGGGGCCACAGTCCTGTCAGTGTGTACTCCTGCCAGCTCTTCCACAAGCAAATACATTTACGAGCTCGGCCTCGGTCTACTTCACGCCGTCATGCTGCAACCAATGAAGTCATTTAAAAATGCATAATTCGGCAGTGACTTAGCACCAGGAGAAAGTCTGTGATCTGCAACACTCTGTCTGCTCCTGGCTCCTCTTTCTCCCCCACAGCCTTGACATTTTTGAGATGACTCGTTGCTGGGCCACTTCCCACAATTAAGAGCGGAGTCATCACTCTAGAAGGGCCTTTCTTGCCTCACCTGCTAATCAAGAGTCCTAAGAAAGTATGAATCAAGAGTCTATCTCCCCCAGAGAGGGGCCTAGGAGAGCCTGGGTTCCACATCTTCAGAATCAGATGCCCCTGTAGCACAGAACCTTTTTGGAGGTACTAGAGGAAGCTGGCTGGGCCCCCTTACAAATGTGGTACCATCTGTGGAGCCTCCCCCCTCAGAGGTCCTAGCATCAGCCCGGCAAGGCCCCTCCTCCAGACTCCTAGGTCCCACAGCCCCACCTATTCGCTTCTGTTACCCTGACCCTAGCTGCTTCCTTTATCTCCTGGTTATTTTTGTGTCCCACATTTGCTCCAGCAATCTTCCAACACTTGTGTAATTCCCTTCAATAAAAACCGTCTGAGGGACTTTCCTGGTGATCCAGTGGCCTGGCTCCACGCTCCCAGTGCACGGGGCCCGGGTTCAATCCCTGGTCAGGGAACTAGATCCCACATGCCACAACTAAGAGTTTGCATGCTGCATCTAAAGTTCCTACATGCTACAACTCAGAAGCCCGCATGCTGCCACGAAGGGCCCATGTGCCGCAACTAAGACCCAGCACAGCCAAATTAATTAATTAATTTATTTTTAAAAACTCTCTGAAATATCTAGCATAGTTTGGGGTTTCCTTCCTGGACCCTGACTGATACAGGTAGATATTATAGTTACCTTCATTTTGCATATGAGGAAATGAAGGCACAGAAGTTAAGTAACTTGCCCAAGCAGCTAGGATGCTAGGTCATGCAGCTAGGATGTGCTGTCACTGGGATACCCAGCTGCCCTGCTCCAGTCTGTGATCCTAACTGATGTACGGAAGTGCCCCAGTGTCCTCAACACCCCAGTCATCCAGAGTGAGGCAGCTAGATGGGAGCCAAGGACAAAAGGTCTTTTTTTCTTTTTTTTTTTTTTTTACGGTACGTGGGCCTCTCACTGTTGTGGCCTCTCCCGCTGCGGAGCACAGGCTCCGGACGCGCAGGCTCAGCAGCCATGGCTCACGGGCCCAGCCGCTCCGTGGCATGTGGGATCCTCCCGGACCGGAGCACGAACCCGTGTCCCCTGCATCGGCAGGCGGACTCTCAACCACTGCGCCACCAGCGAAGCCCGAGAAAAGGTCTTTTGTTCAACAAAAAATGTAGTAAGGGCTGATGCTGCTACTTTCTGAGGACAGTGAGTCAAAACAAGTAGCTCTCTCTACCCTGGAGGCACCAAAGAGACCGGAGAGTAAAGAAGATGCACAGATCAATGAGATGCAGAGTAAAGTGGTAAAGGCTGAACAATGGCAGGCCCTTGTGGACACACAGAGGACTGGGGTGCAGAGAATGATGGCCACCAAAAGATGCCCACGTCCTCATCCCCAGAATTTTACATGGTGGAAGTGCCTTTGAGGAGGTTGGTGAGCAGGGAGAGGATCCTGGAATGGCCAGGTGGGCCTGATGTAATCGCAAGGATTTTTACACGTGAAAGAGGAAGGCAGAAGAATCAGAGTCAGAGACAGATTGAAAGAGGCTGCACAGCTGAACATGGAGAAGGACCACAAGGCAAAGAATGCAGGCGGCCTCCAGAAACTACAAAGGCAATGGAACAAGTCTCCCTTAGAGCCACAAGAAACGCAGCCCTGCTGACGCATTTTAGCCTTCTGACCTCCTTAGCTTGAAGACAATACACGCGTGTTGTTTTAAGCTGCCAAGTTTGTGGTCGTTAGTTATGGCATCCCTAGGAAACTAACACAAGGGGGAGATCAGTTGGAGGAGGTGAGGGAAGGCTTCCTGGGGAAATCCAATAATGAAATCATGAAAGGATGAGAGGGTCTAACAGGCACCTGGGGAGAAGGGAGCCTTCCCAGAGGTGAGAAGACACTGGGCCGCTCAGGAATGGCACATCCTCTGCAACAGAGATGAAAGCCAGGGAGACAGCAGCAAGGTGATCTGAAAGGTCAACAGGGACCAGATCAGGAAGGGCCTCCTGAGGAGCCTGAGGCTTTGTAAGCAGTGGTGTGACACAGACACATGGTCTCTTGGGACACCTCCTCTGAGTCCTCCTCTGAAGGAGAGAGACCAGAGTCGGGGGGAACTCGTGTCCATTACCGAGGGGAGAGATGATGGAGGTCTGGACCGAGATAAGGACCATGGGGTTGGAAGGCAGAGTCAGAGAGACTAGGAGATTGGAAAGGACTTGGTCATTGAATGGATGGAAGGCGAAAGGGACGATGGGACCAGTATAAGGCTTGGACTCAGCAGGCTGGGTCACTACTGGGCATGTGTACGCCTGTGGAGCCACAGTCTCCCGTCAGCCTCCACAAAGCTCCCCCGGTCCATATAAGCGGGGGTCCATTTCACTTTCCCTGCCCAGCATCCCAGTGCACTACATCGACTTCTTCACAATAAGCCCAATACTCTTCATTCCATCCCTTCGCATTTTCATATTCATTTTTACTTACAAAGGACAGTATGGTGTATTGAAATCGCAAGATCGTTGGGTCCAACAGATAGAGGCTGGCTTACAACCTCTATAATTGTATGACTGTGGGCAGGTTGCATAATTCCTCTGAGCCTCAGTTTCTTCATGTGTAAAACCAGGGTAATGGATCATATCTCACTGGGTCCTCGTGAAGATCAAATGTAAGTAAATGCCTGAAAGAAGACTGGCCCTAAATAAATGTGAGTTACTCCCATCCCACGTGGCCTCCTCTGCTGGTCCTCTCCCCACCCCATAGCCCTCTCCATTAACGGGCCATCGGACGCAGCTTCTCAAGCCTCCTATGATCTCCACTCGGAGCATGTGAGCGCTTGGGGCATCTTGGGCTCAGGCAGCACAAACGAAATCATCCGCAGCTTCACGCATGAGGAAGCCATTCCTCTCCCACCAGGACGGGCAACTCACATTCAACAAGCACCAGGGGTGGAAACATGGCAGCTGTCTTAACAGAACATGTCTGAGGAAAGCTGGAAGAGACGAGGAGGGGATGATGGGAGGGAGGAAAGAAATGTGAGATTCAGGACAGCTTCATCAGTTATTACACTGCCAGCCACAGTGAGTAAACGAAAGGGCTGGGGCTGAGCGATATTGTTATTTTGCAAATTTCTCTCCTTGGCATATCCCTATGTGCAGGGGGCAGAGGCATAGTTAGTCTCTAAGCTGCTGAAATGGCTGGAAGTGACTAGAAGTATTGACTGCTCTGAAGTGTCAGGAAAGGGTCTCCAGATGGATTCAGAGGCTTATCCACAACAGCTTGTTCAGTTTGTGGGGAGAGTTTAAGAGATGATTGGCCCCTTTATGTAAAGGAACTGAAAAATTAGCCTCTTCCAAATCCCCCCTGGCTCCCCTAGGGCTGCCTCTGCATTCTGCCACAACCAGCCTAAAGAGAGACGTAGCAGAACTTTCTCTTGGGGAAAGAACTTTGAAACAACACAATAATGCAAGGCCCCACCAACCATGGGCCACTGTCCCCATCCCCAAAGGTCACAATTCTGACTCAGCCAGGAGGGTGCTAGGCTCTGAGAACAGGATTAAGGGCTTCATGTTGGTGTCCACTGAGGGTCCCTGCAGCTGGGTACTTCTGTGCCAGGTAAAGCATATAAGGGCAGGGAAGAGAGGAGACAAGGAGCAGAAGGCAAATTTCAGGCACTGTTCTAGATACTTCTAACATCTTAATCATGTACTTCTCAAATACAGGCACAGGGAATCCAAACAAACAGAGAGCAACTTCCAAGGGATCCACAAAGTGACAGTTTTTAGACAGAAGATCTTCATAGGACAAAATTCTACTGGTAGATACAGAGCGAAATAAGCTTGAACTTTTACACACATGGGAAGCTTTCAAGGAATTACTGCCTGGAGACACATTCTTTCATAGAATACAAAAAGAAGTACTTCCAAACTCACTCTACAAGCCCAAGATAACCGCCACACGAAGAGGTTACAAGGATATCACGAAAACAGAAACTTTCGGGCCAATCCCTCTCATAAACACAGAGACAAAAGTCCTACACAAATATTAGCAAACAAAATGCAGGGAAATATAAAATGAATACTAGATCCTCACTCCTCCACTCCACCGTGAACCCCTGGGAACCACTAATCCATTCTAAAAGTTTGACATTTCAAAAATGACAATACCTCAATCTTTGGGAATTGGCTTTTTTCACTTGGCATAATTCCCTGAAGACTCATCCAGGTTGTCTACATCCATAGTTCATGCCTGATCATTGCTAAGTGTTCTACGGTGTGGATATACTAGAGTTTGTTTAGCCAGTCACCTGTTGAAGGACATCTGGGCCGTTTCCAGTTTTTTTTTTTTTTTTTTTTGCAGTATGCGGGCCTCTCACTGCTGTGGCCTCTCCCGTTGTGGAGCACAGGCTCCGGACATACAGGCTCAGCGGCCATGGCTCACGGGCCCAGCCGCTCCGTGGCATGTGGGATCTTCCTGGACCGGGGCACGAACCCGCGTCCCCTGCATCGGCAGGCGGACTCTCAACCACTGCACCACCAGGGAAGCCCCCCGTTTCCAGTTTTTAGCTCTTACAAATAAAGCTGCTATAAACAATTGTAACTGTACAGATTTCTGGAAGTTTTCCTTTCTCTGGATAAATGTCAAGGAGTATAGTTCCTGGGTCATATGGAATTTGAAACTGTCAAACTGCTTTCCAGAGTGGCTATAACATTTTATACTCCCACCATCAATGTATGAGCGATCCAGTTTTTCTGCATCTTCACCAGTACTTGGTGTTATCATTTTTTTTTAGCCATTCTGATATGTGTGCCGTGTTATCTCATTGTGGTTTTAATTTATACTACCCTAATGGCTGCTGTCTTCTCATGTGCTTATTTTCCATTAGTACATCTTCTTCAGTAAAATGTCTAGTCATAACTTTTGCCCATTTTCTAATTGGACTGTTGTCACTGATTGTTTGGATTTTTTGCTGTTGAGTTTTAAGAATTCTTTATATACTCTAGATACTAGTCCTTTGTCATATGGGTGGTTTGCAGATATTTTCTCCCACTCTATAGTGTGTCTTTTCAATTTCTTCACATGAGCTTTCCCAAAGCAAAAACTTTAATTTTGATGAGGTTCAATTTATCAGTTTTTTCAGCTATAAATAATGCTTTTGATGTCAAGTCTGTGTTAATTTTTTTGCTTTTTATTATACTCAAATTCATCAGTGTTCACAAATCAGTTCAGATTCCTGACTGTGCTCAAATATACAGTTGACAAACATACAACTATACTTGGCTGTATATCCTGCCGTAGTAGCAGGTTTCTCATTTCAACACAGAAATGTTGAAAAAATATGTCTGTTTTGCTTTGAAAGTTTTAGTGACACTCTTCATTTATTTTTTAGAAGTACAGTATTTTTAAAATTATGTTTTCAATCAGGATGATGGATAGTTGCTTAAAAATGGGAAACAGGAAGCATATGCTCAGAACTATCAAAAAGATGTAAGATAGAAAAATTCAGAACAACCTGGGAGGCACAGATCCAACACGGCATTGCCCTTCAGAATCCCCTCATTGAACCTGACTAGGAAGAAGATGGGAACACCACCCCAAATTCAATTAGTGACCAGTATTAAGCAGCTGTCAATCTGGACAGTGTAAGATATCCTGAGATAATTATTTAACGTGTGACTGTTATTACTGTAGAGCTGCAAAGGGCTAAAACTCAATATTTCTTGCACGAGAAAATCCTGAACATTTGCCACAGATCACCACTATTGTGGCTACGTTTAAGGACCACCCCAATGGTTGTGGGCAGTCTCTAAAATGACCCCAGTGATTTACTCCTGGAATCTACACCTCTGTGCAACCCTGCCCCTCTGAGAGTGGGCGACACCTCCTGGCTCACTTCAAACAGTGTAGCAAAAGTCACACACTGATGGTACCTCGGGGATTCGGTAATAAAAAGACTACCATCTTGCATGCCCTTTCCCTCTCCTCCTCTCTCCCTACTCCCTCTCTCCTTCTCTCCTGCCCTTCCTTCCCTCCTCTACCCCCTCCCTCTCTCCCCCCTCTCTCCTTCCACTCTTTCTCCCTCTCCCCTCTCTTCTCCCCTCTCCCCTCTCTTCTCCCCTCTCCCGTTATCTATCTCTCCCTCCTCCCTTTTTCTCTCTCTTCCTCTTCTTCTTTCTCTTCTTCCCTCTCCCTTCCCCTCTCTCTCTGCCATGTTGTGAGTTATCTTACATGTTGACTCACACGTCACAAAGAAATAATATCTTCAGCCAACAGCTAATGAGGCTCTGAGGCCAACAGCCATGTAAGCGATCTTTTAACAGGATCTTCTGAGGACTGCCAACAGCCACGTGAGTGCACTTGGGATCAGATCCTCCCTTAGTCGAGCTCTAAGAGGACTGCATCGTGTGCGAGACCCCAAGCCAGAATCACCCCGTCAAGCTGTATCAGGATTCCTGACCCATGCCCGTGAGGTAATAAAAACTTGTTGTTTTAAACCACTACATTTGGGGGTTATTTTTTATGTAGTCACAGGTGACTGATACACCATACACATTCCACAGACAACTAATAATTTGGAGGACTATCACCGGACTTTTTTGTAACTGAAAAGGGAAAAGTCTTGGCTAGAAGTTAGTATGATAAAGAGGTACAATCAAACGTGTGTACACACACGCACGCGCGCGCACACACACACACACACACACACACACACAGAAATGCTTGAAGCTTCTTTAAGATCAGTTTCAGAATTACCTTTGAAGTTGAAGCTCACAAACTAGGCAAAAGACTGGGGAAGACACAGCTATATCTATTTGAGATGAAAATAAAAGAAGGACGCCTACTTAATTGAAGGACGCCCTCAAAGGAGACATTTTAATGCACTTTAAAATGTACTTGAACTTGGTAAGCCCAGTGTTTTATTTTGCAGTGGTAAGCAAACGAGGGAATTACCATCTGGCCATTCTAGATATTTCTTCCATATACTATATGACAGTGATACCTATGAAAGTATGAATTTTCAAATTACTTCAAATAAAGAAGGAATTGTCAGCAAGATACGGATGGATGTTTGAATGGATGGAACTGAATGGAAAATGGACAAAACCATGGGGCGGAACAGAGGGGTCTAGACCTAGGTACTATGAATTCAAATGTTCTAGCAGGCAGAATATCATTTACTAATAAAAGCTAGCCCTAAAGTCTGCCTCTTTATTTCTTAATGGGGTGATATAAAACGGAGGACATGTTTAAAACACACCTTTGTAGTCACGGTTGTAATGAAATGAGAAGTGAATCTGAAAGCTTGCCCTCCTTCAGAGATATATCGTGGCCTATTCAATGGGGCAAACTGATGGCCTCAGTGATACTGCTGCCATTCTTCATTGAGGAAAAACACAAGTAATCACAGAGTGTTAAAAAAGTCTTGCCAAAAACCTCATCTAGATCTTACTCAGGAAAGCAACCTGATTAAGGCCACATATACCAAAGGACAGACAGGTTTAACGTAGCAATTTTCCCAAGGTATTAATTTTGTTTTTAAAGAATTGATATCTGGTGGCATCATTGCTACCGAGCTCTTCACAGCTTGAAGGCCTTTGTGGCCTCTTTTAATTGCCCCATGAATTTCCTCTCCTACCTTTGATTCCCCTAAAGGAAAGGAAATGTAACTTTGATTACACGTTCGTAGTCAGAAACCCCAATGAGGTTTCCCAACAGCTAGGATGTACTCACGACTGACCCCCAAACTATCGACGTTCTGTGCAGAAGGCTGATGTGGGAACATCTGGGAGTCTCAAGGCCAATTCAAAAACTAAAGTAACCAGTTCCTTTGCAGGAGAGAAGCATAAATGGAGCCCCTCGAAGAAATGGGAAGATCGCTATTAAAGCTCTGCAGGGCCTCATACTCACAGGAGTCCTTTGAGAAGGCTAAACTCTGCTCACCCTAAGTGGCCAACGGCCTGGGTCCCTCCAAGTCCATTCCCCACACAGTCCCAGCACTATTTTTACTAAAGGACCTATGCATTAAGCTATCCCACTCTTTAAAAATGATCTTTAGCAGTTGTACCAGTGGCTCTCAACGTAGCTGCACCTTAGAATCAACTGGAAAGGTTTTGAAGCCCCTGCCGTTTAGGTCTCAACCCTTTACCAATGAAATCAAAATCTCTGGAGTGAGGCCTAGGCAACAGTGTCGTTTGTTTCTTTTTAACTCCCCATTTTTCCCCAACATGCGGCCAAGTTTGAGAACCACTGGGCTGCACCATTCATTCACTCATTCATCAAAATACTTCCTGAAGGACTTCCTTGGTGGTCCAGTGGTAAAGAATCCACCTTCCAATGCAGGGGACATGAGTTTGATCCCTGGTGAGGGAACTAAGACCCCACGTGCCGCGGGGCAACTAAACCTGCACACCACAGCTACTGAGCTTGCACACCTCAACTAGAGAGCCCGCGTGCTGCAAACTACAGAGCCCACGCACTCTGGACCCCACGTGCCACAACTCGAGAAGAGAAAAAAACCTGCATGCCACAACGAGAAGCCCGTGTGACACAACAAAGAGCCTGAATGCCGCAACGAAAGATCCCGTGTGCCACAACTAAGACCTGACACAGCCAAAAATAAATATTAATTAAAAAAATCTCCTGAACACTCATTATAGGCATGGCCCCTGGGTGATCCCTCAACCACCCTGTTCTTTAGTTAGTAATAATGCATGTATGTCTATGTCTGTAATTCCAGCACTAGGGTTAGCAGTGGATGAACACATAAATGAATGAATGAATGAATGGCCTTCCTCATCTATCTGCCTCCTCCTGGCTCGGGATCCAGAGAGGAGTTGTAACGCTCACAGATGGCCCTGAATTGATTAACCCAACATGTAGCGAAATGCATGAAAAACTAGGCAGGGAAGGTGAGTGATGGTGGAGAAATCCAATCTCATGATATTTCCCTTGCCAACAACCTAAGAGCAGTAAAAAGCAGTCCTAAGGGGCCAATATGTCACCCCTTATTCTACACCCACCACGAAATCCTTGTGCACTGAGATAACCTACATACTTACACTGAATCATGTATGAAATACTCACGGTCATCATGCTTTTGCTAAAAGAGCTCCACCCTTCAAGGCCCTGCTAACATTTCACCTGCTTCAGAAAGCCTCCCTGACATGTCCCAAAGTGTGGTACCTGTGATGAAGCCAGGTGCACACCAATGGGCATTTATCTATGAACTAGTTTAATAGCTGAAGATGTACTTTTGCTTGTAATAGAAACCTATCAGACTTCGTTCATTACAGCGATAGAGCAATTATGGTGATGTGAATTCTCACCTGAAAAAACAAGGGAAGTGTATCTTTTTTTTTAAAAGCAAAAGTGCCAAACAAATGAGAGAATAGATAAGGAAAAGGAATTGTGATGGGGGCACAGGGAAGACTGATGTGTGAGAAAGTCTGCCAGAGGCCTCGGAACCCACGACTGCCCTATTACACTCTACGTGGTATCGGTTGTTTGTGTCTGTGCCTTTCTCCCTGACCACAGAGTCACTGCAAGGTGGGGAAAGCGGCCAGTCCTGCTTTTACAGTCCTCACCATGCCAAGCACAGTGCCTTACACAGGAATTCTGAATAGAATCCATTTTTCTATTATTACGTTACCAGCCCCACTTAGGTTAAAGGCAATTGACAAAGGAGTGAGCCCACAAAACAATTCAGGTCATGGCTAAAAATATAAAACTAATATTATCCTCAGAGCAGCCCTAAAGGGATGAGGTGTCATGTCACCCTCCTCCCCCTCTGCCCCCAACTCCCCACCCGGCAGGTCCTGAGCCTTCTCCCTGACAAACAGCACAAGATCTGCATCCCAGACTCTTTCTCCGTGAGCTTGGCCACTGGGTGACAGGATTCGGCAAGGCACTTAAGTCACAAGAGATTTGAGAGATTTCTTGACATACCGTTGGACCCTCTCTAAACTCACGTTTGGGGTTTTTCAGAGAACTGGCTCTGACAAAACAAAACACAAACCTCATTTCAACTGACCACCAGCCTGAGAAGCCCACGGAAGTCACCTTGCCCTTCTGGCTCACGCTCCATGGGCTGCATCTCCTGGGGTTCCTCCAGAGCACGCGGTCCCCTCTCTGTCCCTCCCACCCAGCCTCAGCCCCCACTGAGAAGCCCAGAGGCTGGGAGGCCCCCCTCACAGGGGCTTTGTGGTGTAAAAGGATCTGACACAGCTTAGAAAACAGGCAGACACCGAGCGCCTCATCGACACAGAGGATATTTTCTCAGTTAAAAAGAATGTGTTCTCACTTAAGGATGCTAATGGTCCATGCACAGAAATAAAATCCCTGACCTACTTTGAAGCTAAACTTACTAAACAAGCTGAACTTATTACTTAGAAGAGACTGTAAATCAGTAGAATAAAGCCCAACTGGAATTCCTCGCATCCTTCCTTGACAGGAGCTGCCAAGAAAAGCATAAAGGAGAGTCGGAGTCCTGGGCTGGGAGTCAGGAGTCAGGGCTATGTCCAGCTCTCACTGGCTCTCGCTGTGTGACCTGGGAGCTATCACTGTCCCTCTCTGGTTCTCAGCACCTGCATCTAGGGGCTGGAGGAGGTGTTCTCTGAGGTCATTTCCAGCTGTGATAGCTGGTGATTCAATTTTTTTAAAGAATTTAATGTTAAAAAAAAATTAAAAACAATTATCAAGGGCATATCTTGCCAGACACTGTGAGACAGGGCTAGGACATACACTGTACCTCCAAGGAGCCCGGAGCCTAGCAGAGCGAGTGGGGCGGTCCATACTGATTAATGGATTTATTTCCTAATAGCAATTTGAAAGCCGCCACAAGGCTACAGCAGACATAACACAGCTTGTGTCTGCAACGAGAATTCCCTCTGGCAATCCACCTGACAATTTTGGTTTAGCTGAATGAATCTTTCAGTGCATTTTAAACCACTGCATAGCCACAAGTGACCATCCGCAGGTTATAATCAGATTCATCACACTGGGAAGGAAGAAAGTGGCGATACATTTCCGTGGGGTTTTAGGGCAATAACATGAGTCATCCCTGCTCATTCCAGAGAAAATCTTGGAGCGGCAAGTTAAATTATCCAAACCAGAAGTGGAGAGAGGCAGGAAAGGTTACTGCGGTAACGGTGGGCATTCGTAACCCACGCAATGTTGGATTAGTCAGTAATGATGCAAGTTACTGTGGAATGTTCAATGATGTTACTCAGAAAACGCCATGGGGCATGTAACTGCAGGACCCCTTTTCAGTCCAGATTTCAGGCTCAGAGACCACCCTTCACTGAGTCTTTAGAACACACTCACCTTCACTGAGCTCAGTAAATGAAGCTGGTGAGAAAAAGAGTCTCCCCAGGAGAAATAAGTGGATCCAGGGTTTGGGTAGAGAATGACATGTCTCACAGCCACATCTAGGGATGGCCAGGTGGATTCGGTCTCTGAAGTTTCAAAAACAGAGACCAAGGCAGAGCAAGATATGGAGAGTCCTGCAGAGACTGGATGCCCAGGGACCAGAGAAGGTGGTGTCCACTCAGAAGGACTTTGAGGGGCCCTGGCCGGAGACATTAGGATCACAAGCTCGGCCATCACCATACCCATAGCCCTCACCACTCGGTAGCCTGTCACAGGGCTCAAGGCATCTCCTTGGCTCGGAGATATATGAGTGTCCAGAGGCCCCACGGGACAGCTAGAACCAGAATTCTTTTTCTCCCCAGGTCACAGATGGGGACACTGAGATTCTGAGAGATACGCCCAAGGCCACTGAGCTGCTACATGTCAAAGACAGAATAGAAAGAGAGTGTGTGCAGCCTTACATCACTGAGGATAACCCCAGCCCTACCTCCTCTCGTCCCCAAACGTTCTGCTTCCCCACCTCACACTCCCACACTCGTCACCAACCTCCCACACCTGCCCACACAGTCCGCACCTGCCGACCACAGCCCCTTCTACCCACACCTGCCACTCCCACCCTCTCCTGGAGGCCTGCTTGACTTTGAACAGACTCTTCTCTGCCCTCCACGACTGGCGATTTTATAATGACAGGCTTGCTCTGACAGCCAGTCTTTGAGCTGTTCTGAGAGGCTTCATGTCGCTGGACCCAGAAGGTGTTTGTTTGCCCCATCGTCTCAGTGTGTCATTCTCAGTAACATCCCCAGGGCTCAACACAAATAGTGAAGAACAAGCAGAGAGCCCAGGGCTACAAGGAAGGCGACACCAGGTGCGGGTCAGCTGGCTGATGGAGCTGAAAGAGGCTGGTGTGAAAACATCTGATTCCAGAATCCTGAACGGGTTCTCTGCTCTGCACCTGACGAGAGCTTCCCTGACATACTGAACCGTCCACAGATCCAGTTTGCTGCATCTGAGTGAACAAAGGGCTTCTAGCCCCCTTGGGATAGCTGTCCTGTGTCCTGTAGTGAACGCAAGGCCCTTGGACACTAGGATAAGGACCCACAGCCCTACAGAACTGGGAGAGCACCGTTCTAGCCCCATCGACCTAGTGGGAACTGGCAGGCAAGAGACAGCAAGAGGACGTTTACCCAGGATCCCTTAGAAAGACAGTGGCAGTCCTGGGCTAGATCACAGACCTCCTGGACCCTAAAGCACTGCTCACCACAACTGCCACTTCCCTGAGCACACCTGAGGAGGGCAACCCTAGTTTTGTTTCAGCCTCTCATTCCAATTCACAATTCTTCTGATTAAGCACTGTTCCAGATTTCTCTTGGAGACCTCTTTTCCACAGCCAGCCCCTACGGCTTAAGATTTGACCCTGCCATCAACTTCAGGAACGGGTTCTGATTCGGCTTAGCTGAATGAATCTTTCCGTGCCCTTTAAAAAGAATCAGCATCCCTCCCAACGCACCCCTACCCAGTGCACGGATGGACACAGGACCCAAATCTGCCCAGTGGCAGGCAGAAGTAGTCTGTTCAACCATTAAAAGAGAAGGTGAGGGGCTTCCCTGGTGGCGCAGTGGTTGAGAGTCCACCTGCCGATGCAGGGGACACGGGTTCGTGCCCTGGTCCGGGAGGATCTCACGTGCCGTGGAGCGGCTGGGCCCGTGAGCCATGGCCGCTGAGCCTGCGCATCCAGAGCCTGTGCTCCGCAACGGGAGAGGCCACAACAGTGAGAGGCCCGCGTACCGCAAAAAAAAAAAAAAAAAGAAAGAAAGAGAAGGTGATTAGCACCACTGCAGCCTTCATCTCTAACCACGTGGGACCAGACAAGGAGAACATGACAGAAGTAAGCCGACGAGAAAAGGACGAGCGGGAGAAAGCGCAAGAAGGTAGAGTGTGGGATCCACTGAGCCTTTGATTAGCCCCCGTTAGGAGCCTGTGAGAACTAATCTTGGGTTATTTATTTTCATAAACCAATGCATTCCCTTGTTGATTAAGCCAAAAAATAGAAAGAAAAAAAAAGAGAGAGAGAGAAAGAAAGGAAAGAAGGAACAGAGGGAGGGAGGGAGGAAGAAAAAAACATTACCAGGAGTGTGGTGACTGGAGGTTGAGGGGCAAAATGACCCTCGTTCGCCACACCCCTCCCTACACCCCAGCCTGGCAGCGATCTGTGGGAGACGGAGCTGTGTGCAGCGGGCCAGCAACACAGAGCTCTCGGGGTCCAACGGACGCTCCTGGCTCTGCGCTTCTCACTGCAACCCAGGCTTCATTCATTCCCCAGAGAATCGTGAGACCTCAGCTCTTGGGGGAGGAAGCTTAGAGACCACGCAGCCTCACTCCTTCTATTTACTAGGGAGAGAAGTTGATCTCAAAGAGGGAAGGCCCTCTTTCAAGGCCATTTAGAGGAGGAGCCGGCCCTAGAGACAACACGTGTGCTCGAGGGGGCTTTGCAAAAGCAGATGAGCTCTTGACTTTCCCCTGCCCGTTAGCTCTCAGTGGCTTCCGACTACCCCTGAGAAAGAGAAGAGCATCCCCTGAGACCCAGGAGCTGTCCTGGTACCATCAGCTAGGATGTGAGGTTGCTGGAAGGTGTATGGCACCCCCTGTTAGGGCACGTTTTTCTCCTGTTGGACTTAATCTCACAGAAGACCAAGATCAAACCACGTCACTCTGTGATCATTATGAAGGGAGAGAAAAAGATCACTTAATAATTTTTTCTAAGGAAGACAAAGACAAGATCACTTGCACAGACCATACGATATACACCTCTCTCTCCTGGCTCTTATGCGTGGCTGATACATCTCTACCAATTATAGCCGTAGTCCTGCTCTAGTATTTCCTCCACCTAGATTAAATTCATCCAAATAGCAAATCAGAGAATGGTCCCCACTTCCTGACAGCTCTCAATCTAGGGCAAATCCCCACTTCCTTGGACCTTCTCCCAAATCATCCAGCCATAGTCCAAATCCTATAGTAAGTCCTTTCTGACACCTTTTTACTAAGACGCACCGTGGTTCTCCATGGTCTGCATTCTCCTTCACAGCAATGATTCATAAACCCAACTTGTCCAACTACAGGTCTGTTCCTGGCGGTCTTTAGCTGGAGGTCACTGGTACCTCAAAAAAATGTTCCACTTCCTTGGCCTGACCCAGACTGATCCATGATCTGGCCCCCCGGCTGTGTCCACCTCCACTCCCTAAGGACCAGTCCAGGCAAATGCAAACCCTGTCACCTGGAAAGCCCCTCCCCTCCTTCCCCCCAGGAGAACTAGTTTGGGAAGGCTTCTCTGACCCCAGCTAGAGAAAATAAATCGTCTTTCCTATCACTTCCCTAAGCTTCGCATACAATGATTACAGCACAGGTCACATCAAATTATAATTATGTTTGCTTGTCGGTGACCCTCCCCCACCAGACTGCAAAGCTCTTTGAAATAAAGAGATGTGCAATGTCCAGGACAGGGGCTGACACAGAATAGAAACTCGATACACTTGGCTGTTCAGTTTTTTTCCTGAGCTGAATCAAATGCCTTTCCTATTCAATTCATATTCCAAAGAACAGTCAAAATAATAATGTGCAAATCAAAGCCCATCTGAAAATGCAGGCTTTGGTCTGTTGTAATAGTGTCACTTGTCATCTGCTGGGTGCTCTCTGACTTGCAAAGCACTTCCTCGTTACCTTGTCTCACTTAATGCAATCCACATGGCAGCCCTGGCTTCTGTCATGTCTGCTCACTCTTCCAAGCTGCTTACACGCTTGGAGGACTCAAGGCTGGGACACAACCAGGGAATAAACTGGTGACAGGCGGGTGTTGCTCCAAGTTCACTGGAGGCCCCAACAACTCACAAGTTCACGGCCAAAGGGTCTTCTGGGAACCACATCTGATATTTACAATCTCATGTTCTATCTGTCCTGCCTTTTTAGTTATACATTAGAATAAATATATAAATAGTTATGTCAACGTCACTAGTGTTTGAACAATGGTTGAGAAGTCACATAGAACTGGATGAGTCCAGACTCCACTCATCAACTGTGTGACTCTGGGCAAAGTATTTAACCTCTCTGAGCCTTGGTTTACCCAACTGTAGGACAGGAGTTGTAACAGTACCTACTTCATGGAGTTGTTACAAGGATTAAATGAGAAAATATAAGTTGAGAATTTCTACAGCACCTGGCACACAGTAATAATAAGCATGTAGTAAATTTTAGCTATTAATATGTTACTGACATTATTCTTACTGTTATTAAGCAGGATGACCTTAGGCCATTTACCATCAGATAGATTCCTTGACCTTGCTCTGCTCTGTATAACAGGGGAGAGGTAGGTGGGAGGGGCGGTGGGGGGTGGTAGAAACAGGTTTACCAAGCTCCTGTTGTCAGCTGGCTTCTGATTTGACCAGTTAGGTGCACTTAGAGGAGACTGGAGGGTAGGCAGAAGGGATGTGTATATATACGTAACCCAGGTAGGCATATATGCCTGCCTGCCTTCCTTTCTTCCTTCCTTCCTATCTTTTCTTTCCTTTCTTTCTTTTTCTTTCTTCCTTTCTTCCTCTCTATCTCTATCTCTGACTCAGGGAGGGGGCTCCTATGGCACCTCCAGCTTCTCCTGGAATTTCCACCATAGTTCCATCTTCTTTACAGTAACCCAAAGCTCTGAACCCCAATAATACTGTATCTTTTGACCAGCCAGCCTAGGGGTGGTAGTAGCTTCTGGTCTCTGTCAATCTCTGAATTGGCTCATCCTTGTAACCAATTCCCTACATTAAATTCCTTCTGTTTGAAATATCTAGAGTTTGTATTTTCCTCTCTGGGTCTTTGATTGACAGTTACACTAGATATATACATTTGAGCAAGTTTCTTTCTGCACTAGAGTTTCTTCATTTATGAAATGTTACTAATATCTAAAAAGTTTGTAATAAAGATACAATATAAAATATATGGACACATATCCCCTCAGCACCTGGCCCATAGTAGTAATTTTCAGAAACTGGGTTCCTTCTTCCTCTATTGCAAAGAATTTCTGTGCAGAGCTGTCATCCCAAGAACTCTACAATAAAGAAATAATGAAGACTGAGGCTACGTCATAGTCAACAATGATCATTACTAGATTATCTGCTATACAGAATCTTGAAACAATGAAGGATTATTGCTGTCATGGGTTGGATTCTGTCCCTGTGAAAGGATATTTTGAAGTCCTAACCCCCAGTACCTCTGAATTTTGCCTTATTAGGAAATAGGGTGGTTGCAAATATAATGAGTTAAGAGGAGGTCACACTGGAATAGAGTGTACCCTAAACCAATCTGACTGGTGTCCTTCTAAGAAGACAGCCCTGTGAAGACACAGTGAGTGACACAGGGAGAACACCATTTGAAGATGGAGGACTGGAGTCACGCACCTACAAGCCAAGGAATTACAAAGGTCTCCGGCATCATATGTGGAATCTAAAAATAGGGTATAAATGAACTTATCTACAAAACAGAAACAGAGTTACAGATGTAGAAAACAAACTTCTGGTAAACAGGGGGTAAGGGGAGAGGAGGGATAAATTGGCAGATCGGGACTGACATATACACACTACTATATATAAAACAGATAACTAATAAGAACCTACTGTTTAGCACAGGGAACTCTACTCAATTCTCTGTAATGGCCTATATGGGAAAAGAATCTAAAAAAGAGTGGGTATGTGTATAACTGATTTACTTTGCTGTACAGCAGAAACTAACACATTTTAAATCAACTATACTCCAATAAAAATTTTAAAAATTAATTGATTTTTAAAAACCCAAAAAACTAAGATCTCTGGCAAACCACTAGATGCTAGGAAGAGGCAAGGAAGGATTTCCCTACAGGTTTCAGAGAGAGAGCATGGCCCTGACAACACCTTAACATAAGACTTCCAGCCTCCAGAACTGTGAGGGAATACATTTCTGTTGTTTTACCACATCCAGACTTCGGTACTTCATTGCCATAGCCCTAGGAGGTGAATGCAATTTTAATAAAAATACAGTAGATATCTGAGATCTCTCTCTGCATTCACATTCCCCAGTACTCATGCCCTGTATAATCCTTGGGACCGTGGGTAGGTTATGGTATGTGGCACAGTGGATTCTAAGAAAGGGAGATGATCCTGAGTAAACCTGACCTAGTCAGGCGCCCTTAAAAGAGATGGGGCTCTTCCTGGTGAAAGGGATTTGAAGTGCAGGAAGGTTTTTTGTTTTTGTTTTTAATAAATTTATTTATTTATTTATTTTTGGCTGTGTTTGGTCTCTGTTGCTGTGTACAGGCATTCTCTAGTTGTGTCAAGCGGGGGCTACTCTTTGTTGTGGTGAGCAGCCTTCTCATTGCGGCGGCTTCTCTTATTGTGGAGCATGGGCTCTAGGCACGTGAGTTTCAGTAGTTGTGGCACTCGGGCTCAGTAGTTGCGGCACACAGGCTTCGTTGCTCCGCGGCACGTGGGATCCTACCAGACCAGGGCTCGAACCCATGTCCCCTGTACTGGCAGGCCGATTCTTAACCACTGTGCTACCAGGGAAGCCCCGAGGAAGGTTTTTGATGCAAGGGAGATTCTCCATTGCTGGCTTTGAAGATGCAAGAGGCCATGTGACAAAGATTGTGGGTGGCCTCTAGAAGATGAGAGTGGCCCCTGGCTGAGAGCCAGCAAAGAAATGGGGGCTTCGGACCTACAATCACAAGGAACACAATTCAGCCACAACAACAAGAGTGAGCAGGGAAGCAGACTCTTCCCAGCATCTTCCAGTGAGAATTCAGCCCCGCTGACACCGTTATTTCAGCCTCTCCTGAATGGAGAGCCCGGCTACACCGTGCCTGCGCTCAGGACCTGCAGGACTCAGACAATCACGCATTCTCTTAAGCTGCTGAGTTTGTGGTAATTTGTCTTGAAGCCAAAGAAAACCAACACATGTAGGTATATTTACTGAGTAAAACTGTTAAATATAAATATGCCAAAGGCCATAAAGGAACACACAAAATATGTGTAATGTAATGTTAACTTAAAAATGCATGAAATTAAAATGGTACTTTCTTCTGTTGGCATCTCTGCCAAACACACAGAGGTGGATATAAAAATTTTTAAAAAGGAAAATCAAAGGGACTTCGGATGTGCAAGGGTGACAAGACTGTAGGTTCAAAGTTCTCTTTAGTCGTCTGATATCATTTTAAGAATTTTTAAAAATTATACAACAAGATTGCCCTTGCCTGCAGCCCGCGCTGAACAGACCAGTGCAGGGTGTGAGTGAGTGCACTCTCCCAAGGGCTCACGCTTCTTGAAAGAGAGGGCCACACGAGAGCTGGGGTTTCATAAAATTCCACTAGAGAGAGGGAACGCCTTAGTTAGATGAATATGTCATCGCATCACAAATGACTTTCCTCTGGAAGTTCCACACAAGTCCTCCCTGACGCCATTCACCTCCCTGCTCAAGAGAAAAAAACACAGACATCCACCCTTGTGTCTAAAATCGTAGTCTGTGCAAATGGCCAAAGGTGGTTGGTGTGCTCTACCGTTTCCACACTTACAAAGCCCATTTCCCTTAGGGCTCTGGCTCTCTCTTTATCTGTTTGACCCTAAAATCTCCCCATTGCCGCCTTTCTGAGTGTCCTTGAGTCAGTTGCTTAATGTCCCATGGCCTCAGCTCCTTACCAGAATAAAGGTCAGGAGGATAATTGCTCAACAGATTATACTTCTCTGTTTTCCTATTTATTTGCCGTGTGACCTTGGGGAAGGTACTTAGTCTCTGAGAGTCTCAGTTTTATAACCTGGAAAATGGGTTGTAACTACCCACATCTACCTCCACAAGAATGACATCAGCATTGGCATTAACAAAGAGCCTTGCACTGACATAGGTCAAGTCCAGGGAGAGGACTCCAGGGAGACATCCCATTCCACACGGAGCAGTGGAGAGAATGGGCAGCGAATGCAGACTGAGATGACCAGGGAGGTGTGGAGAGTGGCAGCTGCCTTGGTAACTGACAGCCCTAAGACCAGGTGGCCCATATAAACTCAGAAACACACCAGGCTTGCTTGGGTTATTAAAATGTGAGTGAAAAGGCACTTATGTCCTTCTGGATAGAAACTTTAAGAGCCAGTGCACACTTCCCCACATCCTCTTTTTGTCTTTGCAACAGTCACCACCAAATTTCCCGATGGTGGCTGCTCTACCACCCTGGGTCCCAGAAAAAAAAGGACAAGCATAGTGTAAAAACCCTATCCAACCTACAGTGGCCAAGTGACATGAACAAAACACATCCTGTTTTCAGATTCTCTCACATTTGGGGTTGTTTATTATTGCAACATTATCTAGCCCATCCCATCTAATAGGGGAAATGATGCTGAGAAAGAAAATAATTGGCTCAAGTTCACACAGATGCTAAGTCCTAATGACAGGACTGAGATGCAAGTCCAGGTGGCCTGACTCTACAGCCCATGACTACTATCCGTTGTGCAAACCTTCCTCTGCACCTTGATGCTTGAATAATCCGACATCGTGTCCAAGTGGAAGCAGGGATGCTGACAAGAGTCCCACTTCAAAATGAGGGGCATAACGTGCCTCTCTTTACCTGGACTAATGAGTCAGAGGCGATGTGGGAGCCCCCAAGTGCAAGGGCATTTTGACTGCAGTAGGGACGTCATTAGGTAAAGGATCCTGAATGGCATCTCTTTTCTCCCCTAAAGAGGCTCTTGTTGCCCAGGTGCCAAGGTAGCCCCTTTCATCAAGCCCTGCACGATCTAATTGTGAGTTCTGCCCAGCCTGGTCACTGGCTTAGTTTTTCTTAGGCCATAGCTGGCTTGCCAGTGGGTAGATTAACACTTATTTTAAGAGAAGAGAACATCACACAGCATCCCAGAAAAGAGGTCCTGAGAGCTTTGGGTACTAAGAGTCAAGCTCCGTGTACTTCTCTAATGAGTTGAGGATGTACACTGAGATGACATGCTTGGCCAGGGACAGTCCACATCGAAGCATCTTCGGGTTCTGCAGACTGCTCAGGCTGAGCAGTTAGGATACTGGGATTCAGGCCCACCTCTGCAACTGACCATCAGTATGACCTTGGTTATAGCTCTAGGCCTCAGATTCCCTATCCATAACACAAGGGAAATGGAAAAGCTGAAACGTATGGTGATTTCCAACTTGAAAATACAACGGTCAAAATGGATGCCAACTCTCACCTATTGCCAGGAGGCATGTAAACTGCACAATCCCTATGGTGAATAAATTGACAATATCTATCAACGTTAAAAATGTTCAGTAAGGGCTTCCCTGGTGGCGCAGTGGTTGAGAGTCCGCCTGCCGATGCAGGGGACGCGGGTTCGTGCCCCGGTCCGGGAAGATCCCACATGCCGCGGAGCGGCTGGACCTGTGGGTCATGGCCGCTGGGCCTGCGCGTCCGGGGCCTGTGCTCCGCAACGGGAGAGGCCACAACAGTGAGAGGCCCGCGTACCGCCAAAAAAAAAAAAAAAAAAAAAAAAAAATGTTCAGTAACCCCGGACCTAGGAAACTGTACTAAAGATACGCTTGCACGATGAAATGACGTTTGCAAAAGGTTATCCATTGCAGTATTGTTTGATAGCAAAAGACTGGAACTAATCCAAATGCTCATTCATAGGAACCAGTTAAATAAATGATGGTACATCCACAGTGGAACACCCTGGAGCTTTCGGAAAGTAGAAGGAACTCTTTATGTCCAAATACAGAAAGATACCCAAGGTACATTAAATGCGGGAAAAAGTAAGACTCAAAAGGGCTTGTGTGATATGCAGCAGTCTATACAAGAAAAAGAAGACAAGAGCATGGGAATTTGATTAATCTACACATAAAATACCTCTGGAAGGGTACACAAGAAAACATAACACTCTCCAGGGAAGACAAGTGCGTGGCTGGGATAAGGAATGGAAGGATAAACTTTCAGTGCACATTCATTTGTGTCTTTTGATTTTCGAACCACCTAAATATATTACCTCAAAAAAAAAAAAAAAAAAAAAAGAGAAGTAATAACATTGCAATGTTTTTTGTTCTGTTTTGGTTTGGTTTTTTGCGGTACGCGGGCCTCTCACTGTTGTGGCCTCTCCCGCTGCGGAGCACAGGCTCCGGACGCGCAGGCTCAGCGGCCATGGCTCACGGGCCCAGCCGCTCCGCGGCACGTGGGATCCTCCCGGACCGCGGCACGAACCCGTGTCCCCTGCATCGGCAGGAGGACTCTCAACCACTGCGCCACCAGGGAAGCCCCCCTACAATGTTTTTTAACTGCTGCTGGCTGAGGGTTGAATAAGAATCGAGAAAATTCTTGAGAGCACATTGTGAAGATTCTGAAGTGTCTCAAGTATGTTCCTCCTGGAGCCCAGTACCCAAAGGCTTCTCACGGACAAAAATCTCTCTCTTCTCTCTTCCCAATATCCACTATACTCTCTGCCTTCTTATCACTCCTGTTCTTCAGAAATGTCACCATTTACCTATAATGGGACTCTTAGATTCTTTTAACATTTTCTTTTCAGTTTTGATGAAACGACTTTACATATAAGAAAAAGGAGTCATGGAAATAAGCAAGCAGAATTAGGGTCTAGATAGAGTGCCAATTCCCCATGAGGCTGTTGGACAAGTCCCTTCCCTCTCAGGGCCTCAGTCTCTCCACTGGTTCAACAAGGTCTGTGGAACAGGTGATGCCTCAGGTCACCTTCCTCCCAGCTTTATCTTTCAAGAGTTCTAAGAATCACATGGGATACAGCAAAGGCAAGACCACATCCTGGAGAGAGCTTTGGACCTGTTATTTCACATGTATATTCCCACTCTACTCACTGCAATTTGGCAACATTCTAGATGGACCAATGAGTGTCCTGGGGGCAGGGAGGTGGTGGTTTCTACACCCCAGTAGAGGGAGGTGGAGCCTAAGCAGAGCATGGCAGTCTTGCTGAGTTAAGGAGGCAGAACTGGACTTTTGGGGCTGCTGAAGTGGCTGGAATTTGTAAGACAGGATACCAGAGAGTACCTGTGGGGATTTTATGCCAGTCTTTGGGTGACCGCTGGCCTGCATATATGCAAGGCAAAACTCTGTAAAAGGTCTAGAAAAAAGTAGTTGACACAGGGCTGAGAGCTAAACAAAAATACCAGAGGTTGTACAGGGATAGGAAACATTGGAATCCTGGTCCAGCTGCAGTGGCAATTCATTTGAGACCCCAGAAAGAACATTCAATACCATTTAAGATAAAATGACTAAGCCAGACTACCTGCAGCACAGCAGCCACTATTCTTTTTTTTTGTCATCCATTTTATACACATCAGTGCATACATGTCCATCCCAATCACCCATTTCATCACACCACCATGCCCACCGCCCCGCGGCTTTCCCCCCTTGGTGTCCATACGTTTGTTCTCTATATCTGTGTCTCAATTTCTGCCCTGCAGACTGGTTCATCTGTACCATTTTTCTAGGTTCTACATACATGCGTTCATATATGATATTTGTTTTTCTCTTTCTGTATGACAGTCTCTAGATCCATCCACATCTCAACAAATGACCCAATTTTGTTCCTTTTTATAGCTGAGTAATATTCCATTGCATATATGTACCACAACTTCTTTATCCATTCGTCTGTCGATGGGCATTTAGGTGGCTTCCATGACCTGGCTATTGTAAATAGTGATGCAATGAACACTGGAGTGCATGTGTCTTTCTGAATTATGGTTTTCTCTGGGTATATGCCCAGTAGTGGGATTGCTGGGTCATATGGTAATTCTATTTTTCGTTTTTTAAGGAACCTCCATACTGCTCTCCATAGTGAGTAGCCACTATTCTTATGTTAAGAAAAAGGAACACACACACACACACACAGTCAAAAAAAAACAGACCTCAAGATGATTCAGATGTTGGAATCCACAGATGGGAACTTCAGAATAACTATGATAAATGTACTAAAGTTTTTAAAGGAAATTTGGACAGAATGAAAGGACAGATAGGGAATCACAGTAGAAGAACGGAAAGTAAAAATGACATTTGTAAATTCTCTGACTATAAAGTACCATGTCTGAAATGAAAAGTTAACTCTGGGCTTAGCAACAGTTCAGACACTGCAGAAGAAAGGGTTATTAAACACGAAAACAGATAACCAGAAATATGAACAACATAGAAAAAATGATTTAAAAATAAAGAACCTCAGTAACCTATGAGATAAGATCAAGTGGGCTAACATGCGTGTTTGGCATCTCAGAGCGACAGAGCTAAGAGGATGGGCAGAAACAGTATCTAAAAGAATAATTTCACAAAAAAATGAAAGTTAAAAGTAAAGAAAAAATGCCTTAAAAACACTGCAGAGGAAAAAAAAATTAACTTAATGAATCAAGAGATAGTCCATACTCATGGACTGGAAGATTCAATTTACTAAGTGGTAAATTCTCCTGAAATTGCTCTACAGGCTCGATGTAAATTTTGGTCAAAATCCTTGTTTAAAAATTGATGCTAAAATTAATATGTAAATACAAAGAACCTAGAATAGTTAAAAAAATCTTGATAAATAAGAGCATGTGTGTGAATTATATGAGAACTCTATGACCCACTCAATTTCTCTGTGAACCTAAAACTGCTCTAAAACTAAAGTCCTTCCCATAAAGTTCTTGTGCACTTTGGGGTTTGGGGTTTGGATTCTTGCACTCTCGTTGCCGTAAGAATCTTCCACTCAGGTAGCTGCTTCTTCATTCTGGGCCCCAGAATGAAAACAGAGCAGAGATCTGAACTGTTTAGACCCACAGCTTGTATAGAGCAGTTATGATGAATCCAACCAGGTCGGCTGACCTCTAGCTAAACCACAGACAAGTGAGCAAATAAATAACTGCTGTTTGTTGTTTTGTTTTATAAAAACCAGAGTTGTAGGACTGGTGTCAAGTCTTATGATAAAGCTATAGTAATCAAGACAATGAGATATCAAAATAATGATAGACAAATAGAGTGATAGAAAAGGACAGAGAATCCAGAAATGGACCCATACATTTATGGACATGTGACATATTACAAAATTTCAACAGCAATGTATTGGGGAAAGACAATATTTTTAATAACGTTACTGGGTCAACTGATATCCATGTGGATAAAATGAACCCTGATCTCTACATAACACATTATACAAAATCAGTTTTAGATGGATTACGTAGACCTACATGTGAAATGTAGAATAATATAGCTTCTAAAAGATAACCTAGGGACAGTAATTTTTTGACGTTGTGAAACACAAGTATTTCTTAAACATGGTAGAAAAACAACAAAAAAAAAACAGATGAGAAGATCGATAACTGGACTTCATCAAAATTAATACTTTTTTTTTTTTCTTTTATTGCGGTACGTGGGCCTCTCACTGTTGTGGCCTCTCCCGTTGCGGAGCACAGGCTCCGGACGCACAGGCTCAGCGGCCATGGCTCACGGGCCCAGTCGCTCCGCGGCATGTGGGATCTTCCCGGACCGGGGCACGAACCCGTGTCCCCTGCATCGGCAGGCGGACTCTCAACCACTGCACCACCAGAGAAGCCCAAAATTAATACTTTTTATTCATCAACACACCAGAATTAAGTGAAAAGGCAACCACAGAATGGAATAGGATATTTACGATATATATATTACACATGGATTCATAGCCAGCAAATATAAAGAGCTTCTACAAGTCAGTAAGACACAACTTAATTTTTCAAAAGAGACAAAATACTTGAACAGACAATTCACAAAAGAGGTTATCTAAGTTGCCAAAAATTATATGTGTAAAGGTGCTCAACCTCACTAGTCATCAGGAAAATGCAGGTTAAAACCACAATGAGCTCTCACCATATAACTGCCAGAATGGCTAATATTAAAAGACCGACAACACCAATTTGTCACATTAGAATATTGTTTGGCAGCATGTATTTAACCAAAAAAATTCCACTCCTAGTTATACCCGCAAGAGAAATGGAACCCAAGATTACCAAAAACACATACAGAACGCCCAGAGTAGCATGGTTCATTATGGCTTAAACAGGAAACAACCCAGATGTCTGTCAGCAGTAGAATGGATACATTTTGGTATATTCACATAAGAAATGCCATTCAAGAACCAAAAACTGAACTATTGCTACATACAACACGGATGAGACTCAGAAACACAATTCTGAATGGAAGAAACAAGACAAAGAATACGTACTTTATGATTCTATTTATATAAAATTCAAAAATAGGAAAAAACTACTCTAGTACTTAGAACACCTTTGAGATGGAGGGGAATGCCTTGGAAAGCATACAAGGAAGATTTCTGTGGTACTGGTTATATTCTATATCTTGATCAGGGTGGTGTTTATATTAGCATGTTTAGTTATTATTCATGCCCTTTTCTGCATTTACATCATACTCTAAAATAAATGTTCATCCCCTCCTCCCAAAAAGGCACTGCAAGAGTCCAGCTGGGAATTGATGAGAGTTGCTGTAGTAATAATAATGACAGGAGAGAAGAAATACAGTCCAAGAATATTCAGGCAATAAATCAGCAGGTCCACTTTGATTGACTAGATGGGGGGATGGGGTGGAGCAAGGATTGAGGGAGAGGTAAAAATCTAAGACAAACCACAGGTTTCTTTCTGGTGTTGGTGATGAAACGAATGGTGGGACCATTGATGGAGATCAAAAATTCAGGAAGGACATCTTGAGCTTGAGTGCCTGTGGCAATCCACAGGAATAGCTCCGGCAGCTAATTAGCTGGGAGTTCAGTGGAACTGTCCCAGCAAGAGATAGAGTGTGGGACACATCAGCATCCCCGGTCGTAATGAAAATAATGAGACTGGATGGAATCACTCACAGGGAGAACATGGAACATGAAGGGCTATGTGAGCAGTACTCTGGGGAACATCACACTGAAGGGAGAGGCATTGAAACGGGAGCTCAGACCAGACAGAAAAGGTTCAGCTGCAGAAACAGGAAGGAAACCAAGACATATCAGTCATGGAAATCCAGTCCTAAAGAGATGCAAAGAAGTGCGGCCAGTGAAGATAGACAGTCCTCTCCAAAAGCTTGGCTGAAAGGCAAGGATTTAGCTCTGGAGCTGTGGTCCTTGCAATTTACTTCTCCTGTCTGAGCCCCAGTTTCTTCAACTCTTAGGAAGGGAATACTTACAGTACTTGCATTAAAGGGTATTGTGAGAAATAAATGAGATAATACATATGCAGTGTTTGGTAAATAGTGAGAGGTCATTACCTGTAATCACCATGATCCTTGCATGTGCAAATCAAGCAAGGTGTTATTGCCCAGGATGGGGCAACACGAACACGTTTACAGGCCAAGCAGAAAGAGCCAGCAGGGCTATGTCACTGGAGTCCCCAGAGAGGAAGCAGGAGGGACAGGCCCCAGCACCACAGCTGGAGATAGACACACCTGATGAAGAAGTGGCAAGTGCTACAACGAAAGGGGTCATTCCTACCAAGAATTCCACAGCGAACTCACGTGCCTTTGAGCAGGACCCCCATCTTTGGGACAATCCGTGCAGGCATTAGAGATACTGCAAGGAAACAACAAGCTCCACTCATTCACTTACCATTCAAATGGTCACTCACATTTGACCGACACTTAGCAAATGCCTACTATGTGACTTACGGGAATAAGAAACAGTTCTTACCCTTCACGAGATTACATTCTTCTAGGATGTCCAATAAGGAAGGAAAGGGGAGTTAAGATATTGGGAACATTTCCTATGTACCAAATTGTGGGCTTTACATGTGTGACAAATGTGTGGGAGGTAAAACTTACTATCCCCGTTTTACATGTGAATGCCGAAGCTTGAAAACCTAGGTGATTAATCCAAGGTCACAGGGTTGTGAGTGTTAAAGTTACTGGTGGGTGAAAAGATAAGCATCTAAGTGAGTAATGATAGTGCGGTCTGGTGAAATGGGTGTCACAGACAGGCAAACTGACATGGGAATTATAGAAGGGTCAATGAAGAAACTGACATGTAAGTCAGGTCTTGAAATACGAGCTTTCCTGAAAGAAACGCGAGCCAGAAGAAAGAACAGGTTTACTAATGTGCAAACGTTACCGGAACATATGCGCCCCAAAGCCCAGTCCTCCCAGTTAGGGAGAACTCATCTGTAGATCTTGCATGCCTCCTCATTATCAAAATATAGCTCCTCCTTGAATAAGCACAACTCATTCTTATGACCAAAGTTATACTGGATTTTCTCCACGCTTTCCTGAGTACACAGAATTGTCCTTCTGCACTGTCAAATCCCCAGCTCACACACTTAGCAGCTGTCTTCCAGATATTTTGACAAAATTGCATGTCATATAGGCACAGGATAATTTGTCACAGGCATTTTTACATCTGGTTGACTCCAATCAAACCGTCCAGAGATTAGGTAAAAACTTAACAAATGTTATCAGGTTTAATTACTTAAAACAATTTTGATGGCCATTTGAGTCTCTCCCACACCCCAGATACTCAACAGAAAGTTTCAGAAATAATAGGGAACAGATGGCAGAAATATAGGACTCCGATTTTTTTTTTTTAACAAAAATGATCAAGAAAAGATTTCATTTAATTTTTTCTCCATTCAGGAGGAAACCGCTTTCCATGGAAAAGGACCTCTTCAAAAACTCCAGCCTAACTTTTAAGAAATCCCTTTAATCTAATTTTGACCAAAATGAAGCGCTCCTCCCAACGTGACTTTGATCAGGATTGATTTAGCACTCAGAGCGATCTCAGATGTATGTTAGTAGGAGAAGAACATCTGTGGGTGATTTAGTCTGGTTCTAAGGGGACTGCGTGGATCCACTGCAACTGACCAACGAATGGGGCACATCTGGAGTCGGATGAGTATTTGTGTAGATTTGATGAGATGCTGTTCCACCTCCATGTGCTCAAAATGCGTGGATCCACTGCAACTGACCAACGAATGGGGCACATCTGGAGTCGGATGAGTATTTGTGTAGATGAGATGCTGTTCCACCTCCATGTGCTCAAAGCATAGTGGGAGAAGTGGTCTTGGAGCTTGTGAGGTAGACAAAGGACACCAGGTACCCTGGGGAAAGCTGAGAGCATCAACCTGGACAAAAAGAGACCCTGGATGGAGGCTGCCATCTGGATCCTGCAGAGGCAACCATGTCCATGATTCCTTCTATAAAGTAGAAATTCGCAAGTAGAATGCCCAAAGCTTGTGATGGAGCCTTCAGCAAAATGGCCTCAGGGCTTCCTTCCGGCTCTGAATTCTATGATCCTCAGAACTGACATGGAGGAGAAGCCTCTAGAAGGGTGCACTATGACATGGATATCAAGGTACAGATGGAAACCCAAGGCCTGTAGGGTCATCAGCCTTAAACTCAACTCCCTTCTGGACAAACCACTTAACCTCCCTGAGCATTGCTTCCCTCATGCATAAGTCTTCCTTATTTAATGTTAAAAGCACCATGAGACGGTGTCTGGCACAAAAGAACCGACAATGAGGACCCTTCCTCGCCCTGACCCTACCCACGTATGGCCCCTAAGTTGCAAATAGTTCAAATGAGTACTGTGATTCTGTTCACCGCCTGGTTCCTACTCACGCTTTATAGGCGCCTCTCCTAACCGTGCTATCTATATATATTACCCACAGGAAGTGACGGAACGCAGTGACTGAGGTGCCTCCGCTGGCACACTGCCACAGATGAGCACTGCGCCTGGCGCCAGGCCGGGGCTCAGCTGTCCTTTGATAAATGAATAAAGACCATCTCACTTGGCAGAGACCGTCTCACTGTTCACAAGCCTGCACCCGTTTCTTCCTGCGGCACAAAGTGGCCGACACCCCTGGCTTCCCCTTGCAGTGAGGTGTGGCCCTGCAGCTGAGTTCGAGCCCGTGGAAAGGCTTGGTCCATTAAAGCAAACAAACAAAAACAACAGTAACACAAAACAAGCTGGCCCTTCAAACACCTGATGCAGAAGAGCAGGGTGACTTTAGAAGCCACGTGGTGAAGACGGATGACAGATGATAGAAAGATCCTGGGTCCCTGAGTCACCGTTTGGAGGAGAGCCATCCATTTTAGATATTTCATGAGTAAAGAGTAAACTCCTGTCCCATGTTAATCATTAGACTTTTTTGGATTTGTTATGACACCTACCCTCAGTCAATGAGTCTCCAACGTGTGCATCAGAATTTCCTACAGAGTCCTAAGCCCAACCTCAACCTTTCTGATTCAGTACGTCTAGGGCTGGAGTCAAAAATTTGAGTTCCTGGGCTTCCCTGGTGGCGCAGTGGTTGAGAGTCCGCCTGCCGATGCAGGGGACACGGGTTCGTGCCCCGGTCCGGGAAGATCCCACATGCCGCGGAGCGGCTGGGCCCGTGAGCCATGGCCGCTGAGCCTGCGCGTCCGGAGCCTGTGCTCCGCAACGGGAGAGGCCACAACAGTGAGAGGCCCGCGTACCGCAAAAAAAAAAAAAAAAATTGAGTTCCTAACAAGTTCCCAGGCGATGCTCACGCTGCTGGTCCACAGACCACTTTGAGAATGACTGTCTCTAACTCACACACTTCCACCCCTGGCCTACTGCAGCTGGGGTTGGGTAATCCTAATAAACTCAGTAAACTGGAGAGGCCTCCATGGTATCTGCATACTGTCCCGGCCGCTCTGAGCTCACAGTCTGACTACGAGAGAGGACATTCAGGTAACACACAGCTGACGAACTGTGACAAGTGTCAAATGAGAAGAGTGTGAAATGGACCGTGGGGACAGAACTAAGTGTTACCTCTAAATGGGCAGCACTGCTCCAAGGAGATACAGACAGGGCTGCAGCGGCCCAACAAAGATGGGGCGTCTGCATCTTCAGGGCAATTTCAAGGACAAAACGTATCTGGGCCTGGACAGGGATGGAGTGCTTGAAAATGAGTTGACAATGGATGGTTGAAGCCAGGCTCAGGAGTTTGCTGTTAAAGGCAGCAGGGAGCTCCAGAAAGGCAAGGACCTAGGGAATGTCCAGAGAAGTGTGTGATGGGGGCCTGGAGCCGAGGTAGATCAGCGGGAGGCAGGGCGAGAGGTTGACTGAGATGATGGGGAGACACTGACATAGCTCAGGCCTCAGCGGGGCGGCAGATGGAAGTGTGGAGGTGGTGCGGGAACACTGGGGAAACAGTACTGGTGTGATCAGGTGACTCACCGGGCATGGGTGTGCAGAGGGGACAGCTGGGCTGTTCCTTGGGTTTCTGGCTGAAGGAGTGGGTGGACAGCAATGTTGAGAAAAGGACGCAGACAAAGAAGCAGGTTGGGAAAAAGGGTCAGCTGGTTCAGTTTGGAGTGAGGGGGGTGGAAGGCCCATGGGGCCTGTAGGCTCTGTGGGGTCCTGGGACTGATATCAAAGCAGTGGGGTCCCCTCTCATTCCTATCATGAGCCAGTTGCATAGACAGGGACTTGGCCTGTTCCTAGGAGACTCCTCTGCTCTGTGCACCCATGTGCATGCCTGACACACACACACACACACACACACACACACACACACACACACACACACACACACACACACACCCCTTCTTCCAAACACAGATGCATCCCTCACCTCTATCTCCTAATTTTACAGACACGTTCCCTCCATCCATCCGGCCAACCCATTTCAATCAGTCAATTAAAAGCCATTTGGTGAGCACCCACCCAGTCCCTGACCCTTGAGTGGCTCCTGCCACTTCCCCCTGGGGGCAATGATCTTGCTTCTGTCTTGGTGCTCTACTGGGGCAGCTTTCTGGAAGGACGTCAATGTCCCCATGTTGCCAGAAGTTCCCCTCCTTATCTATTCCCTTCCCTTGCTTATAGCATCTGACAATTGTTCAGCCCCATCAGGGCCCCTGCCTACTGACCACTTTCTTTCCTCCAAGTCATCACCCCTTCCTCTCTGCACATTCTTTCCTCATCTAACTCAGAATCCCTGGTCCTCTGTTCCAACTTCCCTCGCCAATCCGTACTTCCCTTTGTCTTTGTCACCTATCTGGAAAGACCCAAACTTCCACTAGAGCAGCGCTTCTCAAAGGTCAGTGGGTCCATGAATCACCTGACGGACTTGTCAAAACACAGATTCCAATTCAGTAGGTCCGAGGGGGGAGCCTGAAATTCTGTATTTCAAACAAGCTTCCAGGTGATGCCGAACAAGAGTCGTCTAGACCTGCTGTCTCCACTGCTCACATCCCACCCAGTGTGGCTTCCACCGCCCACCACACCACCAGAACCACGTGCTTAGTTCACTAACGGCCTCCAGGTTGCTGAGGGCACTGAGTGTTAACAGTTTAACCTCCCACTCCTTCAAACAGTCTTTTCCCTTGCCTTCGACATGACATTAAGTCACTCAAGTCTTCTGCTTCTACACTAAATCGGTTAGTCAGGAACTCCCTCCCAAAAAGAATGCTGGTGAATTCCATTTTCTCCATCCTCGCTGGGAGCCAGAATCCTCTCTGTCCCTTCTCAGAGTCTCAGGATACTCTGGGTCAGCCTGTCCACTGTCTGGCCAAACTCAAGGTTCTGCCATTATCCACTGTAGTGCTGCTGGATAAAACTTTCTGGAATGACAGAAATGTCCTATATCCACAGTGTCCCATATGGTGTTTCCACCAGGCACATGCAGCTCATGTGACTAAGCAACTAAAATTTTAGTTTTTATTTCATTTTAATTAATTTAAATTTGAATTTAAAGAGCCGCATATGGCTGATGGCTGCCATATTGGACAGCACAGCTCTATAGGAGACAGTGTTGAGACAGTCTCATCACACACCAGATGGTTCTTGGGCCTATGACAAACTAATAATTTTGCAAAGCCATCGCAGAAGGCAGTAAACATTAGTGAATGGAAAGCAGGCCGCTCAGACTCAGATAGCCTGAGTTCAAATCCCGCCTCGGACATATGCTAAGTGAGTGACTTGAGCAAGTCACAGTCTCGCTGAGTCTCAGTGCCTTCATATGTACAACAAAGGTTAATAGTATTCCTTATCCCATAGAATTGCTGTGAGCATTAAATAAGTAAAAACATACAAAGCATTTGGGTCAATGCTCGCATGTAAGTGATCAATCAATGCTATCTTCTTGTTGTTACTATTTTTATTAGTGTACCCTCACACTAGTCTTACAAAGAGGAGTTTTATTGTCTTACTTTCCTTGTTTTACATGAGGACACCGAGGTAAAGAATGGAAATGGGGTCACCCCGGGAACGCAAAGCAAGCTGGGATTTGAACCTGGAACTGCCCAGTTCCAAAGCAGCCAGCAGCCAGCAGCGGGTGGGATGCATGCCAGAGCTGCAGTGCCCACCCACAGGGCAGCCTCCGCGGTGAACTATGGTGACCGCAGAAACTGGAAGGCAGCGAGGCTGAGTGCTGGGGACAGTTCTCTGAGAGCTCACTAAGTCCACACCCTTAGAAGCGGTGGGTGATCCACATGCAGCAATGGAGGGGTCGCCAATTTGTTGCAGTTGTGACCTGTGCCCTACCCGCCCCCCGGGGGCTGACAAGGGCTTGCCCCTCCCCCACTTGCTAGATCCTCAAGGCTCAGGGTAACCCCTTCCTCAGCTCTACCGTACAGAGACACATTTCCCTTTCCACTCAATACAGCCTAGCCATGTGCTTCTAAATCCAGAGTGGTCCCCCGCAGGATGCCACCTGCTTCTCTTGAGATGTGCTCCTTGTGCTTCCTGAAGAAGGCACCCCAACAAAGGTAGCAGTAACTCAGAGGGAGAACTTGTCACAGGGAGCCAGCCACCCAAGGAGCCTGCAAGGGATGAGCAGACCAGAAGGCCCAGGCAGCTGGACTGGGATGGGAACAGCCCTGGCCTGGGACAGGAGTCTAGGATTCAAATCCTGACTCTGGTACTTACTACCTGTTTGACCCTAGGCAAATTACTTGACTTCTCTGCGGTTGGTCTCCATTAATTAAAATGAACTTGCACAGAGCAATCTGTGACTTTCAAAGTGTTTTCACAGTTGGACATTCACTTATTCATTCAACAAACATTCATGGGGCACCAACTGTGTGTTCTGACCCTGGGGAGAAAATGGTGGGCAAAGCAATAACATTCCTACCTTCAGAAAGCTCACTTTTTGTCTGATCATCTCGTGATAAGTGTAATATTACCACTGAGATAAATCTTATGAAGGAATATTACAGAGCAGTGAAAATGAAGTAACATCAGCGGCATGTTCGTGCTGATTACTCTGTTTGCCCCTGAATCCAGTCTCTGTTCTGGCCCACGCACCTGGAGATCCACCCTTACCAACTGCATCTCTCAGCTCGCTTGTTTTCTGGCTCCCAGTGGGGGTCTGGCTTCCAAATGTGGCTCTGGTCCTAGCCAACCAGAGGCTACAGCAGGAGATCAGAGGGTAAAGAGGAAGCACACTCAGGGTATGTCCTTCTTGCTTCTTCCCTGCCTCAGTGTCTTCTCTTTGGTGACAGCTGCTTCCTCTGGGACTTCAGCTCCGCAACACCCACCCCCACCCCAGCTCCCACTGGGCTCCAGGAACACCTCTCCCTTTCCCCGCCCCTTCAGCCCCAGGGAACAACAGTTTCCTGCTATGCCATGTCCCGAGGTGCCTCACGATTCTTTGTTTCCTTACCTCTGAGCACATCTCTGTAAGTGACCTTTTCATTAAACTCTGACAAGAAACAAACACAGAAGGGAAAGTATAGGGTACCTGGAGAAGGTATAATGCAGGAGAAGGTATAATACATCACCTAGGGAGGGAGGGAGGTTTGCCCTGAGAAAATCAAATCCCAGTTGGGATGGGAAGAAGGAGTGAGGTAACCACAGACTTGCACCATGAGGATTAGCCACCTCTCCCATTTTACCGATGAGAAAAATGAGCCTCAGAGAAGGGATGGGTGGATGAGGTTATACAAATTCGGTCTTGTCTGTGTATGCAAAGCAGGGCAGGGTGATGTCTGTCTTGTATGTCATGGGAACCTATACTACTTTCCTGCTGCTGCTGTAACAAATGACCACAAATCTGGTGGCTTAAAACGAAACGAATGTATTATCTTACAGTTCTGGATGCGGAAGTCCAAAAATCAAGGTGTTAGCAGCATGCATTTCTTCTGGAGGCTCTGGGGGGGAGAATCTGCTCCCTTGCTTTTAATCAGATTCTAGAAGCCACCTGTGGTCCCTCCCTCCATCATCAAGCACTCCCTCCCTCCATCCCTCCCTTCCTTCCTTTCTCTCTCTCTCTCTCTCTCTTCCTCTCACTTCCTTTCTTCCTTCTTTCATTTCCTTCCTTCCTTCCTTCCTTCCTTCCTTCCTTCCTTCCTTTCTCCCTCCCTCCCTCTCTCCCTCTCTCTCCCCCCACCCCCCTCTCTCTCTCTTTTTCCCTCCATTGTCACATCTTCTCCTCTGGCTCTGACCCTGCTGCCTCCCATAGGGACCCTTAAGATCACACTAGGCCCAGATAATTCAGTAGAATTTCCTCATCTCAAAATCCTCAATCACACCTGCAAAGTCCCTTTCACCATGTAAGGTAACAGATTCACAGGTTCTGAGGTTAGGATATGGGCATTGTGGAGAGTCATTGCTCTGCCTACCCCAGGGCCCTATGGTCTTGGAGTGGCTGGAAACTTGCCCATCACACAGACAGACTCTACTGCTGAGGTTATTACTAGCATCAATGTCACCTACATAGAGCGACACACAGAACCAGGATTCTGAGGCCCTTTGGCAAAAGGGGCTGATCCGGCTAACTGGCAGCTGTGTGACCCTAAGCAAGACACTTAACCTTTCTGAACATTACTTCGTTGTTTGTAAAACAGGAACACTGTCTGCTCCTTGTGTCAAGAGGACAGACATGAGGTGGTGTGCGTCAAGACCCCAGCACAGAGTAGGGCATCCCAGCCTCCGCCTCTCCTCTTGGGCCCTCCTCTGCCTTCCGTTCTCAGGACACAGACGTGCAGCCCACGTGCCATCCCTCAGTGGCTGATGTCACTGTGCTCCGGGGACTGATGGGCTCTTACTAATGGGATTTTTCAGCGTGGGGGTGAATGGGGGTACCTAGAAGAGCTTCAGCTCCTCACTCAACCTGCTGAGATTTTGACACAGACACAGATCTTAAGAGAATTAGCAAAGAAGTAGAAACGCTGTGAATAAATGTCAGCGCCCCTCAGAAGATGTTCCCTCCCAAGACCTCACTTTTTTGCCAGCAAATACTCAGATGTCAGAGCGTCTCTCTGAAGCAGCTCTGATCATGTCCCCCGCCTTTTTAACATCTTTTAAAGACTATCCTGGCGCTGACAGGACAAAATGAGGCCTCCTTGTCTGGAACCTCATATGGACTTGTGCCTGTCTCCTGACTGCCCGTCCAGCTTTGTCCTGCAACCTGCATGCTCCCGTGCAAAAAAAAAAAATTTCCCCAAACCTGATATCCTCTTTGATATACATTCCTTTTCAAGTCCTGGTACACGTGACACTTCTGAGAGAAGCTTCTTCAGCTGTAAAATGGGTCATTCTGAGGACTAAATGAGACTACACGTGGGACACCCCAAGAACACTGTCAGGAGATAATAACTACAGCATCTCCAGTGTGCCATGTGTTCAGCAGAGTTGGCTCCCTTCCCTTTTCACAGTGTCTAGTGATCACATCATGTTTCTCAGGAGGCTGTGGACCATGGATGGGTAAGAATGGTCCTTCACTTACCTTAACGTGTGCATCCCTGAACGCCTGGACCATTGCAGGCACTTGATGAATGTCTGCAGGAAGCCAGTTATCCTCTTTGATATACATTCCTTTTCAAGTCCTGGTACACGTGACACTTCTGAGAGAAGCTTCTTCAGCTGTAAAATGGGTCATTCTGAGGACTAAATGAGACTACACGTGGGACACCCCAAGAACACTGTCAGGAGATAATAACTACAGCATCTCCAGTGTGCCATGTGTTCAGCAGAGTTGGCTCCCTTCCCTTTTCACAGTGTCTAGTGATCACATCATGTTTCTCAGGAGGCTGTGGACCATGGATGGGTAAGAATGGTCCTTCACTTACCTTAATGTGTGCATCCCTGAATGCCTGGACCATTGCAGGCACTCGATGAATGTCTGCAGGAAGCCAGATGGAAAAACGAGTTTAAAAGAAAAAAAAAAAAAAAAGAGACAACTGGTATACCCGTCAATGTTCAATTTCAGGAGAAAGTTTCTCCTGGAGACTCTAGGTACCACTGTTTGCCCTGATCAACTGGGTCTCCCTGCTGCCATACTGTGGCCTCCACGACTCATCTTATTCACAACAAATGTGATCTTGTCACTTCTGTGTTTAAAACATCTTAATAGTCCCTGGGACCGAGCTCAAAGTCCGTGACCTGGTTAAAACAGATCCTTGTGATCTGGCTCTGCCAGGCTGCATCTCTACTGCTGTGTCTTCAGCCACCCCTTTCCTTGAATTTTGTGCCTGAGCAGCACCCAACTTCGCACCATCCTCCAAACATCACTGTGCCTTCAGTCACACTATACCCCCCTCCAGAAGTGATCTGATCAAAACTCCAACCATCTTTCTAGAGATGACGCAAATTAAACCTTCCAGTGAAGCACGCTGCACCCTTGCTCACCACCTGTTAGTTTTACTTTGGTGCAATAACGGCTGTGAATACCTTTACTAATCATGAATGTTTGGGTAGACTGGACAACTTTCACACCTCATCTGTAACACGGTACTTCTCAAATGTTTAGCATGTGTCGTAATCCCTGGAGGAGTTTTAAAACATAAATTCCTATACCCCACTCCAAATTCTGACTCAAAAGGTCTGGGATGGGGCCTGAGAATTTACATTTCTAACAAGCTTCTAGCAATGCTGATGGTGTTGGTCCATGACCCCGCTTTGAATAGCCCTGCCCACTTGTGAGTAAAATTCTATTACCATTTTTATAAGGGAGGAGAAGTTAGGTGACTTGCCATGGGATAAATTAGTCAGTGATGAGGCCAAATTTTGAACCCCAGTCTCTGGAACCACATCCTGAGCTTCCTTACTCAACAAGTAGAGAGAGGAGCTGACATTCACTACGAGTTTACGCCACACAAAGCATTCCACCAAGACGACACATACATTATCTCATTTAATCCTCACCACCTTCTGAGGGGAATTCTATCACTCCCGCATTATAACCGATGAGGAAACAGGCACAGAAGGGGTAACTTGCCCAAGGTCACAAGGCGGTATATGTTAAAATGGAGAACTGGGCCAAGGGACAATGACCATTTTCTAAATGTGATGTTTCTCATTTTTAATTGCAAGTGTTGGTTTACATGTAAGTCTCCCCAGCCAGACTGTATCTTTGAGGTCAGGGAGATTGTCTAATTTCCTTTTGCATCCTAGCCACTGGCAAAATGTAAGCAATCTGCAGATAAATAACTGTGTTTGATGAATGAATAAATATACAAGACTTAAGAAGTAGATATGGGATGTGAAAACAACCAAAATCTTAACCACTTGACAAGAAGATTACCCCTCCCTATAAATGATAAAACAGGATCCACAGAACAATCCATAGAGGGGCTTCGAGGAGGCCCATTTGTCTCCAAATAAAGAAAAACAACCAAGCAAAACAACAATGACAACAACAAAAACACTCTGTCCCCAGAAGCTGTGGGCTGGCATTCAAAGAAGGCTCGAAGGCCAGGCAAAAAAGACTGCAGGTTTGGCAAAACGAGGCTCGCACCCCAAACTAAAAATGCTTCTCTTGTTTCCCTTTTAGCTAATTTCTCTCCTTTCTGAGCCTTCCAGGGGGGTCAGTCTAGAGGATGCTATTCAAACTAACAGCTGCAAAAGGGGGAAAAAAACCAGAGAGGAACTTTTCTGTTGCTTGTAATCAAGGGTAAAAATAAAAGAGGCACAGTGAAAATTAAGGAAAATAAACAGTGATCAAGTCTTTTCTTTTCCATTTGCCTGTGGGGTCCTGCTGTGTGTCCAACGATGGAAGAAGAACAAGTTTGGGATGTGAAGGTCCACATCGGCTCCCATCGCATGTGAGGACAGAAAAATGCCTCCACTGAGCCACAGTTATGGGACTGGGGAGACACGACTCTCACAGCCTCCTTCTCCCACGCAGAAGTCGACGCTGTGGCTGTGTTTGATCTCTCTAAGGAGTGATCTGGGTGGGAGGAGGTGGAGAGAAGGAGTGAATCAGGAATGAATACTGCTCTGCCCTTGGCTGTGAGATGTGGGTTTGCACCTAGATGTAGCCTGCAAGGAACCCATTCATTCAGATCTCTTGAGGAGTGGGCTTAGACTTGGCTGGAGGCCCTACAACCAGATTGTGGATGACCTGTTTCACCATGGCTACCTCCTCTCATCTCAAGACTCTATACTACACTCAGAACTGCATTTCAGCATCTGGGTTCTGAGATTTGGCCTGGACTGCCCTTGGCCAGGCTGAGTTGACCATGGCTTTCAATGACGACAAAAGAATGACAAGCCCTACCATATGCCAGATGCTGTGCTGTGGGCCTGTCATGCAGTATCTAGTTCTTACCAATGCTCTATGATGGAGGTAGATGTACCCCAACTGTATAGATGTGAAAGGTTCAAAATGACCAAAGTATGACACAAAACACATGACTCCATGTCTAGGTCCCTAATGTCAACAAAGAGAAAGCCTGCCCTTCCCAGGATCACTTCTTTGGAAAGTGGCAGAGCAGGGATCGTCATTCCGGTATGTGACCTGGAGCCCACACATTTCACCACCACACCAGGGAGCTCTGAGAGATGGTGGAGTTGGGCTTCTAGACTCACTGCTGGGATGTGACCACCCAAAGGGGAGAATCACAGTGGAAGTGGGAAATGCAGTGAGAAGCTGCTTCACACAGAGTTGATCAGCCATGCGGAACAGCAGAAGTAGTAAGAAAGGAGCCCTGGAGGCCAGTGAAGGGGTCAGAAGCAAGTAGAACAGAGGCGAGAGAGGAAACTAGAGTCCAGGTAGTCAAGGAACTTGTTCCTTTTCACCCAGATCAGGCAGAGGACAGAGGCGAGAGAACTGGAAGAGAGGAGCAGAGGAGTTCAACATGTGTGCAGTGCCTTGGAGTTACATCTGAGGATGATCAAGAACGCCCAGGGAACCATGGGTCTTCGGTTCCAGCTGACCTTGTAGTGGATACTGTAGTGACCTGCTGACAAGGAGGCAGCTGCGCCCCTCCCGCAGCTATTGGAAGTGTCAACTGCTTACTGCTCACAGCTTCATCCATCTCTGGGAACTGCCTCAAGGCTATGTTTGCTGAGGGTAAGGGGACATGGCCAATGACCGGTTGATGTGGGAATACAAAGGCCCAGTCCTCTAGCCTCAATTCGGGACAACTCTGAAGTGACATCCAAGCTCCAGGGTTCGCCCATAGGGTCACCTGAGCCCTATTCTTTCAGCTGCACCCACATCACAAGTCAACTTCTCCCTCTGCCCAGTCCCGCCTCCCTCACTCCTTGACAGGTGTTCCTCCAAAGAACTTGCCTGAATAAACCTTCTGCATCCAACTCTCTGTCTCGGATTTTGTTCCCAGGGAATCCAATCTAAGACACTTCCTTTGCCTCAGCACTTCTCACCACTTCCTTCAAGGAAACTTCTAGAGAGCTCTGCAGAATTCACAGGAAGAATGGGAGGAAGAGCAGGTGAAGCGAACACCTTCACCTGGTCCCCAGCACAGGTTCCTCCTGTCCAACCAGATTTCTCTCTGGTTCCATGAACCAGCTGCAAGATTTCCACGCTGGTTCTGGAATCAGCCGCTCAGCACAGCCTAACCGCACCAAATTTTATTGAGTCTTTGCTGGGGCTGTTACTTCATCCAATTAAGTGGAGGTTACAGAAGGATCCACTTGTCATTACAGCAATTCCTCCTTGTGCTAAATGCTCCCAGAATCTTAACTACCAAGCAGGCATGATCGGAAAAGATGGCTCCAGTGGAGAAAGCAGTATTTCTCTTTCACAGGGACAAACACGGGCAGGTCCCTGAGCCCAACATGTACTACCCATGTTCAGTAGCTACATAAATTAGGCCTAAATAAGTCAGGCTGGGGACAGGGATGGAAACAGAATGCAGATGAGGCTTGCCAAAGGCTAGCACTGCGTGAGAAAGTTGGGAGCCCAAGTTTCTGGGGAAGCACAGCACAGCAGAAGTACTGAGCAGACAGCCAGGAGATCTGGGTTCAATGCCCTGCTCTTTCTTCCCCCATGTGACGACTTCCAACAAGCCCTTTCCCCTCCCCCTCTAATACCTTGAATGATCTGACCCCTGACCAGCTCTCCAGCCTCCACTCCCACCACTCATCCATTCCATTCCAATCACATTAACCACCCTCAATTCCTCCAATGTGCCACGCTTTTCCTACCACTAGTATTTTCTTACTCACTGTCTCCTTTCCCTAGAAAAGTATTCCTACCCTTTAAATGGCTGGCATCTTCTCATCCTCCAGGTCTTAGATCAAATGTCACTTCCTCCAAGAAGTCTCTCTCGTTCACTTACCAAAATAGGTCTCCCGACTAATTCTCTGCCACTATATTCTGTTTGATTCTAACATGCTCCTTATAATAATATATATTCTCTATTAACTCTTTCAAAGTCCATCTGGTCCTGCCAAATGGTACTGTCCAATATGGTAGCCCCTACCCTGTGTGGTTATTTAAATTTAAATTCAATAAAATTTAAAATTTCTCAGTCTCAGTAGCCACATTTCAAGGGCTCGTAGCCTCATGTGACTATCGAGTCACAGATAGCAGACAGCAAAGATACAGAATAGCTCCATCATCACAGAAAGTTCTATTGGACAACACTAGCCTACAATACACACTTTGTCACTTTGATCACCCCTGTACCCCTGGTGTTTGCAACAGTGCCTGGGCATATTGTAGCCACCCAAAAGTGTTTGAAAAAAAAAAATTAACAAACCAACAACAAATATTTCCAACAGAGGTATGTTCAAAAGAGCTAAGAAAAAAGAATGTTCACACCTGTCTACGAAAGTTGAGAAAGTCTTTATAGAGAAAGTGACGTTTAAACTGAGCTTTGAAAGATGACAGCATGAGAAAAAAGTGAAGAGCCAGAGAGAGCGAAAAGAATGGCAGAGGAAAAGGTCCTGAAGAATGAAAGACCATGTGGTTTAATGTTTGGGGATTGGGCAAGTTTCTCAGTGGTAGTGCTGTTGGTGGCAGAGTTGAGATTAGAACTCAGGTTTCCTTTCCTTGAAAGTCTGATGCTCAGGGCCTCGTGGCTGAGATATTCGATTCAGGGTCCAGAATTTAAATGCGTGCTAGTGAAGCGTATCATTCAAAAGCAAGAAAAGGAGAGAGATTTTTTTTTTAAAAATCCAAGGAGGAAAAAAAGGAATGCAGATGTTCATATTTTAGTAAGCTGTGTCCTTCTCCTGCTCTGCATTTTGTTGCTTCTGTACTGAACTTTAACACATGCAGATAGCACAGGAGACAAGGTACCCTATCTGAGGATGGATAAATAGAGGAGCTGCCCTCTTGAGAAGGCTTCTCGGCATGAACACACGACGGTGCAACCTCATGCAGAGGTAAAGGTGCCCGTTCAGCATGTTGGCCCACGCCTGCTTTCAAACAGCTACTTCCCCAGACACACAGTTTAGCCACCTGCCCTCCAGATGATGTGCACATCCTGACACCTGCACAGATGACTCAGCTTTGGGAAGCCAGGAGGGTGGTGAGGATCACAGAGCGGGGGAAGGAGGCAAATCCTTGGGCTTAACATCCCCTTGGAATAGGAGGGTTCGCTCTCTTCTGAAAGACTGGCTCATTTCTACAAGCAGCGAGGAATTCCCAGTGCAAGCCTGGCTCTTTGCTTTGCCTTGTGGAGATAAAAGGCAAAAGAAACAAAAGACTTAGGGAGAGAAGCCGGTATGAGCCCACGAAGCTGCTCTGCATTAATCACCTCCTCACCCACACCCGCTGGTGCCCTCTTTGACGCCAGCCCTCGGTCTTTGGCTGGGAAGATGCAGGTCAAGCTGTAGCTGGCTGGGGAGCTCATTAGCACCTCACCAGAGCCAAGCACTGCCTGCCTTCCAGAAGGTGTTGTGAACTCTCACTTCAGTTACTTCCCACAATCGATACAATGCTTCCGCAGTCACTCCATCCACTGCCCTTGCAGCCACTGGAGACTACAGGCTTTTAAGGAGAAACTTTGGGCTGATCAACACGTACGCCTTAACTTCATAGGAAATGGCATTCCACCCTTTGCACATTGATCCTCTGGGCTCCCAACATAGTGAGACCCAGAGCTGGAGAGAAGCACTTCCAGCAATGTGCTGGGTGCGGAGGTCCAGGCATCGGCTGGGGGTTGGGACAACGTAAGCAGAAGGCCACAGTGATAACAGGTGTTGCATGGGGAGATCCTTCATGCAGTTCCAGAGATGGCTCAGGAGTCCTGGCTGGAGACCCTGAAGCCGAGGCTCCCACTCACACGTAAGGTCTCAGGAACACTGTGTCTGAGATATATTTCCCTTGACGATCCCTTTGTTGCCTTGACCAGCTTTCAGCTGCCCTGCATATGGCCACCAGGGCCCAGGAGACTCTTAGCTCTACATATGGCCCAGCAGGCCCCATGTTTCTGGCAGGCCATCACTCCAGCTGAGCCACAGGACTCTGGAACTGGGATTTTTGTGGACTGCTGGACAATAGTAAGTCCTGTGGAGCACTGTTGACCCCGATTCTGCAGGGCCGCCTTCCAGAAGCCAGCTCCTCGCTGGGATGTAAAGGACCCCTCTCAGCCCTTCCAAAGGCCAGTCTTACTTTCAGAACGTCTCTCAGGATACCCTTAACAGCCATACCCAGTATAGCGATGCTGCTTTTCAAGGCCAACTGACCACAATCTGAATAAAGACCTGATGCTGCCAGACCCCAAGCCTTAGGATTATAGAAGATCAGAGCTGGAGAGGATTCTAGAAGAAAAAGACCTAGTCCAACCACATGTGTAAAATGAAGTAATAATGCACCTACGCTGGAAGATGTGCTGTGAGAGTTATCCAAGATCATCTCATCCTTTTAAAGTGCTGTATGAGTGAGCTTTTGCTGCAGTAACAAACATCCATACTATTTTTTTTTTTGGCCACGCTGCACAGCATGTAGGATCTTGGTTCCCTGACAGGGATCAAACCCATGCCCTCTGCAGTGGAAGCGTGGAATCTTAACCACTTGACCACCAGGGAAGTCCCATATACAGACTTTTTATTTTATTCTATTTTTTTTGGCTGCGCCACACGGCATACTAACATCCATAAATCTTAAAGAAGTTCACAGATGCTTGTTTCTTGCTCTTAGGTCTGTGGGCCAATGTGGCTTGGCTCCAAGTTGGGTTCAGATCTGTTCCTTACGCCCCAGGAAAAGTAAACATATGCAGAACAATACAAACTTCCGGAGGTGTTTGTTAGCAAAGGCTGGGCATCTCTGAGGACGTGTTAGATATGCTGAGGGTTAGCACCATTATCATGCTAAGTAGTGACATTTTGCTGATGGCTCACTGGTGCTCTAATAAGGTTGAGGCAGATAAGGCAGAATTTGGGAGCTGCTACTTGGCAGTGGCCCTGGGAAAGCTTAACACCTCTTGCCTGGGCCCGACCGGCCCTAAGAACTGGGATGGAGCCAGCTGTGACTGGACGAGAGGGAAGAGGCTGCAGCCAGGCCAGGACTGACCCTGCAGCTGTCCTCAGGACCAGGAGGAATTGGAGAAGGTGGCATCTCATGGAAACGTAAGCGCATGGCAGGGCCAGGACTTACACCCAGGCCCCCTGACCTCCTAGACTGAATCCCTGCTCTGCCCACACTAGGAAGGAGAGCAGGTTAAGATGGTATTAACTTTTTCTTTTTTTTACATATTTAAAAAACAGAAAACCAAAAAACCTCTTCATGTTTATTTTTATTTCTTTTAGGCTGAAGCTTAACTCCAAAAATAGACAGTCCTTTTCAGTAGCCCTGTCATTAGCAGTTGCTACAAATACTAAGTCCCCCATGCGCTGAACTGCAAGAATGACACTTGAAAAGAGCAATTAGAACAGAAGTCTCCTGAGAATCACAAGGAGGCCCGCGGCTGCAGGTCCTGGTGTTCACACCTCCACAGGGCGTGGCCAGGAGCCAGGCCTCCCCCAGAGCTTCCTGGATCTCCAGGTGGGCCACCCACACCCCAGCATCTGCCTCTCCTGTGTGCCTGAGTATGTGCCTCCCCCAAGAGAACTGGGGGCCACTCAGCCCACCAACTCCACCCTAGCTGTATGTTCTCAGCCAGGTCACTGAACCTCTCTGAGTCTCTGATTCCTCACCTAGAAAATGGAAATTGTAATAATTAGGGGTTATTTGGGCCATGTTCATTTTTGTACATGTTAAAGAACTACTTGATTTCATGCAAGCAACCACGAACAGAATTCTTCCTCGACACAGTGAACTTGGGAATAAAGAGATGAACTGGACACAGTCCTTGACTTCAGAGACATTACAGTCTAGCAGGGGTTCCTGTTTGGTGGATAGAGATCTGGAGACCCCTAACCTCTTTTCTCCTCCACTAGAACGTACGTTTTTGGATCACAGAAGCCCTGTCCCCATATAGCTCTTTGGTGTATCCCTCGTGTCTAGAAGATTCCTGGGACATAGTAGGTGCTGAATGAATATCTGCCTCATTGATCAATCAATTAGCACAGCGACTGGAGACAGCACTGCGCAGGTCTATCTTTGAATAGTGATTTAGCCAAACAGCAAACGGTGCTACTTGTCCCTGATCAGAGAGTGCTTGTAGGGAGATGCGAATGCCACACATCTGTGTGGCCTCACCCTGTACCCCAGGTATCAGAATCGCGCAGCCATTGCCAACAACTCCATTGGTGTGGGCAAGGCTGGCGTATAACAAGGTATTAAGAAGTAACAAAAGGGAGAGACAGAGAGTGCAGGAGTCAGAGGGAATGAGAAGGGAGGACAGAGTGGGAGACAGGAGGGTGGGGAGCGGAGAGAAGGGCTGTGTTTTCCAGGAGGAAACATCCTACCAAGGACACTGACCAGCAGGGCGGAGGGGAGCCGAGTTACCCATCTGTGACCTTCTGCAAGAGAGGGTGACAGGCAGGGCTGGGCAGACACTGATGGGAGGAGAAAGGATGATGGGGGAGTGGAGAAAGGATGTCAGGAAGCAGAGGCACAGAGGAAAAGCCCAGAGCCACCGAGAGGGACTGCACTCTGGGATGGACAAGACATAGATAAATAGCTTGGTTCTGAGCACATCTGGTCCTCAAATGGCCTTGCAGCTGTGTGAAATTCATTAAAACAGAAGAATCAAATTACATCACGGTTATTTAAGCTGGAAACCAGGGGGCCCAGATTGTAGACCACAACCTACCAACAGCCCTAAATCTTCAGAAATCTGTAGAAAGCACACTGGAGTGGGGCACACACGATGGGAGCCCTGCCTGTGCCCTTCTGATTCCTGTCTGCCCAGAACCCCTCTTTAGGGGCAGGGCTCCTGCCCCACCCTGCGTCTTCCTGCACAGCCTGAACTCCTCACATCCTACCCCGCTGGGCACAGAGCTGGGCACCTGGCTCTGACAGTTGGGCACATGACCCTTCCACCTGCCACTGGGTGGAACAGCTGGTCCAGCGTTGGCCACTCACCCCAGGCAAGGACGATCACGGTCCTTTCCCAGGATGTTCACAAATGGAGAGAAGTAAACTCCCTTACTCTGGAGTCTGTTAAACTAGAAGGCATGGATCTGGAGCTGTCAGCCCTGGACTTGCCCCCAGCACTCCCCCTAAGCATGTACCAGAATAACGTCAAGGACGAACAAGCAGAACAGGAAGTGCAGAGGAGATGGAGCCCTGGGTCCACCATTCGAGCCGTGAGACCTGGCTCTACACATAGGCAGCTCCGTGCCTGGGCGTCCCAGGGACATGAGCCAATAATCTCCCTCTGAGTCTGTACCCAGTTAAGAGTTGGGTTGCTGCCCCTTACCACTAAGAGGGTCCAGACTGAGGATGGTCCTCTATCTCCATCCTCAAGCTCAGAGCAGCCTCTGCTGAGCCCTCCGGCTGTTGATCATGTCAATAAGGCAGGCCAAGAGTGAGGGCGTGGGCAGGGCTGTGACCCGCGGAGACCTCCAGACCCAAGGCGAGGATGCGATCCTCGCTGGCAGTGAAACGGGCCCTGCTTCCGAGATGCAAAAGAAAGGCCAGGGGAGAGTCATGCACCTGCCAGAGGGAACTAATCCAAAGCCAGTGGGGGAATAGCTGGCGAGTAGGACTGGCAGAAACGAGCTGTGCAAACAGGTCCCCGGGAACTGTCTGCTGCCAGGCTGCTGTGCCTCTGAGCTTCTGAGGAAGCAAGAGAAGGGCGGGGCCAGAGCTTCTGAGGAAGCTAGAGAAGGGCGGGGCCAGAGCTTCTGAGGCAGCTAGAGAAGGGCGGGGCCAGAGCTTCTGAGGAAGCAAGAGAAGGGCGGGGCCAGAGCTTCTGAGGAAGCAAGAGAAGGGCGGGGCCAGGGCAACCCAGCAGGAGGCCAGAGCCTTCAGAGAAGGTCACGGACACCGAGAACTTCGGATGGGGTGGCCAGAGCACGTGCACCTCATATTCAATTTGGGGGCATATGCATTTCTGTGTTGTAACCCCCTTCTCTTGCCCTAAATCCTCGGAAGTGCTACACCACCAAGCACGTGTGTGTGTGTGTGTGTGTGTGTGTGTGTTGGGAAAAAGATGGAGAAAAATTAAGGAAGGGGACTAAGTTCCAAATTTGGACGGTGCAGAGCAGACAGAAGATGTAAGAAGCGAGGGGTAATTGACATAGAAAGCCAGTGGGAATGGAAACCAAATAGTTAGAAATTACCACAATATGAGTCCTTAGGAACATGCAAAACTTAGAAAGAGAGCTCACTCTACCCAAATCCCAAAGGGCAGGACTTCTATGGGCACACAGGCTGCAGATAAACTTGGGGTTAGGGGAGCTCTTCTCAGGTCCAGCCCCAGGAATACCTGGCATGGGCCCTCTGTGCAAAGACAAATGACTACAGGTATATCTATGAGTTGCTTCTTTGGGGCTTCTGGAAATGACAGGGTAGCCCATTGATGACACTGGGGCCCAGGAGCCAATGAGGAGTCCTACAGTCCTGGCTGCATAAGGGGGCGGGGGGAAAGGTGGTAGCTTGGGGCTTAGGCCACAAAGGTGGAGTCCCCAGGCACAGGCAGTAGGACCAAGTCCACACTCAGCAAACTTCCCCGTATGGGTCAGGGCCTGAAGGTGGGTATCCTGCAGTTTCCTGCATCTCTGCTTATTGCAGAAGTCGAGGAAGGAAATCAACAGAGCCTAGGATTCAGCAGAGACAAGAGAAGATGCCTGGAAGAGTCACCCTTGTCCCTATTGGTCACTTAATGGACTATATTAGCCTAGCGAGGGGAAGAAAGGTGAAGGGCAAAGGGGTGGTCAGCTCAGTACTCCTAAAAGAAAAGTCACAGGGGTCAGTACAGATGTGCTTGGGGCTGCAATGCTCAGAGAGAAGGAACAGCCTTCTGACGAGTCAGTCCCGATGACACCGGGCAGAAAGAATCAGCTAACTCTGCTTGCTGGTACAGGGGTCAGTACAGATGTGCTTGGGGCTGCAATGCTCAGAGAGAAGGAACAGCCTTCTGACGAATCAGTCCCGATGACACCGGGGAAGAAAGAATCAGCTAACTCTGCTTGCTGTGAGGCCTGATTCCATCACCGTTGGGCTCCCACGAAATGCCGGGTGGGAACTATGGCACAGTCCTGATGCTGTGGGTGTCTGTCCACCACACAGGTGGACACTTGAGAATGAGGTCTCAGAGCCATCAGGCAGGAAGGGCCAGGATAATGGACAGCAACTCCCCCCCACATATGCTGGATTAGTCGTGGCTGGTTCAAATACTGCTCATTCATGTCACAGCCCAATGAGGTCATGAGGTGGGCAGGGGTGGTGCTGGGTTCCACATATCATTCAGGGACCCAGCTTCTGTCTGGAGGTGCTGTCTGCCTCAGTGCGTGGTCTCCAATGTCACAACAGGAGGGGAAAGATGGGGTTCACACATGGGAGATTCTGTATAGGTCTGGCCTGGAAGGGGCACATAATCGCTTTGGCACACATTCCTCTACCCCATCTGGAGGCGGGAGTCTAGGAAGTGTAACTTTCCTGCCCACCCAGAAGGAAGGATAAATGGTACGGAGAACAAATCACATTGTCACATGACTTTGAACTTCCCCAGCTAGTACGAAGTACGTCCCACTCTGTGATTTCCACACTTGATTTCACTGAGCCTCAGAAAATGTAAGGCAAGCAAGTTCATTCGTTCCCTTTTATAGATGGAGAAACTGAGGCTCGGTCACGTGCAGAGTTTAATCCAACAGCAAACAGAGCGAGAAGTCTGCCCCAGCCCCACCTGCCTCTAAAGTGCAGGCTCACCGCCTCTCCTTAGGAAGACCATTTTCAACTGCTTGCAAAGACACAGCAAATGCCAGTCCTGTCTCACGGGGGCGTCCAGCAGTTCCCCACTCACGTGTGTGAGAGATGAGAAGAGCAAACCACGGAGCACATTTTGCCGCTGATTAACTCAAACAGGAGGCTTTCTCTCACCGAGAACAGATGATCAGCCCCTCTGCCAAAAAGTGTCTGCTCCATACCGCCAGGCCGAGTTCCATCAGAGAGGAAGAGTTCCATTTATTCAGCGGTAAGCGAGTCACATCTGCCTCTGGATACACATCTAAAGCAACAGGCCTGCTACTCTGATTAGTAATGAAAAGTTGGAGCAAACACATTTCATTTAAAAGAGAAGGGGCCAAATCCTAGCTCCATTCTCTACCAGGGTCCAGGAAAGCATAAAAAAGGAGGATCATATACACTTAAAAACATCAACTACCACCTTTAAAGAAGTCCACCTGCCTAGGTGGTGGGAAAACTAAAATTTTACACCATTGCAGGAACCCCATGGTTCTGTAGAGCTGTGTCATTTGTTTTTCATACTATTTTAGGAAGGCATTCTATTGTTTGAGGGGGAATAAGTCTGAAACCCACCTGTAGAATACACCTTCTCTTTTGACAAATAGGGAAGTTGAGGCCCAGAGAAATGGTCATTCAAATCCCATTAGCAGCAAAATGGAGGCTCCCTTCCTTCTAAGATAAACCTCACCTAAGCCCTGGCTCTGAGCTCCCTGGATTAGGATAGCAGCACATCTTAGATGGGGCGTGAACATGGAGTTTAAAAACAATGCAATGTGGGCATAAGGAACCCCACTGATTACATCGGAAGCCCACTGTCCACGCCCCGCCAATTGCTGAGATACTGCTTTTTTGGCATCTGCCTCCCGCTACCTGTTCCACCTTTGCTTTTTAAATGTTTAAACATGTTGCCACCATTTTTTCATGAGGATCGTTTCTTTTTTAAAAAAGAAAAAATTATGTATTTATTTGGCTGCGCCGGGTCTTAGTTGCGGCACGTGGGATCTTCAGTTGCAGCATGCAGGATCTAGTTCCCTGACCAGGGATCGAACCCAGACCCCCTGCATTGGGATCACGGAGTCTTAACGGCCGGACCGCCAGGGAAGTCCCTTCATGAGGATCATTTCTAAATGACTGGTGATACTTGCTTTTGAAGTGCACAATGCTTTACTCCACTCCCTCTCCCCACCTCACCCATCCCCGTTTGGGATCACCGGGCTCTACCGGTAGGTAGACTGACTTGGGTTGAAGAGGCAGCAAGCTGGGGGAGTCTAGGCACGGTGACAGCTCCCATGGCAAGCTGGGCTGGTGTGTACTGTTCACTGGGACACCCTAGCTCACTCACCAGGTCAGAATAAACCAGAAGTCAAATGTCAGAGTTTTTAGACTAAGAGACCGGGGATCAGAGAAGCTGAATCATTTCTTCACAGCTAATGTCACCAGCGCTCCCTTCTTTCTCCTACATCTCATGCCCCACCTGGCCCGAAGTCCACAAAATTGCAGATGAATACCACAGCATCAGGGATGGGGAGGGGTTTGGGTCAGAGTTTCTCAACCTTGGCACAACTGGCCTTTAGGGCTGAGCAGTTCTTTGTTACGGAGGCTGTCCTGTGCATTGTAGAAATTAAGCAGCATCTCTGGCCTCCACCCGCTGGATGCAGGCGCTCCCTTCCCAGGTGTGACAATTAAAAATGTCTCGGGACATTGCCACAAGTCCCCTGGTAGATGAAATCACCCTCAGTGAAGAACCACTGGTCTAGGCAGAGGTTGTAACATTTCAGAGGCAAATCAGGCACCAGTGAGAGGACAGAGACAATGATCTAGAGCATCCTTTCCAAATCCGGAGCCCACGGTTTAAATGAGTCCAACTGAGCCTGAATCTTAGGTCCTCAAAAACAATTTTCCATGTCTATTTGTCACAGAATAGAACATGATAGAAAATTAGCATTAGGAGGGTCAGAAAAAACATGTCTTAATTATAATAGGAATAGGACAGACATTGGGCTCTGAGACTCTAAGTGGGCTGGGTGATCAGGCTTCAGCGTCCTCATCTGAAACATGGGAGCAGGTGAGGGTTAAAGAGAACCTCACGTGAAATATTCAGGGCAGTGTCTGGCGTGCAATAAATGGTCCACGAATGTTAGCTCACGACAGACCTTACAGCTCATCCCATGTCCCAGATAATTCTCCCATTTGAACACAGGAGGTTAATGTTCCAAGTGAATGAGGGTTTAATGCAGTTGCCATTTGATTTAATTTCCAAAAGCATTAATGCAACCCATCAGCATGCAGCTGATGAAGAAGTCAAAATAATTCACGGAAACCAATACTTGTCAGGTTTTCTTTATCCACATTTACGTTTGTTTGTTTTTTTAAATAAGCTGTTCTTTGTGCCCATATAGAATACAATATACCTAGATATCTCTCAGTTTGCCCCCCCCACACACACACACATATGTTCAAGTAAGTTTCCCACTTTCCTCCTGTCTGTCATTTTTCTCTTCCCCTGGAAAACTAACAGTGACATCATCCAAGAGTGAGGGAGTCCGGGGCTAAGACTGGGCAGCTGGCAGACGGGGAGGACGGAGAATGATGAAGACAAGCATAAACACGGGAGCAGTTAGTTCACAAAGGATGAACAGAGCCATGAGCCTCCCCCAAATCTAGAGAAGCTGTGCCCTTATCTCATTTTATAATTAAGGAGCCATGGAATGAAGTTCCGAATTCACATAGCTAACACAAGGCAGATCAGGATTTGAACCCAAGACCTACACGATCTGGAATCTACCTGTGCTTGCCAATAGCAGTTGTGGTTTAAAAAAAAAAAAAGGATGCAACCCATTGAGAAAAGTTAAGACTAAGAAAGACAAAAACTAAGACCATCAGGATGTTTTTCCTACAGGGAAGGAAGGCTACACAGACGACGTCGATGCTGAGGCTTCTCTGCAACAGCATCTTCCAGGAAAGCCGAGGTCAGACATGCGGTGGAGGGAGGAAGTAGGTACGTGTGATGTAAAGAGGTGTTAAACGTGTAGACACAGGTTGAAGCAGGTATACGCCAGTCGGCAGGACTCGGGAGGAATACAGAGGGCTCACCTCAAGGCAAGCCTTCCCTTGACAGCCACTGAGGAAGGCCCAGAAGCTTCTAAAATGACCATTATAATGGCCACACGGTAGACTGGATAAGTGGTGTGATGCTGGCAGGTCAACTGAGACCCCGAAATTGCAACCAAAGCAGGACAAAGGGAGGCCATAGGAGGGACACATGGAATCAAAAAGCTCACAGCTTCCATAATTAGGAAGAAACGAATAAGGGAAAAAAACACTATAGGAAAAGATAAAAAAAGAAGCACCCAGAAAGGACATGGAACTTCCTCAGAAGTAGGAGAAGAACCTACAGTTCAAACAATACTGAGAAGCTTGAGAAAGGAAGGAACGGTGAGGAGTCTGCAATGCTACTGCCTGCTTCTGAAGTAAGGGTCTGAGAACTCACCGCTGGATACAGCAAATGTCTGAGCACCTTCTACACTCCAGGTACTGTATTAGGTGCCATGGATCCAGCAGGAAGCAAGACCTACAGAGTTTCTTCCTTCAAGAGCGTGCGTAACTCAGAGATGTGAATGACCATGGCGGGCAGTGATGAGAGCGGGGAAGAAAACCACAGCCTAGTACAATGGTGCAGAGTCACAGGAGGTAGTGTGGTCACGCGAAGGCTCTCTGAGGAGCTGAGCAGAGACCACAGTGGACAAAGCAAATGAGCCACACAATCGTCTGGAAGAGAAGTATTTCGGGCAAAGAGAGAGGAGCAAGTGAAAAGGGCCTAAGGTCAGACTTAACGTGCTGGGGTTCAAGGAAGAGGAAGTGGACCGGTGTGGCCAGAGAAGAGAATGAGAGGAAAAATATGGGGCTGGAGCGGGGGGTCAGAAATCAGAGACAGAGGCCACATCTAGAGACTGCATTAAGAAGTTTGGACTTTACTCTGAGGATAAGAGAGGAGCTAGTGGAGGGTTTTAGGCAAGGGTGGGCCATGATTCAACTTGTTTTCAAAGTATCACTGAGGCTGTTGCATAGAGAACAGACCTCGGTGGTGCAGCAGTGGAGCACGCAGGAGGCTGGCAGAGTCATCCAACTGCAAAGAGATGGGGGTTGGTCCCGTGCAGTGATGGACAAACTGTGTCCTGGGAGCCAAATCCTGCTCCGTGCCTGTTTGAGTAAATAAAGTTTTATTGCCACACAGCCTTACTCACTCACTGACATCTTTTCTAGGGCTACTTCTGCTACAACAGCAGAGGTGAGTAGTTAAAACAGAGCCTGGATGACCCACAAAGCTAAAAACGTTTACTACCATGCCCTGTGCAGGAGTGGTTGGCCACCTCCTGGTCTAGGGTGTGGACAGGAGAGGTGGTGGGGATGACGGGGCTCCAGGCAGGCTTAGGAAGTGGAGGTTACAGGGCAGAGGCTGGATTCCAGCCCAGGCTCTCTGACCACTGGGCCATACAGCCCCCAGCTCTTCCCTGCCTCTGAAGGCGGGCAGGGAACAGAAACGATTCTGACGGCACCTCTGCAGTGCTCCAGTGACTGTCCAAGCTGAAATGCTCAGGGTGGTCACTGGCTTTGCCTCTTCCCCCGGCATGCAGCTGTCCTCCTAGGCTGCTCTCACTGATGGGGCAGCAACCAGCAGCCTTGGTCATCTCCGAAGGCTGCAGATGCTTTCCCAAACTGCATCAGTTGTTCCACCCTTTGTATGTCCTCAGCTCACACCTGATTACAGGGCCTACCATACTGGATTTGGTTAAGAAACGTGGTATAGAAGGAAGAGCATGAGTGAGACACAAGCAGGCATGGGCTGGAATCCCAGCTCTGCCATGTATAAGGGGTGTGACCTTGGGATGACTGCCTAACCTCTCTGATCCTCCATGCCCTGATTTGTAAGAGAGGGATGCTACAGCACCTGTATCGTAGGATTATGGATAGGACTCTAGTACGACAGTATAGTAGGCGCCCAACACAGCTAGATGACCGTACATTACAGGCCTGCGCAATTCTTCCTGCTAGACCGTGAGCTTATCACACTACTTGACACATAGTTGGGGCTCAATAAACTATTAAACAAACGAATATAAGAACAAGTCAACTACTCCAGCCATGTCATCTTTAAACCAGAGGCTGTAAACTCAAAGGCCTACAGGAACCAGACTAGTGATGTGAGCAAAATGGGCCGGGTGAGGACGGGGGTGGGCTGCGGAGCACATGCCCCAGAACAGGGCAGCCATACCAGCCCGCTGCTGCCACCCCAGAATGCAGGCTCGATGTGGCCAAATCAATACAACTTCAAGAGGCGTGTAAGTATTGGAACAAGTGTTAAAAGTAAAAAAGAGAGTGCGACCTAAGGAAAGCATTTCTGCAACCAATTCGGACTGGGGGGCTGCATTTGATGACCCCGAGCCCACTCCAGAGGAAAGAGACCTTCAGATGACTAAGTTTAAATTTCCACAGTACAAGAAGCAGAACAAGGACAAATGGACACTGTATTTGGTCGCTATCCCCTTAATAACAGTAAAATGTGATTATTGATAGTTACAGATATAAGTGGGTGGGTGTCTACTTTTACTGGGATCTATACATATATTGTCTCCTTCTAATAAGGATCCAGTTAGCTATATTTACCCTCACTGAACAGATGAGGAAAGTGAGGCTTGGAGTGAATATATAATTTGCCTGAAGACACAGATAGCTGGGGCCAGGGCCGAGACTGAAACTTGGGATGTTTACATCCCAAATCCATGCTCTTGACCCTACCCAGCTGCCTTGATAGGAAGTCATATCAGTACTTAAATCAGAACATCTGACTCTCAGCACCAGTACTGGATTTCTTCTAGGCACCAATCTGCATATTGATAAGAGGGCTCAGAAGCCCTGGTAGGCTGTTAAATGGAGTTAGAAGGCAAATTTAAAAATCACCACCAACAACACATTTTTGATGAGTTAGAAAATTTTCATCAAGACCACATCTGCATTTTTGAAGACACCTGCCTTTGGGATAAACTAAAACACCTTGAAATCGAAGATGTTAAGAAACCCAGAAACAGGGAGAGAATTGGTGCATTTATGAGCACTGGTCTGGAACAGGTAGGTTGAGAGGGCAGATTGTCAAATGAGCAAAACCTCGATTACAGAGTAATCTAATGTATACCCAGGTACATTACCACAACTCAATAAACAGTTCTTTGGAATTAAGTTATTCCAATTTGCTTTCATTTTGATCAGTGTGTGGCCCTGAGAACCTGGTATTACCTACACTCAGGTGAGGCGGCATCTTCTGAGGCACTAAGGCTCACCATCCCAGGATAATACATGAGCCACAGGCCAGCCAGCCACGAACACACCTGCTTAGGGAAAGACAGAGACCCGGCCCGAGTCTCCACCTTCCACGGCTTGGCCCCGCGCAAGCACCTGCCACGCATGCCACCAGAGGGGCCTCCAGCTCCTGGCACCCTTGGGCGCTGAGGGGTCCTGTAACCTCCTAATCCCTGCATGGCCCGAGTTCTGAAGGAGCGACGCCAGGCGGACGGGGCCCATGTGGTCAGGTGGCTGAGCACAAGCGGGACCAGCTACTTTTCTTTTGGTCCAGAAACCTGACTCACCGGTGGTAGATACAGAAGGGCACCCAGGGAGTCTAACGACCCAAATGTTCCCAAGTCCACGTGTTGGCCCCCCTCTTTGATATTCCTCCCTCCCTTTCTGTATGCTCAGCACATGGGGGAAAGCACCAGTCCCCTCTTTGCAGAGGAGGCCTTAAGGGATCTCTCCAGGGCCACACAGATCGCAATCAAATCCGCACCTGGGCCAGGTGTCCTGCCCCACCACCCACTCAGGCCGTCACCACCTTTTACTTCCTTACGGGGGAAACCCCACCCACCTCAAGTCATTTATTTTATTTAACAAACACTTATAGCTCAGTGGGCCAGGCACTCTTCTAAGAACTCTTACAGCCACTGTCTTATGTAATCCTCAGGACACACACCTCTGAGGGAGGTAATGCTATACCTCCACCCCCAGATAAACCAGCTGAAGCTGGGAGAGGTTGATGTTCAAGGTCACTGAGCTGGGATGAGAAGGGGCCAGGATTCAAACCCGGGCATCTCAGCTCCAGGGTCCTTTCCTGTCTCTGAACTGGAACTAAACAGAGGAAACCTGGAAAAAATGCTGCCCAGGGATGGTCTTATTCCTGTGACGCCCCAGTGTCTGTCAGCTCCCTGCCACTCGGCCCCCACGATCAGTGTGATGTGTAAACCAGGAACAGGAAATTCAATTTGGGGAGCAGCCCCATCCCCTGGGAGAGCGCTTGGCCTTTGAGAATAGTCTTCTTTCTCAGATTTTCTCCCTTCCCTGAAAGAAGGTAGATTTCTATTTTTTCCGTTTTTTTTTGTTGTTTGTTTTTAACAAGTGCAAACACTTCAGTATTAAAGTATTTAAGCATTCTGGCTCAGCCACAGAAAGGGGCTCTAAGATGTGCATGAGTCATTCTTCATAAAGCGCTTTCCCCCCAGTGCTCTGGTTTGCTGCCTTCAAGTGGGTTCCTGGCCACACACTCCAGGGTGACAGGCTTCCTCTGGTTGCTGCTGCCTCTGGGTGTCCCCTATCTTTCACTGTCTTGTTTGGCTTGGGTACCATTAGCTTTTTATGAGAGAGAGAGAGAGAGAGTGTGTGTGTGTGAGAGAGAGAGAGAGAGAGAGACTCTGTGTGTGTGTGTGTGTGTGTGTGTGTGTGTGTGTGTGTGTCGGGAAGGGTTAAATCCATTTCTCCACGAATCTGTCAGTTAGTACCCCACTCCAGAAAGGTGGGGAGTAGTGGGAGGGTGATGCATGAGTTAAAAAGGCAAGTTAGCAACAGGTCGGGGGACCCCTGTCATGAACCCTGTCTGCTATCTGGACGCTTTCGACACTGTTCATGACATCACGCTACCATGTGCTGACAAGGCCACAATCCTCAGGCGCTCCAGGTGTTGCCAAAACAGCATGATCTAGCTCCTGGTCCAGTCCTAGCTCTGCCCCTAGGACCTGTCTCTCTTTCTCAACCTGGCTGTGACTGTTCTCACAGCCGTAAAATGAACTAAAATAAAACCAAGGTGCAGAACCAAAATCTGGACTACATGAGGTCTCGGATGTGAAGGGACTTCTACATTCAAGGGGTCCAGCTTCGAGCTTACCACCAATTGAATATAAAAAGGGAAAAAAACGCAAGCAGGAAGAAAAATGGGCACTAAAATAAATGTGATATTCCATAAAGGATTTCAGTAAGGCATAACAAAACGGGACCCGGTCACCAGGAGCACAAACCCACCATCGCCCACCCTGAAGGAGACCTCTGAAGGAGGCCATCCAGCACATCCCTTAAAATGGAGCAGCAAGGGCTGGGGTGGGGAGGGGATAGAGCAGTGTTAGCTCCTGGATTGTATTGACAAACCTGGTCAGGACACCACTCAGTCCAAGCTGAACTCTGGCCCAGGACACACAGCCAACAAAGGATAAACCACAGTCCTAGGACACACTGGCCACCCCTCCAAATAAAGGCCATGATGCTTCGCCATGAAAATCTCATCCTCTGTCCCAGAGCCCTCTGGATTTGGTTTCCCACACCTCCTTCTCCACACCTGGGGACATAAGACTAAATGAAGCATTTTCTGGTTCCACTTGTCTGCGGGTGAAAAGTTCAGAGCCCTACAGTAGCCCCCTAGTCCTTCACCCTATGCAATCATTACCAATGCTGTGCCAGGCATGGGCAAGGTGCTGGTGAGACCGGGGACAACACGAGAAAACACTATCCATTCTCCGGGTGGGGAGGGTGGGCTTCCTTTCCAGTGTGGGAGGTCACCATAAAGGAGTATGTGTAGTGAGCGTTCCAGAGGGCACAGCTCAGGAGTTACATATTCACCATCTGAAAGACCTGCAAAGGCCACTTTATCACACAAATCAATCTTATGGCACCAAAAAGCTAAGATACAAGCCAAATGGGATCAAAATGATGGTTTCTTTTATATATAATGGCACTCAATGTAAACTACTTTAAAGATGATTTTTTTTTCCTGTTAGTTGTTCTGTTCTTAAGTACCCAATGTGTTGATCTTCAGCTTAAGTGTTCATAGAATTATAGTGATGAAATGCATTCCTGCTGAGGCCAATAACTCCGTCACTTATCCACCATTCAACAAGTATTTTAAGGTTGAGCCTTACAAAATGACCGACTGTGCAGGTCAGAACCATCAAATGCTATCTCAGATGGTTCGATGTGCTCAGCACTCACGCCAGGCACTCAGCTAAGCTCGGGGGACTGATTGTGAACCATGAACCAAATGGAAGATGCCCCAAACCCCACAGAGCTTATATCCTAAAGGGGGGGACGGACGCTGCCAAGTAAACAAATAAAGAAAAATACATAATTTGGAAATGTGATGAGTTAAAAAGAGACAAGGTGATATAATAGAATGTGACCACCAGAATCGGGGGGGCGGGTCAGGGGAGGGTAGTTCTCTCAGAGAAGATGGCATGATGACAGTCAAGTTGAGATCTGATTAATGACAAATGGGCAGCCATGTGAATATCCATCTGGAGTCAGGACAGCACAGGAGAGAGAATCCCACACTCTCTAGGATTAGAGATCCTAGACTCATACTAGTCCAGACAAGGCTACCATGACATGCGGAAGCAAAGAGAGGTCAAGGTTTCACATCAACCGATCCTTTGACCAAGGGAACCAACTCAGGATCCTCTGGAGGGTGGAGCGATGCTTCTACCTTCAAAACACTGGGTATCATTCTACAGCTAGCATGAAGACAAACAGCTTATTTCATTCACTAAATTATGTTAGATTAAAATTTTAATCGGCGAACATAACACTGGAAAATGAGAACATCCATACGCTGCTATTTTCCAGTGTAAGCTGTCAAACCTCTTTTCTCTTCTTTTTTTTTTTTTTTTTCAAAAGCAGTATCGCAACACAAAGAAAACTCCGTAAAGATTCTTTGGCCTACCAACTCTACCCCTAGGGAATTTATCCAAGGAAATAATCTGGTTTAGTAGAATAAAAATATTCTCTTCAGAAGAACTCAATTGAGGCGTTAATCGCTGCACGCACAAAGGAAAGATAAAAGAAAAACAAATATACCTGGAATTACCTAAAGGATGACGGAGATTTTTAAAATTAGGGTGGTTCACTTGATGAAATAGCATACAACCGTTAAGCACTGTAACAAAGATTATACAGTCTTTCAAAACTGAACGGACTGTCGAGCTCCTCGAGAGAAGCAGAAAAGGAACAATGTGCATATTTTAATGGAAAAACATGTCAGCGATACCTCAAGGTGAAAAAGAAAATTGAAAAAAAAATGGAATCAAAGCCAGTGGGGTGGGAGGTTATTTATTTCAAAAGTCCTTCTAAAATATTGTCATTATATCGAGTTTTCAATAAAAAATCCCTCAGAAACAATTGTACTCTGATCACTGTAATAGGACGCCACCAAAACACAAGGACATTGGCTCACTCTAACTTTAAATGCAGAATAAAGCCTAATTTGGAGATGTCGTCTGTGTTATATATCCCATAAGCTTTCATATACAGATCCTACCTGTAAGACTCAACTTTGAATGACAATGTAATATTGCATGATTTCACAATAACTTCCTCTGTTTTTTTTGATGTGCGTTGATGGGAAGAATTGGAAATTGTGTTTCAGTCTACGGAATGGGTGTAGGAACACCAGATGAGAAAGCGGGGGAGTCTTAACTCCTCCCACCATGCAAGGATGGGGCCAAGGGATCCCCGTGAAATCAACCACCTGGGAAGAGGCACGGGTGGTGGCACTCACCTTTCACAATCAGCTCAGCGTAGTTGGACACACCAGAGCCACCGTCAGAGCGGATCACACAGCGGTACTTGCTCACACTCCGCTGGGTAGTGTCCGCCACACTGACTGTCGCCGAGAAGCGCCTGTGGTTGACCACGCGGGTGACCATGAGGGCCGTGTCCCTGCCATTCCATTGCTACAGGACAGAGGAAGGGAAGGAGAAGTCATATTATCACACACTCCTGAGTGACCCCAGCATGGAAGTTCCACCCGTCCCCACACCCCTGGGGCCCATGACTTTCCATAATAAGGACTCTCCATTGCTGGTTTCTGCAAGTGATGTGATTCAAGAATAAACTTTGCTAGTGAGCTGATTCAAGAGGGTGGATGCCTGGCCATAGGAAGAGAGAGCACAGCCGCTTCTAAACACCTTGGCTCCTTTCTCATCTGCATTTGGGGTTGGCACTTGGCCCCTTAACCTTCCTCCTGTTTTCCTTCATCTCTTAAGCAAAACCCACAGGGTTTCCGTAAATGTAGACTCAGGTAAGTTAGTGAAGACACAGCCCACAAAGTGATAATAAACAGCTGGTGTCCTGGTACACCACCCACAGGCTCTGAGTCTCCTCCACAGGGACCAATCTGTCCCTCCAGGTAGAGTGAGGATGGGGGCTTTTCAACACCTCTCCTCCTTGGCATATGCTTCTTCCTCTGCCTGGTGCCTCCTGTCTCCCTGGAGGTACTCCCTCTCCCTTAAACACACAGGTTCAGCTCGTTAGCATCTCCAGTAAGTGCCCCTGACTGTCACAACACCTTCTGGAAGTTCCTCACTCTCTCATGTATGGTGCAAACTTCCCACACATTTTTTCCTACAAGTGTTTCCCACTGTAGACTGTAAGCTCCCCGAGGGCAGGATTTTTCTATTTTCATTTCTAGCACCGTGCCCTGAAGCCTCCTGACTTGCTAAACATTTCTAGAATCAACATTTCTAGCAAGGCATTTTTGTCTTTACCATCCTGAATCTTAGATGTGATACTCTGAGTTTGAATAAGGCCCTTTCTCACAGCAGCAAGTTACAATAACTGATAGGAAAACAAATGCCAAGCCAAAACCACTTGTGCAGGCACTTGCATTTCTCTGGGCTTCAGTTTCCTCATTAAAACAATGGATCTGACACTGGTGTTTGCTCTATGGAGTTATTGCGACGAATAAATGAGAAGGCATGTAAAACATTTAACACATGAAGGTATATTCTGGTGTTAGTGGAGCTCTCTAAATTAACCATGCAATTAGCCAGGTGAAGTGGAGTAAACTGGATAACAGCCCCTCAAAAATGTCTACATCCTAATCCCAGAAACCTGTAAATATATCACCTTACATGGCAAAAGGGACTCTGAAGATGTGATTAAGGATTTTCAGATGGCGAGAGATCCTGAATTATCCAAGAGGATTTATATGCAGAAGAGGAATAAGGCCGGATGGCCAGAGTCAGAGAAGGAGATGTGGTGACAGAAGCAGAGGTCAGAGTGACGTGACTGATGGCTTGAAGATGCGGGAAGGAACCATGAGCTAAGGAATGCAGGGCAGCCTCGAGAAGTTGGAAAGGTTAAGGGAAGAGATTCTCCCCTCTCCTTCTCCAGAGGAGCCCAGCCCAGCCAACACCTTGATTTTAGCCCAGTAAGACCCAATTTCTGACTTCTGATCTCCACAACTGTAAAGTAATAAATCTGCATTGTTTTAAGCCACTAAGTTTGCAGAACTTTTTACATCAGCAATAAGGAATTAACACAAACGGCAAAGGACTGATTAAGCGCAAAATATTAATTTTTCATGTTTAAATTTTATTTTGGTGTCTCCTCCAGTATTATTTAACTTTTCTTCTTAAAGATGTCAGATTCCAGCAGAACCAGAGAGGATTCAGTGCATCCCCTTGAACAATTTAGATTTTTCTGTTTAGCTCCCGAACCACCAGGCTTTCTCCCATGGAAGGATAGGAAATTGCAGGTTGTCTAATAAAATCTCTAGAAAATAGGCCTTTTGATAATCACACCTGTCATACTGGGAGCAGGCAACAGCAGGACAGGGTCGAGCAGGAGGGCCCAGAGCCAAAATAGGAAACAGGGCTGTGATGGACCAGAGCAAGGAGAAATGGAGGTTAAGTTCAGAGAGATGAGCCCAGATGGAAGGGCAAGCAACTGCGCAGTCACCCAGGAGCCCAGGAGCAGAGATCGGGAGGGATTCTAGAATACCAGGAATGGTGAGAGGCTCAGATGCCAGAATGCTGTGGCAACATGGAGAAGGGATTTAAGCAGAGAGAATGAGTAAGAAGCACAGGTGCCAGCCACTGTCTCAGACCCAGACAGAGGCAGGAGAGAAGATGCAAGGGAAGCAAACAAGGGGAGGTTTCATGACGCAGGAACAGACTCAGAAACCTAAGCCCACAGGCGATGAGCAGGTTCGAGTGGGCACAGGGAGGGGTGGTACAGGGGAGATGCCAGGAGCCTGAAGTGGACCACAACCTGGAGGCAAAGTGGGAGAGTAAAGCTTCCCAGCCGTCATACCAGGTGCCATGTAAGTGCACAGGGATGCAGATGTTAGGGTGCTAGGAAAGAGGAGCAGGACAGTGAAGGGAAGTCAAAGTCCTAGGAAAAGCCAGAGAGGAGCATGACACAGATGATGCACATAGAAGCCTGTGGAAAATTCTATCAAACCCTCAGGCCCATGTCACCCCTTTGGCCTGTTGGAAATTTTCTTTTGGTTCCTGTAATATTTTTCATCCGTAAGTATATCCTTCCTCTGAAAGTTCCAGGCACACTTCCTTTCTTCTTGTGGCAAGTTTCTCAGAGCTATGTCTGTGGTTCTAAAGTGAATCATCTTCTAGCCCCTCTGAGTCAATGAATCAATTGAGTAAGTTTCCCACTGGGCACTCAGAAGGGTGTCTTAGGTTGGGCTCCCCAGAAGGAAGCAGAGTCTGAGACCTGGTGATTTACTGAGTGCTCTCAGGAGAACGGGGATGAAGGAAAGGGTGAGAAAAGAAGCTGAGCAACAATGTGGTGGAAACTGGGGTCTGGCTTCAGCCTGACTCCACGGAGCTCCAGAGCATGAAGTGTACCAGAGCTAATCTCATCAGGAGGCAAGGGGCCAGCTTCTGCACTCCACGCCCATCAGTCACAGGTCATGGTCAGGTGGGGGAGGAAAAAATGGTTCCCCTTTGACCAAGGGCACAGTTCTCTGGGGAAGGAGGATTTGTGAGCCTTTAGCAGCCAACATGCACAGTACCCTGCAGTCTGGGGCACTGGCTCATAAAGGACACTTTAATCCATTCTACCCAGAACCTTCCTATCTCTATCTCCTCCTCCAGTATATTATACATAGGGTCTCCTGAAAGCCCATGAGCCACTGCCCTGAGATTTGCTGGTTGTCTGCTCCTGAATCTATGTTAAAAAAAAAGGGTGGGGGGGGCAGGGGGCTGGGAACTGATCTCCATAGATCACTGACAATGTGGGAAGCTCAAGTACCCCTGCAATAACGCACTGCTTCCTCTGAAAAGCCGATCTATCCCCCAGCGAATAAAGTTCCATAACTGAGCTTGATAAATATTTTGTTCAAAGTAATGGGATCTGTCTGAGCATTTATTAAGTAAAAGTCACATTAACGAACATGTCCGAGTGCTCAGTCTGTGCTACGCACGGTGTTACCTGGCTTACATGATAGAATCCACTTAATCCTTCTCAAATCCCTAGGAAAGTACTTCTCAAAGGGTGGGTCCCAGACCCAGCATCGACATCGCCTGGGAACCTGTGAGAAATGTTAATTTTAATGAGATTTCCAGGGCTGATATCCATTTATGGAGGCTGTTTATTGGGGTTGGTAGTCTGAGTTGTCTTTTCCCCTTTCCTTATTCTATTATTAATTGCACTGGAAATGTCCTCATTATTTAACAAAACAGAAAATGAGAGTGTGTGGAATGTGGAAGCTATAATTTCTTCCCAGAAGAATTTACAGGCTGGCGTTAAGATTCCAACAAAACAGCAAAAAGGGCAAAACATAAACACAAAGTCAAGTATTGAAATAGCATCCTTCAAGGAGGAAAACACGGTCAGCAGAGGATGAGCAATGCTTTTAGAATAATCTAAAGCAGTGGTTCTCAAAGTGTGGTCCCCAGATCTACTGCATTAGCACCCCCTGGGAACCTGTTAGAAATGCAAATTTTCTGGCCCCTCTCTGGACCTAATAAATCAGGAGCTGTTATAGGGGGAGCCAGGCCATTTTTGCTTTCACAGACCCTCCAGGTGATTCTCATGGGATGATAAGGCATGAGATAGGTCCTAAGAATACTCCTGTTCTCCAGATAAGGAAACTGAGGCAGACAGGTCAAGCAACATGGTTTAGAATAGTACTTTTCAAATTAATGTGCATACAAACCTCCTGGGGAATCTTGTTAAAAATGCAGACTCCGATTCCCTGAGTCTGTGGGGGGACCTGACATCCTTCATTTCCAGCTAGCTCCCAAGTCTTGTCGCTGATGCCGGTCCATGAACCATAGCAAGAGAAGCAAAACCTTAACATGACTTTGCTGAGGGATGGAGTTAGGATGTGGACCCAGGTGATGTGACTCCAGACACTGAGGCCTTAATCACATTGCCCAGCTGCCAGCCAGTGCACGAAAGTGCAGAGTTACCCTGTGACTCTGTGTGAGGAGGGTAGAGTGTGCAGTGTTCCAGAAACTCACTCTGCTTGTTCAAAGAACATCAAACGCCATCTTGCAGGAAATGACTGCTCCACAGAAAACAGTTTGGGAACTGACGTGATCTATGCCTAGCTTTCTAGAAACCTCAGCGGTCTCAAAGTCAGAAGTATCTATGTAAGGAGGGGCAAAGCATCTTCCTGCATTCCTGGCTAACAGACTTTCTGAATATATTATTAAGGGGTGTCATATCCAATGTGCTATTAGGCTTGGGTGAGGTTTTCTTACCCCAGCTCCATCCGTCTAAAGCAGCGGCTCTCAAACCTTAGCATGCATAATGATCACCTCCAGAGTGACTCAGTAGGTCAGGGGTGAGGCTAGATAATCTGCATTTCTGACAAGTTCCAGAGTGACACTGATGCTGCTGGCCCTGTCCTCTGTCTCCAAGATCTGAAGGCTAATGTCACCTTAAGTCCCTCACTGGAAAGAACGGGCCAAATAATATCACGAAACACATGAATGGACACATTCCTTAAATCCAGGCCACTCCCTGAGGCTGAGCAATTGGTCACCGCACCAAAGATGCCCAGCCATGAGCCAAGGGTGTGGCACCCAAATCCAGCCCCTGTTCTGCTGGCAAAGCAGGAGTCCTGACCACAGGCTGACCGAACCCACTTGGAGGAAGGCTACCTATTTTCTTTGCCCAAAGGCTCTGTCTTCGTGCCAGGCTATATGCCTTGGACCTGCATGTGCCCACAGGGCGAACCTTTTTCCAATTCATCCACCCAGGGGGGCACATGTGTTCTAAGCTGAACAAAGGCATTTTATAGCCTTATCGGTGGTCCTGCTTAATCCCATTTTATACCCATTTCTCTCTCATTCATCATGGTAACAGTTCCCTTTGAAACCTCTCTTTTTTTCTTTCTTTTTCATCTGCTTATCTCTCTCTTTTAAAACAACTCAAATTCCACCTTCCCTTAGCTTGTTTTATGTTATGTGGAATAAGCCGGCTTGGTTTGAGAGCACACACTCTTTACAGGAGTATGGACTGCAAATGCCCACACTTTAATACTTCTGACCCTGGCATATGTGCATCCTTCCACCACCCAGGCAAAAACCTCTCTATCTTCAGGAACTATCTAGAAAGGAAGACAAGAGAAGCACCTGATGCCATGGAAAGCCTGCTGTTTTAGTATTACCTGACTGACTATCAAGTTATCTATAATAGCCTCACCATTTTGCAATTCCCCATCCTCTCTGCTCCTGTGTCAGGACATTATTCCCTTTACAAAGAGATAAGACACAGCCTGCAAAAATGGCTGTCATTATTTCCGGACATGCCAGAGTGCATGCCGGCTTGCCACTGATTTATAATCGGCAGAAGTGGAAACATTACTGTCTTTAATAAAAGGAAACTGTGTGCAACTGACATTATGACTGTTTTACAGGAGATATTCTAACACATGGGTCCTAGAAACCTCCCGTGTGCTGATCTGAGCTCCTAGCGCAAGTGCGCGTGCATGCACACACACCACACACGCACGCACACGCACACAAGTAAAATGAGGCCCTTTCCAGTTGAAAATTATTCTAATTGCTCCAGAAATCTCCTGGCTAGAAAATATTTCAGTGAACTTCCCACAGTTCATTCGAAATATTCTTTTCATTTCTAGTCATACTGCGTCAATGGCATGACATTTGGAAACTTGCTAAAAGCTGGCCCATTGATTCTCTTAAGACTATATCTGCACCTCTTTGGCAATCTCTAAAGAAGAGCTTTTGATTATTCTTTATTAAAAGTTGAAAGAAATAGAAGTGGACATAAATCATTTTTGATTCGCTATGCTAAAGACCTCCCAAGGGCCCACTACGCGCATGGCTGACTGCCCATTTACGGTTGATTTCTGGGTTCAGAGTTCCTGCAGCGTCAGGAGGGTCCTGGCATAAGCCCTACAGGGAGCCGTCAGCCCTGAGCAAAGAGGATGAGCAGGTGGTGAAGGGCCTGCACACATGCCATCGCCCTGTGCAGCCTGATGGCCCTTTGACTATTTCCAGTTCACCTCTCTGAACTCTACTCACAGGCCACTTCTTCCGCGGGCACTTCTCTGAGACTCCTAATTCCTCCCCACTCTCCCTACTCCCTACCTCCTCAGCAGACCCTTTTCCCCCCTGGGAGCCTGGTCACACGTGTGATAAAACATGTAACTCTGTGATTAGTTGCTAAATGTCTGTCTCTGCTGCCGAAAGGTTAAGTTCCACGAGGGCAAGAAGCAGGGTTGCCTTGCGCACCACGCTTTCTCCCAGCTCCCATGTGCTGGGGCAGGAATGAGCTGGATCAGTCCTGAAGCACATAAATGTGGGATGGGCTGAGGGAAGACAGGGAGAAAAAATATCAGAAAGTAAAGGAGGAAAGAATACGTGTGTGAGGGGACAGCTCCAGGTCAGAGTTGCCTACGGTCCTCAGAGAGGAGGTGCACAGGGTGGAGCAGGATGAGGTCCATGCATCAGCTTCAGACGAACCTGAGGGAACCCAACCCTGTGCAAATCCAAAGCCCAGCTAGATTTCCCTCCCCTGGGTTGCCCTACAGGGGCTGTGTTTTAATCTGGGGTCCCTACAGGTGAAAAGAAGGAAAGACAGAGCATGTAGCAATGGTGCCATGACTCTGTAAATACACTAAAACCCACTAAATGGTAGACTTATTGAACTTTATGGTTTGTAAATTATATCTCAAAGGTAATAATAAAAGATTGGGGTATCCTAGGCGTGGGGTTCCCCAGCTATGACACAGTGTGTAAACCCCACCTGGATCCACCTTCACATCATCTTCACAGGACTTGGGGGCACAAGGGAAACTGTTGCAGACATGAAGCTTGTAGTGCCTGCGGGGCAATGAGGAATAAAGTCCTTTGTCTCTGACCCAAGAGTCTCGTGTCTCCTGCCAGCATCCATGCAACCATGCAACGGGCAGCCTAACCCCTTTGCTTGCAAATAAGGCAAACTCTCAGACCCTTCATAGCTGCTGACAGATGTGCCATGGAACCAAGAGGGCAGGAAGATTTTCAAGGAGGGAGCGGTCAGCATCATCAAATGCTGAAAGAAGAGCCAACTATAAGGAATAATAATAATGATGAAGGAGGATGGGGGGGAGGGGGAGGAGTACCACCGCCACCACGCTGCCCCCTGGCTTTAGCCACAAGGAGAGCACGGGTGACCTTCACAAGAGCCACTCTGGGAAGAGGCAGGAGTTAAAGAAAGGCACATTGCAAGTGTAGACATCACATTTACGCAATGTGGCCAAGAAGGGGAAAAGAGCTGTAAGAAGGCAACTAGAAGGCAGAAATTTGAAAAAAAGCCCAAGGGTGTTGGAATTTGGTTTGTAGATTTGAGAGACTCAAATCTCTTGTGTGTGTGTGTGTGTGGTACGCGGGCCTCTCACTGTTGGGGCCTCTCCCGTTGCGGAGCACAGGCTCCGGACGTGCAGGCTCAGCGGCCATGGCTCACGGGCCCAGCCACTCCGCGGCATGTGGGATCTTCCCAGACCGGGGCACGAACCCGTGTCCCCTGCATCGGCTGGCAGACCCTCAACCACTGCGCCAGCAGGGAAGTCCTCAAATCTCTTTAAGTACCCAGTACAGTGAAAATCAGAGGTGGGTAACTATGTGATAAATATGTGAATTTTATTTTAATAGGAAGCCATCTGTATGGAAGGAAAGGCTGGAGTGGAGATACAGGTGGGCAGGACTATGAGGTGAGCATGGAAGGATGAGCCCACCCAGGACGTAGACACAGACCTGCATTCAAATCCTGCCTCTACTGCTCACGACCTGGGTAACTCTGACTCACGTACCCTTAAGGTTCAGTCTCCTCATCTATAAAGCAGGGCTACAAATAGCATCTACCTGAAAGACTGGTTGTGAGAATTAAATACACCATATGTGTAACCACTCAATACATGCCCGCTGTGTTGAGTATCGGCGTGAATTTCTCCTTAGTATGTAGTTGTAGGGGGCCCACTGGGTTTTCAGCAAAAGCCCCGCATGGAAGGGACACCTGGTAGAGATGCAGGCAGGAGGGGGAGCTGCTTCCAGGACGCTCACAGCCCTGTGAGCCAGCAGTAGCCCTGCGGGGAGTGGGAAAACAGGTTTACCGGAATACTCTGCCACAGCGGACCAACACGTCTGCTTATCTCATCAGCCCTGGTGTGGCCGCTGCTGTGCTGATGGCTTCCCAGGGCAGGAGCTGCCAAGTTCGGGTGTGCTCCCTGTAACAACGCCCGTGATTTGTCTAAACACATATGCTGCCCTACCGAGATCTGTGCAGAGGCTTTGGACACATGGCCTCATTTCTGAGACTCTTCGAATGCTATTCATTGTACAGACTTCCGATGGAGTGAATCCTTTGTAGGGAGACCTGGAAGTCAGCCTTGGGGTGGGGCTGACAGGGCCTGCCCCGGAGCCCCTGAGGAGTGCATGGATCCCGCAGCATAAAGACCAGGTGACACACAAAAATATTTCTAAACCTCCACCTTAATGAACAGTATCTCTTGGTGGTGATGAGGTGGGGCAGTCTGAGGGTAACTTTACCCGTATTCTCAACAGGGGCCAATGCTGCCGCTTCTGTCAAAATAGCTATCCCTAATTCTATGCCCTGTGAAGGCTCCTACCATCCTTAGAATATTCTGTGCCTAGGAAAAAGTGATCACTTTTCTCCTTTTAACAGCATTTTTTCTGTTAATATTAGTTACCTATATTCATTTTAGCATATTTGGATGAAACAGAAAAGAGTAAAGATTTAAAAAAAGCATACATAATCTACCATCGCAATCAATTATTAAGTGTCTTGATATGTGTTTTATAGTGTTATATGTGTATGTTTATAGAGGTATGTATATATTTGTGTAAATATGTGTGTATACATATGGTTGGGTTTTGATATAAAATTAATATATTGGGCATATCGTTTTATAACTTGCTATTTTCACTTCAATATATACTGTGAAAATGGCATTAAACAGACTTCTATAACCTGATATTTAATGGTCCCATTCACTTAATCAGTCCCCTCTTGCTGGACATTTAGGTTGTTTTCAGTTTTTCATCCTGTTGAACACACTTGCATATACATTTTTTCCCTGTCTCTGGTTATTTCCTTAGGTGTATTCCCAAAAGTAAAATTACTTGCCGGAAGAATATGTACATTTAAAAGTGTTAGCTAACTACTGCCAAATTACCTTCCGGAAGAGATGTACCACGTACATTTTCACAGTGCTACGCCGATAACTTGTCACTGCAGTTCCACCTACTTGTACCCTGAATATTGCTTTTTTTTTTTCCTTTTTCCAAAAGGGCTCCCCAGGCTGCAGGCTGCTTTTCTTCCTAGTTATTCCAGTCAGGATGTACCCAACTACTCGCTTGAACAAAATGCTTGAAGAATCACAAGTCCGGATTCCTCAGGACAACGCATCACATAAGGAGTCAGCAAGTTATGAACGAGGCCCTTCCACCGGAGGCCACGGCACTACATGCTTCACCTCAAGAAGAAATCATCCCAGAACGAGATGAGCTTGTTTATAACTTTTACTGGCCTTTATCCGCCGTTTCCCTAAAAGACTACAATTGTTCTAGGCTTAGGTGTACGCATTTCTGCATAGGTCCTGTCTGTTGATTTTTACGCAAAACTTGCACTACAATTCCATGACAGCTGGCACTAGCAGACAGAGTCTTCTAGAGAGCACATTAAGTCTTCAGGAGGCTGCAAAACAGGGGTATGGGTAGTCTTCCTTTTTAACTTATTAATTTATGATCTGAAAGCACTTAAGGACAAGCAGACTGTAGATCCCTGCTCTATAAAAAGAAGGTAAGCATTCTCTACAACAGGCAACAGGGATTTATCCCCAACTACGCGTCCACCAACTTTTCCCTAACCACTGCCAGGGAGAAGGGCCACTGACATACTATTCTGAGACTAAAGTCACCGCCTTTATTTCCCTGACTTAAAACTGCTGGATAAAAAAGTTTCCACATTTGGTGACTTAGGGAATAGTCAGCTTATCTTGGAAGCGACAGCAAGAAATAGCATTGTTGAAAGGCACACCTGCTGTAGGTGTCCTGGGGACTCTTGGCCACAATGTGTCTGTTTCACTGACTTTGGAAATTCTCAGGCTGAGGCGCCCCAGCCTGTTACATGGAACACAACTTTGGCAAGTCTGCAGGCAGTTCCTCTAGGCGCTGGAGTAAATCCAAAGCAATATCTCATGAGAAATCCGCCACTGCCTTAGCCCATCCATCTCAGATCAGGGCTGCAATTGTCTCTTGGGTGGCAGGTATCATGACTGGCGTCTCATATCTTATAGAAAGATGCTGACCTACTTCCAACTACACTGTTGAACATAAGCCTGGACTTAACTGGCCAAGCGGGCATTTTGCCAGAGAGCATAGCGTAAGCCATCTACCTCCCAATGTTTCCTGAAACATAGATGAGGGAGATAACATTTCTGGTGGTTTCCTTGAAGAAATATAGTTATTGAATCTATTCACTCTCCAGATACATGTGAGGTATCCCAGGATGGCGATGGTAGAGAGCTGGGGAGCTCTGCCATATCACACTGCCCACCCCACCTCCCTCCCACCC
>NW_020173393.1:4023068-4031675 GCF_003031525.2 Neophocaena asiaeorientalis asiaeorientalis | reverse complement strand
CCGCCAACTTGCTTTTACCCAGAGCATCACTATGGGAAACAAGCCTATGAAACTCACTTGTGTGCCCTCAGTAAGACTGTGATGGAAAATGCTGTTCCCTACACCACAGACTGTTTTCTTTATGAGGACTCCTGGGAACAATTCCTGTCTGGCCTCTGTGTGAACGACAGAATTTTCTGGAGCCACTGGTTTGTGTTCATCTCAGGGACATCACTGTGAACTGTGTATCTGACAAGCTTTCCTTATTCTGTCTGTGGCCATGGTGCTGTGGGCTCTGCCCGTGACCCACCAGGAAGCAGCAGCTGTACAGAAATGCAGTTTTTAGCACGTGACCAGCTCCGACGTGTTATTTTCCTCCTATTTTGTGTTGCCTCACTTAATTTATGCTATCCTGGCATGCTGTGTGTCCCACTGTAAGCCACCTGAAAAACGTTCTGGAAATAAGATTTGGTTTACACCGAAAAGTAGATAAATAAATAAGATGTGGAAGAGTTCTAAACCATGTGTTTCTATTTCCTTCAAAACTTCAATTACATTCTGCTTTAACAGCCTTCCACTGACAGACTCAAGGTTTAGAGCACGCAACTCAGAACTGTAGCAATAACGGTCATAAGATCATTGGGAAACCCAAGTAAAGATGCTGAATGGACTGTGACTGTCTCTTCTCATTCTTGTGACCCAACTGAGGCAACGCCATTGACACGACAAAGCTTCTCGGGATCCTGATGTACTTTAATAGTAATTATAATGAATAAATAGCATTACGTAGTACTTGAGTGACATGTGGAAGTTTCCTGTCCTCTCTTGTGGTCTGCAGGCATTATTATTTACTGCTATCTTCATTCTACTGCTCTGCTAAGAAGCAAGAAAAGAAGCTCCTAGAGGTGCTCTCTCGGCCCAGGGACTTTCCAGTTGCAGGAAATGAGCTCAAATGCAAGAAGAGAAGTGATACTATGAACCCCCATCGAAGTGTGCTGGGCATGGGTTAAGGACCAACATCCAAACGCTGTGAGTCAGAAGAGATGATAGAGAACTTTAAGTGTATGAAGTTGGAGGTAACGGGAGTCAGCTTCTTTCAAGCAATATTCCTGATTCCTTGAACTGGAGGTGACGTCTCTCTAGAGCTGTGCTCTCCAGTAAGACTTTCTGCAATGGCAGAAATGTTCTCTATCTGCATTTGTCCAACATGGTAGCCCCAAGATACACATGGCTATCGTGTATTTGAAATGTGGCTAGTGCAACTTGGCATCTGAGTGCTGAATTGTATGTATTTTAACTAATTTAAATTTAAATTGTCACACTAGGTTTAACAATGTTACAGGGTACAGGATCAACATAGGAAAGTCGATTGTATTTCTGTATACTAGTAATGAAAAATCAGAAATTGAGGGGTTTTTTTCAATGTATTTTAGAGTAGCATCAAAAATAGGAGACACTTAGAGATAAGACTGACTAAAGATATACAAGACCTGAACAATGAAAATTATAAAACCCTGCTGAGTGGAATTACTACAGATCTTAATAAGCAAAGAAATATACCACATTCACGATGAGAAAACTCATTGTTGTTAAGCTGTCAGTTTTCCCCAAAGGGATCTACAGATTCAATGCAATCAACCCCCATCAAAATCCAACAGGCCTTTTTTTTTTTTTTTTTGGATTAGAAATTGACAAAAAAGTCATATGGAAATGCAAATGTACCCAGAATCTAAAATACCCAGTTTGCCTTCGTCCTGGGATTCTGGGCTTAAAGGACGAAGTTTGTTAGAAAGAAGTTGGGAAAGCTCAGAGTTGCAAATTCTAGTTCTGGCACTTTTATGTTTCTGACCTCAGTTTCTCCATCTGTAAAATGGGGAATACTGATGCCTACATAACAGAGTTAAGATTTAACAAGATCATGGATGCAGAGTATCACCCAAGGAGCAGAGGTACATAAAAAATACCTCTTCCCCTTCCCCCACCAAGCCCTTTATCACGGCACACACTTTCTTCCCTTCCCAAGAGGTGGGCAGGTATGAGCAGGAGGCCCCTCCCATCCTTACCTGGAGCCAAAGTTTGTCATGCTGAGACCACTTTCCACCAGCAATGCACTGAAAGGTGGCATTCTGCCCCACGTTCACCTCGACATTTTGGAGCCGCAGAAAATGAGGTGCTTTTCCTAAGAGAGAAGCCAAAAAGCACATGAGGACAGAATTCAACAGCCTGACCATGGCCCTGTCGGCGGGTGGGAGCTCAGGATGGGCACTGGGCAGGGGGGAATCTGTGCTTAGGAGATGGTCTGGCTCGGTGAAAAGCTACTGTTGATTGATCACTTCCTATGATCCAGTTACTGTTCTAAGACATTTACATGCATCATCTCACTTAAACCTCACAAAAATCCACAAGGTGGGCAGTAACTCCATTTCACCAATCAGAAAATTAATGCTCTGAAGGTTACACAGTTTGTCATGGTCAGACAGCCAGAAACTGGGGAAGGCAAGACACGAATCCATGTCTCTGAGAGCCTCAAAATCCATATTATTAGCTGCTGGGTGATACTGCCATGTTTGCAAAAGGAAGTTGGAGGGGTGGGGGTGGGGGTCACCCCAGAAGATATCTCCCTGTAGACCTGGGTGAGCAGAAAGAAGAAAACTGAAGTGAAGCACCTCTGGGCCTGAGACTTGCACACCTGGCCTTGGTGATGATGCGGGTCATGAAGGGGGCAAAGAGGGGAGGACGGAGAACAGGTGGAGAAGAACACTAGCAGTAAGCACTGAGTGAATGAAGGTTACGTGACTGGTGTCACGGCAGTGTCTACACATAGTAACTCACTTAACCCAGCGCAGTCGGCGGTGGTATTATCTCTATTTTACAGTGAGTGACGCAAGGCACCGAGAATTCAAGACACATTCAGAGTCTGCACTCTTCACTCTAAGCTATGACATCTAGAGATGGGATGGAGGTGGGACATTTACTCCGGGGACCTGGCGTAACAGGAGAAAGGACTTTCAAATGAAACTCATGCTGTCCGTGGGTAATCAGTTTTAGAATTAAACGTATGTTTTATGTTGGGTAACTTGGGTTCATCTCCTTTCTTGTTTGTGGAGAGAGGCCCTTGCCTATGTGAGCTCTCCAAAGACGAGTGGATTGATAATCTATGTCTAGAAGAATGCGTTTCTTCATCAAGGTACAAAAGTGCCAACGATCCCTATCACATCAACCAAATCGGTGATGAACCAGGCATCAAACACCCCTGGGATGCGATCAAACCGACAGTTGTTAAGAGGATCAGCAGGTTCAACGAGGGCCTCTGGCCATCTTTTCAGAGGGAGTCAAATATCCAGACAGACAAGTAATAATAATAGCATCACTTACTGAAAGCTCCTCCAATGCCAGGCACTGTGAAAAATGCTTTACATGTTTTAGTGAAGTTAACTTCATAATATTCCCTAAAGCAGACACTAGTGTTATTTCTCTTTTAGAGAAGCAGAAACCAAGGCTCACCAAGCTTAATTTGTCCAACACTACAAAGCATTAATGACGGGAACAGAATTCAGTCCAGGTCCATTTTAGCCCCAAACTCAGCATTTAACCAGCACATTCTCTTGCCTCATGGACAACGGGGAGGTCAACGGTGTCACCTGGAGCCCAGGGTCCAAAGAAAGGGCTCACAGGCAAGGCTGTGCTGACCCTCCAGACTCTTGTCATTGCTCTGGAATATCTTACCGCAAGAGGTTCCTTTCCTTGGCATTCATCCCCATGGCCTTCACACTTTGAACTGTCTGCTCTACCAAACTATGTCACCACCTGCAATGCTCAGCAAAAGCCAAGGACCTTGGCATGATCAGGCAGACTTGCTGTGCAAAAACATACAGCTTCTGCTCAGGTTTTTAAACAAAGTGACAACAGCTCAGAGTCCCCCTCATGCCACCTCCAGGGCCCCACAACTAGATGGCGTCAAGAGTCCAAGGCCCAGGGAGGTCCTCTCACTGTGGGCTTCTCAGAGTTGAAGATACGTGCATCTAGTCAACCTGACAAATGTCATGCTGCTCTGACTGTCTGAAATTTTTTTCCTTTTTGCTCTCCTGTATAATTCTGTAAAGTTAGTTTTGGAACTAGCAGTTCAAGTCCATTTTTAAGTGGGAATAGAGTAAACCTTGTAAGCCCCTTTATGCTACCTGTTTGAAGCAGGAAGGAACATCTACTCCCTGGTAAGGAGGGGGTACAGAATCTTAGTTCCAACGTTGGGAGGCTTTGTGTTGGGTTTTTACAAAAGGATATCTCCCCTCACCCTTGGGGACCCTGGGCAAATGGTTCAACCTCTGGGACTTATGCAACTAGAAATGAATTGTCTCTAGATCAATGTCCCCTGCTTGCTTCTCTCTTTTTTTTTTTTTTGACCACACCATGCGCAGCTTGTGAGATCTTAGTTCTCCAAGCGGGGATTGAACCCAGGCCCTCAGCAGTGAGAGCAGCGAGCCCTAACCACTGGACCACCAGGGAATTCCCTTTCCTGCTTGCTTCTGACACCTTTCTAGCAGACCTCTTGCCTTGATTCTTTCATCTGCAATCCCTCTTCCTCCCTCCCTTCTAGGTACAGTGGTAGAGAATTCAGAGGTTTAATGGCCCCTGGGATTAATAATTCTGGTGAAACACTGAGGGTTTACAGAGAGCAGAGATGTTGAAAGCACGCGCCTTCAGGAGCCAGACAGTTATGTAAAGGAATAAAGTGGTTCAGCTGTAAAACAAACAAAAACAAAACTGCCACCTCCTTGCCCCGTTATTCATTTTCCTACCTTTCATAGAGACTAGGGTAAAATAAAGATTTCTCTGTATCAGAAAGGCAACATCACAAGCACACTTATAACTGGTATCTGACACCAGCCTCAGCAGTGAGGAGGCAATAAGGAGTGGTGGGGACTCAGGGCCACTGGATAAAGACCCCATGCCCCGTACGCAGGGGGCAGCTAGCAGTTCCCTAAATCCAGCAGACAGAGGCCATGCGACAGTGTTGTGCTCAGGGTAGCCGATCATCCGATTTCTCAAGGCAAGTAAGAAATCCAGCCTTAGGTGAAAGCCCTCATTCTAAAATCTTGACTGAATTTATTAAAACATTATGTAGACTTAACAAAACACGACTGCAGGCATGCTCTTCTAGTTGGCTGTCTCCGTCACATAGCTCTTATGAAGAATTTCCGCTGGCCAGTCTTGCCTGGTCTGAACCCATAAAACCAGGGATGTCCCCACCCCTCTAGGCGTCATGCTGTTGTATCACGTGCACACTAGGCCTAGATCGCGGTCCTCAACACGGTGACCTTCCCGGGCCGCCGCCCTCCTGCTTAGCACCCTCTCCACATGCCCTTACTCTTTGAGCCCTGGCTTCATCGCCAGCTCACGACAGATCTCTTTCTCTCTCTCTGGGGGACCCTCCTTAGGTTGGGGACCTGTTTGGTACACTTCTCTGAGCTCCTGGCCTCCCCAATCCTCCTCCCATCCCCCCACCCCCACCCCAGTCCTCTCCCAGCTGCGATTTGCACCCAGCATCTACAGCTCCAGGAAAGCAATCATCCCACCTGCTTCGACTCACCAACCTTCGGCCAAGCACAGACGACCTTGGGGCCCAGACCAGCCACCAGCTCGGGGTTTTAAGCATCCCACACTCACTCCCCACTGAGACCCAGCGCCCCCCAAATGGGACCCTGCAGAATGGGGTTAACAGAAAACTGGCTGCGCGTTTGGGGCAAAAAGCCTTGATGTTGGTGACATTTACACTCCTGCAGATGTCAGTACAGCATCTGAAGACGTATTATTGTACCCTTTACCTCGCTCTTTAAACCTGACAGTGCTCAGTAGGAAGCCACACAATCGCGGAGAAAGCACACTACATACATTATAAACGTGCTGCAGACCGTGGGCTCAGTGACACGGCCCCGCAAGGTTGTGATGGGAAAAAAAAAGTTTAAACGATTCTAAAAGTCAACCTAGGAGCTAGAAACTTTGAAACTGAGTGGAAAATCGTGCTGACATTTATCGTCCACAGTTATAACCGCAGTGGCCCTGCTAATGGCTGACCCGGAGACACAGCAGCAGACGGTAACTACGGCTAAAATATTTGCAGAATAACACAAAAATGTTAAATGGGCCACAAAATATAGATGAGAGGTCTCAGTTTGTAGGAGAAAATAATTTCCGTTGAGTATCACACTTATCTTCCGGTCACTGTTTTAGAAGCTGGCAGGCAACTGTTTAAAGTCATAACTTCAGCTCAAATCGATCGAGAATACAATTGCAAATCATGCACTAAGCCCCCTGGAACTCTTGGAATACTTAGTGGAATCGCTTATTGATAAACTCTGACCATACCTTAATTTTTAAAAAATGTTTTAGGGAACTGGAGTGGAGAATTACAAGCCTGAGGACCTAAAGAGGATGCATTCTTTTAATAGTGTTAAGTTTTTAACAAGTTATCAGTGAAGTCATAAATGCATTAAGGCTGGGGTTGGGGGGAAAGCACTGTCAGGCCAAAGGACAGTTCAGAAGCTACTAGCAGGCTGCATGACTCGCGATCCCATGAGCAGCCTCCAGGACCCATGCATAGTGGGAACCATGAAAGGTCACGCACACCTCCTCCCCAGAATCACACCACCCAGGTGATGAAGCCAGAAACCTAGCAGGGCTCCATTTCTGATGCCTCTGGCTCCTACTCTAACCCCATCACTTAGGACCAGTGGGCTCTACCTCCTAAATTCACCTCTAATCTGTCCACTACCTCTCTCCATCTCTAAGCTCTATGTTTCTTCATAGTCTGCTTACCATCTGTTATGGGCTGAACTGTATCCCCCCAAAATTCACAGGTTGCAGCCCTAATGCTCAACAGCTCAGATTGTGACTGTGTTTGATGACTGAAACTTTAAAGGGGTGATTATGTTAAAATGAGGCTGTTAGGGCGGGCTCTAACCCAGTCTGACTGGTGTCCTTATAAGAAAATTTGGACACACAAAGACACATCAGGGGCACATGTGCACAGAGGGAAGACCATGTGAGGACAAAGTGAGAAGGGGGCCGTCTGCAAGCAAAGGAGGGAGCCCACGGACAAAACCAAACCTGCCACCTTCATCTTGGACTTGGGGCCTCCAGGACTGTGAGAAAGTAAAATTCCGCTTAAGCCACCCAGTCTGTGTATTTTGTTATGGCAGCCTTAGCTGACTAATACACCGTCTGTCATAGACCAGATAATGACCTGATTGCTTTATTTTCAGTCTCTTTCACATCACTGGAAGCCCATGAGGGTAAAGAATGAACCTGTCCTTACTCACTTCCATGAACCCAGACTAGCGTCTGGCATGGAGCATATGCTCAGTAAACACGCTGGATGGTGAATGAATGTCTCTCCACTACCTGGTCCAGGACATCACCATCTCTTATATGACTCTAGAACTTTCTTTCTCATAGGTCTCCTGACTTCTTCTCTTTTCTCCCTTCAACCCCTCTTCCACAGAACAGCCAAAGTAATCTTTTAACAATTAAATGAGATCATATCAATCCCCAGCATAAACCCCTCCAGTGGTGCCTCCCTACACTTAGATTAAAATCTAACCAGTCATGGGGCTTCCCTGGTGGCGCAGTGGTTGAGAATCTGCCTGTCAATGCGTGGGACACCGGTTCGAGCCCTAGTCCAGGAAGATCCCACATGCTGCGGAGCAACTAAGCCCGTGCACCGCAAGTACTGAGCCTGTGCTCTAGAGCCCGCAAGCCACGACTACTGAGCCCGTGTGCCACAACTACTGAAGCCCACGTACGTAGAGCCCATGCTCCATGACAAGAGAAGCCCGTGCACCGCAACAAAGAGTAGACCCTGCTCGCCACAACTAGAGAAAGCCCGTACACAGCAACGAAGACCCAATGCAGGAAAAAATAAAATTAATTTAAAAAAATCTAACCACTCACAATCTAAAATATGACGCAAATGAACTTATCTACAAAACAGAAAGAGACTCACAGACATAGAGAACAGACTTGTGGTTGCCGGGGTGGGAGGGAGCATGGGGAGGGATGGATGGGAGTCTGGGGTTAGCAGATGCGAACTATTATATACAGAATGTATAAACAACAAGGTCCTAGTATACAGCACAGGGAACCATATTCAATATCCAGTGATAAACCGTAATGGAAAAGAATATATATATATTAAAAAAAGAATCAGTTTGCTGCACAGCAGAAATTAACACAACATTGTAAATCAACTATACTTCAATTAAAAATAATAAATTACACAGTTTGATAAGTTAAAAAAAAAAATCTAACCACGCACAATGATGTCCAGGGCCCTGCTTCCCTTTCACTCAGAAACACTTTCCCCCACGCTCCCCATGCTCGGGATACTCCGGCAGCATCAAGCAGATCCCACTGCAGGGCCTCTGCACTTGCCCTTTCCTCTGCCTAGAATGCCCCCTCCCCAACCCTTCACACAGTGAACTCCTTCTACGACTCGGATCTCAGCTCAGACCACATCTTCAAAGATATCTCCCTGAGGGCTCTCCTGGTGGCGCAGTGGTTGAGAGTCTGCCTGCCGATGCAGGGGACGCGGGCTCGTGCCCCGGTCCGGGAAGATCCCACATGCCGCGGAGC
>NW_020173393.1:3936515-4022916 GCF_003031525.2 Neophocaena asiaeorientalis asiaeorientalis | reverse complement strand
GAGAGGCCACAACAGTGAGAGGCCCAGGCAACTCCCCCCCCCCAAAAAAAAAAGATATCTCCCTGACCACTTTATCTAAGAAGCCCCTCCACATCCGTCCCTCACATTTACTATATTCACAACACATCACTACCTGAAATTATATTAGTGACTTACTTAATATTAGTTACTTACTTAATGTCCTTCCTCCCTCTGTCCTTCTGCTAAGTATACAACATGGGAACAAAGACCTACCTATCTTGGTCACTTAAGTATCCTCTGTGTCCAGCAGAAGTTCCCGACACATAACTGACGCTCAATAATTGACTCGTTGAAAGACAGAATGAATAAAAACCCTGGCTGGATATGGACCGAGCATGGGGCCTCGGGAAGGGGCCTTTGCTAGGCCCTGGTCAACCCCACATGACTCACGAGCCATGGATAGAACTCAGGGGACTACAGGCACCACCAATATTTGCACAGAGAGTTAAATGGAATTTTCGAATTCCAGCCCCTTTCACCGAGTCGCATGTTTTGATTTCTAGGAAGTTTTAAGCTGAAGCCTCTAAGCATCTGAGTTGAACTCAGATAAGCACAAGAACACAGCCAGGGTCACGTCTTCCTGAGTTATGTCCCACGGCCCACTGGCTGGGTAACTTGCTCTCAGCAGTTCCATGACCACATAATGCATACTCCTCAGCAGGACGAGTATGAAGCTCTCAGAAGCATCCAAAATTCAGAAGCAGCCTCAACGGGAGGAGGATTCCAAGAGGAGCCATGAGACTTCAGGCACGGAAAGGCATTCAAACGCCCTCCAGAGAACCCTCGCCCACGCAGATTTCTCTGAGAGAAGGAAGCCTGGGGCTGCAATGGCGAACCACAGACAGTGTGTAGAGTTAAGGCAGAGTTGAGGCTGAGACAAGAGACAGGTGTCAGGTTGGGTGTCATGGTGGAGGTAAAAATTCCCAGTAGAGGACAGGATTCTGGGATCCCAGGAGAGAGAACCAGGCCAGACTCTTTTAGGAAGAAAGCCCTAGCGCAAGCATCCAGCACAGGGTAAGCAGCACGCATGCAGCTGGATGCGGCTCTGAGGATGCAATGTGTGCAGGACCTGGGGACTGCTGAAATCCTGTTTCAGAGAGACTGCCTCAAAACTGATGGCTGTGCAAGGCTGAGTGTGTGAGGTTAAGTGGATCACAAGTAGACCAGACATCTCCCGACACGGGCTGAGGTCAACAATCATTCTCCAAGGGGCAGCAAATGCTGATTCCCAGGAGTCAAGGGAGGGGAAGACTTGATCCTGGTAAGAGGGGCTCATGTGTATACCCAGTACATAAACCCTGCATAGCTGGGGGGTTTCTGGGACCCTCTTCACATAAAGTCTGTTTCAGCAGAGACATTTGCTGGGCATAACTGAATGGACAGATCCATCTGAGAAAATCCCAAAGACGCAGGAAGTAACCCAGAGGGTAGGAACCTTAGGCCAGAGTAGTGGAGAATCTAATAGGATCTCAGCATTTCTGAGATGCTGGTTGATTCCTGGGAGGAGGCTTCCCTCACACAGACACCAAACACAGTTATCCAAAATACTGTCTTGCCAGAACCCCTTGGAACTCCTCCCAAATTCCTCCAGAGAAGGTGCCCTAAGACAATGGGTCAAACAATGTCACTGTAGTGCCAGGGGAGGGAAGTGATGTTTGGGGCTCTGATGAATTCACTGTAGCAGAAGTTGAAAGAATCATTCCAATTAAAGCAACACAGATGGGGCAGAAATGAGAAGAGCCTCAAAATGGGAGGCATGAAAGGCATAAAAGCACAGGACATATTATATCTCCTGAGGGAACAGCAAACTGCACCAGAGCCCATAGCATGACTCATGGCTATAATGAAGAAGTGGAGACAACCCTGCTACGAGTTAGTTACCCAATGGCTGCCAAGAAACTAATAGGAACTTCCAATCTGCAGACACTAACAAACTAATGGGGCTGGCAACTTAACCAGCCCTCCTATGGGGCTGCCATAATCCTCAGGCATATCCCTTTGATTACAATCCCCCCACCAAATGTCACTGGATATGATGCCATCTCAACTACCTGCACCCAGGACTTGTCCCCTCGGAGATTTAGTGAACCTGGGAAGCACATCTCCTTGCTCAGACACATTCAAATATCTTAGACCAAATGCACAAAGAGAGAAAACTTCCAGGGGAAATTGGCTGGGCTTGGAGGAGTGGAATGCCTTTGAGAACTCTCGACACTGTACCATAAGTACTAACCACTGTGAGAAATCTCTCCCTACGCCTACACGGAGTTGATGAGGGTATTTAAAATTACTTTTAAAGAATTAATAGCTTCGGGGTACTTTTCCCTGGGAGTGAACAGTGTGCTAATTTGTTCAATGTTTTGGTGGTGTTCTTTTTCTGAGACAATTGCACAGGATTCTATCCAAAGCCCTCGAATTCTTCCACTTCAGTGGTCTGAATCGCGCTAACAAACAATCAGGACTTTATAGACTCCCTTAATAGACAGATTCAAACAAAGATGTTTTGCCGCTCTCTGCAAAGTCCTGGAGGTGCCGCCTACAGGCAGCAAAATTATGGATTTATTCAGGACTGATTGCATTGAGTATGTAAGAGAGTGAGAGATGTTTGTGAGCTGAATGAATAGGGGGGGGACTGCAGCCTCCAAGCTACCCAGTCTGGCATGGAGCCAGGCTGTGTTAGGATGAGGGGAGAGACTTACTGCATGGATGGGCAAGGACCCGGACCTCGTCCACAGCGATGTAGCCAGGATGACCCTTCAGAGAGACGGATTCAAATATCACCTGCAACACACAAGGCAGGAGTCAATTTCGCAAAAGGGGTTGTAGGAATTCATCAGCTGCCCAGCCCCCAAACAATTTATGTTTCAGCTTCCCACTAGAACTACCAAAAGAGGTCTTATATTAGGCTAGGATGCTACCCCAGCAATTGACGTGGATTTTCAAAATAAGGTAAAAAGGCCACATTCCGGTGACTAGCAAAAGAATAACCAGCCACATGGAATATTTCTAATGGTTTTCAGAACTAACACTGGGATGCAGCGAAAACAACCCAAATGTGGCCTGGAGACCCCGATCTGCACCTTTTTCATTGTTGTTTCAGGGGAAGCACAGAGAAGAATGACTTCCGAATATCTCAACTTTCTTACGAAGGATGGGGGAGAAGCCACCATAAGCCAAAGAGGGTTTACCTTAATTTAATTCCACATCTCCAAGGAATACAGTCCATCTGAATTACCTAATAATACCTCTTGAAAATAAGCCCCAGGCACCACTGCTGGTATCTGGGAATCCAAGGGCAACAAGTTCTTTGAATCCTCCATTCTGACTCCCACTCAAGCTGCTGATTTCAGTGAACAGCCTTCCTTGTCACCCACCATCCGCCTTCACAAAGGAGATGTGACTATCTGTGTGGACAGCAGGGCCAATGCCCTTGAGCTCCCTAATCCCAGTGGCCCCGTCTTCCAGTCAGCTTCAGTCACGTGCTCACACTTGTCCACTCCACAAACTGGGATTTTCAGCGTATTTTGGCACAGACCGCTACCACGCACTCCTCTCCCAACTCACCCCTCTTAAACCTGCTTCGGCAGTGCATGTGGTACCCTGGATCTCAACTCTTCCAGAGACTGTATGCTGCATGGACCTCCCTGTATTCTCAACAAACCCAGGGTTCCCCCACTCTGTTGACTGATCACCCATACCATTCTCGCCAAAAGCCCCAGTTCCTCATTTCAGTGTTGGCAAATCTACTGCAAATGTGCCTTCTCCACTCCTATACCCCACACAAATGTTCCCCTTTCAACATCACCTACCCAATCCCTGCAAGATACCCACATCACATCTTTAAGAGGCAAGAGGACTACAGAGGGGCTGACTTCTAACTTCCTACCCATCAACCTAATCTTCATGGGTTAGATGACTACACACCAACCACTGCCCCCTCTCTGCAAGGCACACCCCAGCGCCCTTGTCCTCTACCTTTCCTGTATTTTCCAGCTTCTTGGTTCTCTCTCTCTCTAACATATCTCCGAATCCTCCCTTTTATTCCTGACTCTTACAAACATAAACGCTTGGATTTCTCTTACTCTTCAAAAGCTACCCTTTGGCAGCAGTTGTATTTACAGTCCAATTGTGGTTCAATCACATTTAAAATTCTCAATAGTTTTAATTACACTCGCTCTACACTCCCCTACTTCCCAGTGCAAAACTTCAACCCCTGTCACCTGGACTTTGTCCTCAGCAGTTCCCCCAACACTGATTGCATGGCAGACACCAGTCATCTTACTAGTGCTCTTACTGCTTAAATCCAATACACATATTTCAATCTTTATCTTACTTTAAGAAGGAAAACAGTATAGGGCTTGGGATCTGGGTCAGAATGCCTGGGCTCTAGTCCTGGTTGTTCCACCTTGTATGTGTACACCTTGAGCAAGTTACCTTACTGCTCTGTGCCTCAGTTTCCTCATCTTTAATTACAGTGCCTACCTCACTGGGTAATGATTCAGGTGAAAGGAGTTAATACACCACTTAGAACTATATATGGCACATGGTAGGTTCTCAGCAAATGATCGCTATACTCATTCTTCATACTTGACCATTTTCCTACAATTACTGATGTTCATAGCTTCTCCCTCTCTGGGTCTCTCTTCTATTTAGGGTCAGGCGATACTTTACTCTCATGGTTCTTCTCATCAAGCTGTGTCTATTCTACCACTGGTTTCTTTGTAAGCACTTCTCCTATATCCACTCTTCAAATGTGGGCTTCTTCTATTCATTTTCGTAAACTGAAAACACTCTTCCTTCAATGGCTATCAATCCACTGATAATTCCCAAGCCCAGATCTCCATTCTAGACCTTTCACCTGAATGTGGGTCTCACTTATCCAGCTCACAGATCTGTATTTCCACCTAGATATCACATAGATCCTCCAACACAATCTGTATACAACAGAGTTGAGTTGTCTCCCTCACTGCCCAATGGGCCATCCTTCCTGAACTATGGACCTCAGTGGGTTGCCCCATCCAGTCATTGAAAACTGAGATGCAGACATCTGCCTGGGCTTCTCCGTCTGCCCCACTCCTCACATCCTTTTTTTTTTTTCTTTTGACTCTGTCTTAGTATTTCTCCTAGCTGTCCATGTCTTTCCATCTCTGCTGTTAAGTTAAACCATATGAAGCAACCATCCTGTAGATCGAAACCAGTTGGATATTAATGCCATTGCTCTGGTTCAAATCTTCATCACTTTTCACCTCTATCATCTCAGCAGCCAATCAAATAGACCCTCTCTCTCCTGTCTTTTACTCCTCAGTCCAAGCTGTGGATGGAATGTAAGGTGGGTGATAAGATCAACAGAAAAACCCCCATGTGGAATCTTTTTGTGGTCCACGTGGTCACTTCAGGTTAGTGGATTCAGAGGCCAGGGGTGTCAGTGAGGTCCAGAGCTCTACAGCTATAACAAGTGAGCAGGGAAATGGTGGAAAGGGTGGTGATGGCTGTGAAGAGGCAGCCTCCGTGGGTGGTAAGATCTATCACTAAGGCAACGCACTGCTGCCTGGGAATTATGTACAGTGACTTGGGGCTGACAGTCACCTCAAACACAGAGCGGCTGGCGCCAGCATGACAGTCACTCCAGAAGAGGGGTTTACTAAGATAGCAGGGTCCTTATGAGAGATTGAACAAACAAAATTGTGCAGAGGGTAGGGGGAAAGTTTGTAGAAATAAAAGTGTGATAGCTGCCTCATCCTGCAGAAGGAAGTCAACAGAAGACCTTCCGATAAAGAATTACGTATCTAATTATATTTTTAATAATTCAAAGGAATCCAAAAGCAAAGTCCATAGGAAAAAATAAAAGGAAAACACACCAAACACAGAAAAACATTTAAAAGAAATAGCATAACAGCATTCAAATGGCATAGTAAAAATGATAAAAGAAAAAATTTCTATTGTGACAATAAATATAAATAGGTTAAAATAGAGAAAAGCTCTCAGACTGTCTAAATAAACCATGCCTAATCGCATGCTATAAGATAAACACCTAATACAGAATGACTCAGTAACCTTAAAAATAACAAGTTGAACAAAGACATAATAGGAAAATGCAAATAAACAGAAAATAGTTGTTGTAAACATAATGCAAAAGCATCAAAGTAGAATTTAAACCAAAAAGAAATACAAAAATCATTAAGTGGACTAAAATGGTCATTAAAAAAAAAATGTGTGAGTCAACAGATTTAAAAGGAGAAAATGATGGGAAAACCCCCCAGCATCTGAAGATTTTAACACTTGTCTTAGACTCTGACCAAACAGGAAAAAATATCAAGTATGTATCTAATATGAGTAATAATGCATTTACTAAACAAATATAAAGAGAGAATAAAATTTCTGTTCAAATGCTCATGGATTATTTACACAAAGGTCATATAATAGACTAATGTATAACTTCAATAAATCCTTCAAAGAGGAAACCATACAGGTTTGGGTCTATACATTTCCTAACTGAATGTCCTGAAGCAATAAATTAATGACAAAAGCTTAAAAATCAATTTCTTAAAGTTGAAATATTGTATATTTCTTAAATACATAATAAGTATAATATCAAAGTATGTTTTATATATTAACAAAAATCTGAATAAAACAAAATTAAAAGTCAAATGGCAAGTTGAGAACAATATCTGTAATATCAATATATATGCCAGCTAAAAGGTAAATATCATGTTTTGTGTAAACAATTCTTGAGAATCAACAAAACAAACTCTCCAAAAGAAAAATCAGCAAGTGAGTTCAGCATGTAATTCACAAAAGATGAAGTAGGATTGGCAATGATTTATGAATGTAATCTTTTTAATGACATTAGAGAGATTACAGCAGTTGAAAGTTTTCTTCTTTACACTTTTCTAGATTTTCCAAATTTTCTGCAATAAAAATGAGCTCCTTTATATTTACAATAAAAGGTAAGTGCTTTGAGGTGCATTACATTTTCATATCTCTCTGCATGTTATACTATCCCTGTGTCAAGTATGTACCACAGTACAATTAACTCTACTATAGCACCTATCACACCAGATTGTAATTGCTTGCCCATGAATTATTTCATTCTAAACTCTAAACCTACTGGGAACAGGAAGAGTGTCTCATTCATTCATATTTATAGAGACCGTCTTCTGTACCAAGCATTGAGGCACATGCTGGGGCTATAAAAGTGAACAAGAAGGTTAGGGGCCAATCCCTGATAAACTTTACATTTTATGAATGGAAATGGAAATTAGAAAGAAAAATATGGAAAATTAAATTGATTTTGTGATTGGTATTATGAAGGAAATAAACAAAATGTTGTGATTAAGAGTAACTAAGCGGCAGAGGGTCTACTTTACTTAGAGTGGTCAGGAGAGAACTCTAAGGAGGTAATTATTAAGAGTAGACCGGAAGGATGAAATTGGCAAGTCCAGGAAGCGGTGGTAGGACATGCAAAGGCCATGAGGCAGGAAAGAACTCCGGGATGATCTGGGAACATGAGAATGAGACCCTGGTGTGGCTGGCATATAGTGAATAAGCTAGAGAAGCACAAGGCATGGCTGCAATGTTAGTTGAGGGTCAGATGACATGAGTCCTACAAGACCTAGTGTGGAGCTTGAATTTTCTGCTGTTAGTGAACCATTTAAAGCAGCAAAGTGACATAATCTAATTTACATTCTGAAAAGATCATTCTGGCTGTTCTGTGGAAATTGACTTGGGGATAGGGGGCGCTTGAGCAAAAATGAAACAAACAGACCTAACAGTTGGCTATAGTAGTGACCCAATCAAACGATGAGTATGGCTGGACAATGGTGTTGGCCATGAAGAATAGAGATGCTGATGGTTTGAGAGATATTTTCAAGGTAGAGATGAAAATAATTGCTGTTAGATTAAGATGGGAAGAGTGAAGAAAAGAAAAAATGTAATGAGCACTCTTCAATTTAAGGCTTGAGCTTCTAGGCTGATTCTGGTGTCACTTATTGACACGAGGAAGATGAACGTGTGTGTCTGGGCACACGGGCAGGGCTACCTCACGATTTCTTTTGGTCATGTTAAGTTCGAGATGCCAATTAAACATCTTAATGGATATACTGAGTAGGAAGCTGGCATTATATTCTGAAGCTCATGGATGATCTGGGACCAGAGCTACAAATGTGATAGCTTTGGCATCTAAATGTCATTTAAGGCTATAGAACTAGATGAGGTCACCTTGGAAGACAGAGTAGACAGTTCAGAGAAAGGACTAGGGCCTAAGGCCAAGCACAGAAAGCCCAATAGTGGATTTCTTAGGATGGTAGAGATTGGAACATGCTTTTAGGTAGAGAGGAATGTGTCAGGGAAATAGTGTAAAATACAAGGGAATGAGGGACTGATGAAATAAGATTCGAGAAGGGACAGAAGTCAATTGGGGTCAGGATACTGGTGGAGGTATCGGTATTGAACAGAGGGGCACATCATCAACTAAGACTGAATAATAATAAAAATAGAGAAATAAAACTACAAGAATAAAGGTCAACCACATTAACCTTTTATTAGTAGGTAGTCTCAGTCTAGCCTCTCAACAACCCTGAGAAGTGGGGCAAACTAAGCTACCAAAGCTCAGAAAGGAAGCCAGAGGTGGATCGAGGACTGAGGCCCCGGTCTCCTGGCTTGCAGCCATGTCCATCACTGGACTTCAATGAAAAGCAGCCCTACTCTCATTTAACCAAAACACTTGGTTAAGCAGAGTTCTGACTTTTTCCCAGTTAATCAAAGTCCAACTCTATTAAACTCTTCTGACACTCTGTTTCTCACATCATTACTCAGTATCTAACCTAGATCATAATTATTAACAAATATTCCATGAACGAACCCAAGGCTGGTCATGAGAGAATGGATGTATGATAGTGAAACATACATTTGTTCACTGCTCTCTCTCCTTCCTGTTGCAGAAATAAGGATTCTATAATGAGACAGAGTCTTTTATTTATCAGAATTCCTCCGGGGAATTTTTTTCTGTAACGCACTGGGGTAGGTGAGTCTTGGGTTTCTCAAATATGAGTAATATTCTGTAAGAAACAAGGGGAAGAAGGTACTGTTTTTTTTCATGAAATGAATGAATAATTGTAAACTGCTTACAATATGTATAGTAACATACTGATGAATGTTACTATTACCGTCCTTTCTCTGGGCAGAGTGATGGGAGATGAGAAGGAAAATTCAAGGGAATGGTGGGAGAGGAAGAAAGTAATGGGCTTCCCAATGAGACTACTCCTTGTGCCCTCATCCCAAGTTTCCACTAAAATTCCTACACTCCACAGACGCTGATGTGAGTGATGACAGGTGGGAGCTGGTAGGGGCTGGGCTTTGGGTCCACGTGGAGGTACATGGAAATTAAGAGGCACAGGTGGTTGCAGGTGCCACGGCAGTTGGGGAGGTGGAGGGGAGAGAGCGCAGAAGCATGGGAAAGGAGACGGTGACAACCCACAGAATCCTTGATGAAGGCTCCGGACTCACAAGACATTAGAATTAGGGTCCACGGTATGTTTACAACAAAAGGCAGGTCCTGGATGCAGCTGAGAATAAAGCACCTCCCGGAACAGATGGGGAATATCCTCCCCATCACTGCCAGACTGCTCAGAGCAGAGTGCTCAAAACCTACAGGAGCCAAGAGGGTCCTGTTCTTGGCATGCAACTCCAGAGACAGAGTTGTTTTTTTTTAAAGTCATGCAAACTGCCATGAGATAGAGCCCTCAATGGCATGAGAGTAGAAGGTCACAAGGCTGCGGGTATCAGGAACAGTGCCAGGGAGTCCACCATTCTTCCCCAGAAAGAAAAGGAAGGAAGGCCCACGATGGATGGGCTTGGATCTTCAAGGGCCCACCTGGACTCACCTGCTGAGGCCCGTCCCCTGAACACTCACAATGGGGCTGACTCCGAGGCCCACATGCAACCTCCTGGGCAAGCTGCTTGCTTGCAGAAACAAGGGCCAACCCTGGGGAGCACAATGCCAGGCAGCAGAGAGGGAGATCTCAAATGGTGGCTAGAACGTGCCACCGAAAGATTATGGGACGGTGGGCCTTAGCCACGAAGAAGCAATGGGTAGTGGGGTTAAGTTGGCAGGGTCAGCCTCTAGCAATTACATATAGCCCCAACCCTAAACACCCCCCTATCCATGCTGCATGCTTTATAGTTCTGAATGAGATCCTGGTAATGTCCATTATTGCTGGGGTTCTGAATGGGAATCTGGCAATGCAAATGACTGCTAGGATTCATGGTTCGAGTTTCTGACCACGAGGAGCTTCTATATGAAGCCACGGGGCAGGGCACTACGGAACACTGTTAGAGAAATCAGGTTTGGCTGCGGCAAGAGGCTGCAGGGGCAGCTCACAGGGAAGCAGCACAACCAGGGACATTCAGGAGAGATGTGAGGGCCCCCCTGGATTCTCACTGCTGATCGAAAAGGAAGAAGACCACTCAAACAAACGCAAGAGCAGAACACAGCATTGTCTTGTGTGGTTCAGGAAAAGCAGCTGTTACAGGTACACCTCAGCCCCCAGGGCCAGGTTCCGAGCCGACCAAGTTCTGGGGAATGTGGACCACTGGAGTCCTCTCTTCCCTTCCGGTCAGAAAGCACCCCAGGAGACATCTGCAGCTTTGGGTGGAGACGGTTATCCCATCAATGTGCTTCTGGTCCTGGTTAGGAAGACCTACCAGCTCCAGTTCCTGGGGACAGACACCACAAAGGGACAGGGTGATGTCAAGACCCTCAGTGATAGAAAGACCTGCCCAGGTGTTCTGAGGTGAAGGAGAATGGTCATCTCCAAGCAAAGCACACTCGTAAGGAAACCAAGGCCCTTGAGGAATGAGAGCCAGGAATGGGAGATGAGCCAGAGGAGTGAGTGAAGAACTGTGAGAAGGAAGGGAGCTCTAGCTGACAGGGAGTAGCGAGGGCGGGGTGGAGGGGGCCAGAAGAAGGCCACCCCGTGATGCTCCATGTCAGGGTATGGAGGCAGGGACACTGGGGTGCCAGGACTGGAGCAGAAGGCCTGGGCTGGGAACCCCAACTTCCCTGCAGGACAGCCTTCAACCCCAAGATTGCCATGTGTCCCTACTGTCAACTGCACATCCCCCAACCCCTAGACCTTTAGAGACCTCCTGGTTTGGGGAAGTGGAGCTTGCATGGAAAGGCGCAAACCTCTCCCAGTACAGGAGCTGCTGGGCAAAGCCAGGAAGTCACGTCCCCAGAGAGGCTCAGAGATGAGTCACCCTCATCCCCTCCACAAAAGGCAGGCTGTGTGCCTGTTCGGGGGAGGGTGTGGATATGTCGGGACACGGTTTAAGGGGCCTGGCATCTTATGCTCACCACTGAAGTCCTCAAGCAGAGAATTTGTAGAGCAAAAGTTTCAAGGGGCTGCAAACACCTTCTCAAAAGATAAGAGGGAGAAAAATGCTGGCTCACCAGCACTCCTCTTCGGAAAAGGACCACATATATTTTCATGGTGAAGGTGGGGGAGGGACTGCTTGGGGTGAAATCGAGAGAGATGCTCTTTCCCACACCAGCCCAAGGAGGCCTGCCTAAGACAAGGAGTGCTTGCTGCTTAGCGGGCAGGGGTGGTGGGTGAATGAAAGAGGAGATGGGGTGGAGTCTGAAGGAGGTAAAGTGGCCCCCCTTCCTGTGACGCCCCCTCCTGAATTGTGCAAGAAGTTACCAAACCCACAGAGCGCCCGATGCCAGAGGAACTCCTGAGAAAGGGACTGGGCTTCGAGTCCAGTTAAGTCCAAGTCAGGTGAGTCTTAAATTTCAGAGGTCTACATAGCTGAATAAAAGGTAATTTCACCGAGGCAGGTGATGGAGAACAGAGAGAACAAGCGGCTGCACAACTAAAGTTCTTTTATTTTTTTAAATATTGGGACAGAAAAGTTTGGAATCATTAAAAAACATGAAATAGAATTAATATCACCTGGAAAGGGGTAGCCACCTGCAGTACGGCTTCAGGGGCACTGGATGAGCCCTTGCTCTCCTGAGAAGAGGCAGGCGAGGGGTGGACAGTGGGGGGAACATTCTCATCCCAGGCCCTGCTGATGGCCTGGGGCCAGAGAGCCCACTAATAAGAAAGATGAAATGTCCCTGCTTATTACAGAGCTACAAGTCAATTTTAGGACTGTGAAATATGACTTTAATAAATGAATACATAAGCCATCAGGGTCTGAAGCCCAGCAGTGCTGAGAACCGAAATGGCATTTAGTCCACAGAATCATGCATGCAGCGCCAGAGCTTGGGGTCTGGTGAATTTTAAAATGCATTTGGCAAGTGTCTTTGAATCTCCTGATGGGCCCCTTTTTCTCTCCCCTGATATATGTGTGGGTGGTGCCCCTGCGTCTGTGGCGGGTTTGGGAACAGGCCGGTACGTGTGCACTCGTGTGTGCTCCCGTGTGTATGGCCGAGGGACTATCTGTTACTGGCTGTGTGTGTGTCTGAAAGACACACGTGTCTTTTCTAAACCGCTGCTCTCAGTGCATTAGTGGCTTTTTCACCACAAAGCTAAGAGCAGAGAAAATGGAATGGAATGGAATGGAATGATGCTGCAATGCCCAACGGACTGGAAATCAGAACATTCTACCCGATGAGGCTGCTTAGGACGGGGATGGCTCAGAGCTCAACCACAGTAGTATTTCTTTAAAGAAGGCCTCCCTCCTCCATCCTCTTTGTCTGTTCTTCTCTCTTCCTCCTCCCTTCCTTCCAATAACTGCTGAGGCCCACTGCAAGCCTGATATGTTATATATATACTATCTCATTTAATCCACATAAGAACCCTTCATTGGACCCACTGACATCTCTATTTTACAAACCAGAGAACTGTGATTCAGAATGATGATGGGATAGACCCAACATCACACAGCTAGTGAATGGAAGATTCTCAGAAGGGGCATGCTTTTTTCCCTAAAAGCAGGAAACTCAGCTTAGAGCAGAGGAACCTAGGCAGGATTACGGGGACCTCAATTGACCAATAATATCCCCTTCTCTGGAACACAGGACATGTTGCTACCCAATACAGGAGTTACTGTCAGATAAATGAGTGGCAATATGCTTACCACAGAGCTGGGACATAAAAGATGCCTAAGAAATGTCCTTTTTTCCCTCTATACCCCATCAAAGAGCATAGCCAACCATAGGTCTGTCTCTCTCTGGGGTCACTTTTCCTGCTCTTTCCACTTGCACCTGTGGCCCCATCCTGTATCCATTTGCATCAGACCCTAGGTAGGGGGTTTTCAGATTAGAACCCTAAGGCCTCCTTGATGGGATCCATAGACTTATGGAGACACTTCAAGTTTATACTCAGTGAAACGGGGGGAGTTTTGGAACCAGGGCACTAGGATTCTGGCCCCAGCTTTGCCAATGATTCGCTCTGTGCTCTTGGACTTCACTGTCCATCTCTAGACCTCAGCTTTATCACCTACATCCGGGTTCAAACTATGGCCTGGAAGCCAAATCTGGTCCATCACCTGTTTCTGTACAATAAAGTTTTCTTGGAAAACAGCCACGCCCATTCATTTACATATTGTCTATAACTGCTTGCACGGTACATCTGAAAGAACTATACCATGGGTTTTGAACTGAAGGATGCCTACAAATCTCCCAGCCACTCACCTTGCCACCCTTAGGTCCCTGTTCTGCTTCCGACTCCAGAGAAATTTCTCCAAAAGTAGATCTACGTCACTTTCTTACTTAAAACCTTCCATCAGTGGGCATGGGGATTAACTTTAAACAGGCACAGGGGATCTTATGGGGTTGATGAAAATGTTCTAGAGCTGGTTTATGGTGACGGTTGTGCAAGTCAATAGATTTACTAAAAATCACTGGATTGCATACTTAAAATAAGTGGATTCTATGATACGTAAGTTGTACCTTAATAGGGTAGTTTAAAAAAAACCTTTCGGGGGCTTCCCTGGTGGCACAGTGGTTGGGAGTCCGCCTGCCGATGCAGGGTACGTGGGTTCGTGCCCGGTCCAGGAGGATCCCACATGCCACGGAGCAGGTGGTCCCGTGAGCCGTGGCCACTGGGCCTGTGCGTCCGGAGCTTGTGCTCTGCAACGGGCGGGGGGTGGGGGGTGGGCACAGCAGTGAGAGGCCCGCATAACGCTAAAAAAAAAAAAAAAAAAAAAAAAAACTTTCAACAGCCCCAGGCCACAACATGGAGCTGTGTTCCTCTAAGTGAGCTCTGTGGGCTGGTGACACCCTGCAGAGTGTGTGTCATCAGTCCTCAATGGGATAAGAGGCTCCTCAACGAGATAAGAGGCATTTAGAGAGTATCCCAGCAATTTGGCATGACTGTGACACTTTGATTGCAGTTTATAAAAGTACTGGTCCACAAGCTGAGGAGAAGAAACCTGGTCCTCCACCACAGATGGTTTGAGTAGTGCTGCTCTAGCCTAGAGAATAAATTTACTCTCCTCAGCCTGGCATTCAAAGACCCCATGACCTACCCATCCCTGCAGGCTTAGCTCCCAGTAGATCTCCTTTTCGACCTATAAACAACCTAGTTTCCAAACTCTGCCAAAATCTCTCATTCACTCCTCCAGCCCATGGCGTGCACTACCCCTGTCAACTCGAATGTCTTTCCCTTCCTTTTTCAATAATTAGTTATTCATCTTCAAGACTCAGCCTAAGCTGCCTGGTCCTCTTAGAAGCCATCCTAACTGTCTTGCCCCCAGACACCATCTTCCTCAGGGGCAATATGTGACTAGTTATCTCATCTTTCTGAACCTTAATTTTTTCATCTATAAAACAGGCATGATAATAGTATCTCCCTCATCAGATTGTTATAAGAAATTATTGTATAGAAGGCTTCAGTAGCTAGCTGCCTCCAGCATCCTGTGGAATCCACATGCATCCCACTATATTCTAAGTGCTAATTTATTTATCAATCAGTTTCCTCCTCCAGACTGCGATCTCCAGGGTGGCAGGGGCTGTAGAGGATCTCTTCTGTATCCTCAGAGCCTGGTTAGGAGAAGCAGCTTGGTAAACATGAGTTGAACAAGTGAGTAAATGAAGTCCTTTCTAGACCTAAACTCTAAAGAGGGCAAGAGGTATATAGATAATTAATTTAAAAAAAAAATCAAACTACGGTAAAACAGCATACCTGGTAGAAATGTGGCCAGAAGGTGCTGATGGCAAGCTCTGTCTTCACCCAGCCCTCAGTGACGACCCCAGACACGTTCCAGACAGGGTTCCCCTGGGGCCCACCGTTCACCTTCACATAGACATTCAAGGCCCCCGGGCTGGACCTGTCGCGGCTGGAGAAGTAGTAATGGAAATCGATGCAGTGGGTGTCATTCTCCTTCAGGGTCGGCAGGAGAAGGTGCGCCTTCTGGCCAGAGGCCCTCCCAGAGCTGTTCACCATCATGAAGGATCCTGGAGACCCACAAAGGGGGAGGGACGTAGAGACAAGGAGAGAGAAAGAAAATCCTTCTGAAAATCAGTCACACCTGTAAACACAGTGGCCAGAAATCCACTCCCTCTAGGAGGATATGGTTGATCCCCAGAAACCTACATTTCCTCTCTGGAGTATTTCCTCTCTCTTCTGTAACTGGGAATAAAAAATCCTACTCACCAAGGTGGTTTTAAGAATTAAGAGATGGTAACATACACGAAGTATTCTACAAAGTAAACAGTCTATAAACACGTAGAGGAAAAAAAAAACAGCAAATATTAAAAACAGTAGCTCCAACAGGAAGCATGGAATAAAAACTCAGGAATTTAGTTAACTGCAACCTCCGTGGGTGAAATGAAGTGAAATATAACCTCATTCGAGCTTGGGTTGTCTCAATGGAAGCAGAAACTCTACAGCACCCAGGTATTGTTTTAACATATTCCACCTGGAGCCTTGCATTAGTACAAGGAATATATCAGAGGAGGACATATAAAAAGTACAGTATATTCAAGTAAGTGAAGAAGACCTTGAAAAAATTTGAGAACCAACTGAAAGATGGAATGGAGGGTAAGTAATACTTGCTAAGCACTTAAGGGGTACCAGTGTGATGCTTACTGTCTTATTTATATATTGTTCAATTTAATCTTCAGAATGACCCTGGGAGAAGGAGAGTTTTCATTTTATTTAAAGACTGAGTGACTCGCCCTGGACCCCTCAGACAGAGAGGCATGAGACCCAGATTTTCTTCAACCTCAAAGTTTATGCTATTTTTACTATTTGCAGAAAACATGACTATTATTTTCAAACACTAGAAAAGCCTATCTCCTAGAAAGGAAGTGAGCCTCTTTGGAGTTGCTCTGACCATTAAATGGTTGTTTCTAGTTCTTCACCCCTCCCTGGTTCCATGCCCTTGACCTTCGGCCTTGCAGTCCCTCCCAACAGAGGCAGAGAGCATGTCCCCGTCCCCGTCCCACAACTTTGGGCTCCACTTGCTTTGATCAACAGGAGACTAACAGAATGAGGCTTGAAACGTGCTTGCCTAGCTGGGCTTGCCCTCTTGCACTACTGCCACCTTCCATGAGAAGAATGTGCCCCAAGTAGCTGCTGCCGCCTTCAGCTTGGGATCAAGGACAGACACGTGTGGGAGAGAACTAAACTCAATGGATAGTAAAGAACCAAGCCAAGCCACCCACACGGCTGAAAGCACAGCCACATAGCTAAGGAGCCCAACCTGGCTCAGCAGATCCACCACGGGGGCTCAGACCCAGAAATGTGAGAATAAACACACACCGCTGTTTGCCACTGAGTTTCCTCTCGGTTTGTTACGTGCATTACTGGGGCAATGGCTCACTGATGAAGGTCACCAGAGAGACCAGACTTATGAAAGAAACCACAGGGAGGCACATTTCAGTTCAAAGGACCTTTTAACAAGTCAAATGGATGCAAAACGGGATGGACTGCCTGGGAGACAAAGTGAGTTCCTCATCACCGCAGGTGGCTAAACAGAGCCTGGACAAACTGAGGAGCCTTCTAAGGAAATTTCACAATCAACTGGGAGGGCTAAACTCCGTGACTTAGAGTCTTATGATTCCATGAAATAAACTGCATCATAAAACACAGTAGAGCTTCCCTGGTAGCGCAGCGGTTGGGAATCTGCCTGCCAATGCAGGGGACACGGGTTAGATCCCTGGCCCAGGAAGATGCCACACGCCGTGGAGCAACTAAGCCCGCGTGCCACAACCACTGAAGCTCGTGCTCCACAACAAGAGAAGCCACCGCAATGAGAAGCCTGCGTACCGCAACGAAGAGCAGCCCCCGCTCGCCGCCGCTAGAGAAAGCCCGCACAACAACAGAGACCCAACACGGCCAAAAATAAAAACAAATAAATAAATAAACTTATATTAAAAAAACACACAGTAGATAAACTCAAGTGATTCTGGAATGAATATTCCCACCTAGAAAACCACTGCTGTTTTGAAATCTTATTTTAGCCACTAAAATCTTCAGTTGGCATGAAACCTTAAGACCACTCATCCTCAACCAAGATGAGCCACTTCAGTAGCTATAAGTAGCCTCATTCTCTCACCCTAATTCCCAAAAGACTAATTGCTGCAGATAATAAATGCTGGGCAATCTGTATCTTGTCGGGGCTCTAGAGGGTACTGGTCACTTGTAGCCTGTCTCCTCTGGGCTCAGAACAAATTTAAAAATAGACACAGGAGAGACAGAGAGAGTTCAAAATCTCCGCTTTATTGTTCACAAAGCTGGATCAGAGGAAGGAACTTGGACTTGAGGCCAAATTAGGCTTCCTGCATTTTCTTCCCTGAACCAGCATGCAAAAGCAGCTGCATGATCAAGGACTCCTTCCTTCCAACTCAACCCAGATCCCTAGGGCTCATCCCAAAAATGAGCCAACAAGAAGCAAGGTGATCAAGACAGAAACTTTTTTTTTTTTTTTTTTTTTTTTTGTGGTATGCGGGCCTCTCACAGTTGTGGCCTCTCCCGTCGCGGAGCACAGGCTCCGTACACGCAGGCTCAGTGGCCATGGCTCACGGGCCCAGCCGCTCCGCGGCATGTGGGATCTTCCCGGCCGGGGCACGAACCCACGTCCCCTGCATTGGCAGGCGGACTCTCAACCACTGCGCCACCATGGAAGCCCAAAGACAGAAACTTGAACCAATGGCTAACAGACTTTCAACATCCCACCAATCAGAAAACTCACCCACTGGTATGCGGGCCTCTCACAGTTGTGGCCTCTCCCGTCGCGGAGCACAGGCTCCGTACACGCAGGCTCAGTGGCCATGGCTCACGGGCCCAGCCGCTCCGCGGCATGTGGGATCTTCCCGGCCGGGGCACGAACCCACGTCCCCTGCATTGGCAGGCGGACTCTCAACCACTGCGCCACCATGGAAGCCCAAAGACAGAAACTTGAACCAATGGCTAACAGACTTTCAACATCCCACCAATCAGAAAACTCACCCACCCCCTGGGGTAGGAGCCACTGAAAGTGGAGCGAAAGTGGTATCTTCCCCATGTTTCCAAGAGAGTTAAGTTTCCTAGTTTAGAGCCAGGCAGTAACACAGGGTACATGGAGAGCTGTCCCTTGTCAGATGTTGTCTCTAATCATCACCAACTCCCAATTGAGGCAGCAAGGAAGGAACCACTGCAGGGGGGAAACTGAGGCACAGAGGGAGGTTGGCATCCATGCCCATGTCTGTTTGCTGACCTACATCCCACAGGGTTCCAGAAGGTTCCCCTGGGACAGATGAGTGATGACCCACAAGACCCACAAGCCTCTGGCCACAGAGGGAGGGTGGGGCACAGCTACTGGTAGGGAAGACAGCCTGAGAAACAAGTGGTGTCTGGCTCTCTCCACTCAGAATCCTGGGATGCCCCATGGACATTTAAGTTCCTATCCTCCTGCCAGTTCACACCAGGGGTCTTAGCGTCCACAGCAGCGAGAGTTGGGAAGGTTTCCCGTCCACCAGCTCAGGTTCCCCCTCTTTGCATCCTAGCTCCAGTGGCGAAGCAGGCTCACTGAGGAGATGGAGCCATGTAACATCCATCCACTCCAGCAAGTCTTGGGATTCCCTCCATCTGCTGCCTCCATGATTGTTAATAAAGGATGCTGCCATTTCCCTGAAGGCAGAGCTGGTGGAAGTGCTTGGCCCTCCACCAAGTCTTCATGTAGCAGAAATTGCTGGTTGATTAGCAAACCTGTCCTCTTTGTTCTGGGCACGTAGCTGGATTATATTCCCCAGCTTCCTTTCAGAGTTTGGGGAGGACATGCAACTAGGTTCCGGCCAATGGGGCCTGAGTGCAAAATCTACCACTTCTAGGCTTGGTGCTTAGAAGCAGACAGCCTCCACCCTCCCTCCCCCAACTCCCACTGCTCCATTCTCTTTTATCTCATCCTTCAAAGGATGATTCTTGGACCAGGAGTCTCAGCATCACCTGGGAGCTGGTAAGGAATGAAGATTCTCAGGCCCCAGCCCAGGCCTATTGCATTTGAATTAGCATTTTATCAAGATCACAAGGTGCCTTGTATGCACATTAAGGTTCCAGAATCACTGCTGCATTCTTTTCCCCATCCACCAGCTGAAAGTACAGGATTCCAAGAGCCTAAGTGACAGCAAAGCCACAATTAAAGGAGCCTAGTTCCCTGAATGACCATGACCATGACCATGACCATGAGGAAGGCCACCCACAATTAGGAACATTCATTTTGGACTTTAAGTAAGCAAGGAATAAACTATTATTGGGTCATTGAGCCGTTGAACATTTGACGTTTATTTCTGCAACTAGCATTATCCTTATTATCTTGGCATCCCTGTAGAGCCCCTACTTCCTACAAGTCCCTTTATTTAAGGAGATAACATGAGAAATGATAACAGTTACTAAGCAAGGCTGCCGGATGTTCCATATAGGGACATCATTAAGAGCAGTGTCCTTGGGTAAAAAGAAGCAGAAAGAAAGAAGAGAATGAAAATAATGGACTCCAAAAATAAATCCTTGAGAAGGAAAGAAACATCCTGGACCTTCATTAAGATACTTTGTGTCTCGGGGGGCCAGAGTTGGGTTGGGTTAGGGTAACAAATCATGTTGCCCATCACCACCACCCTGACCCCCTAATGGCGATCTGTGTGACCTGATATGCATCCTCTGGCCTGTAAACCAGACAGAAAGGTATGTGTTTGGGTGCAAGTCTCAGGGAGATAAACAAGAAAACTGAAAAAAATATATAATAAAGAAAACGATGACCGCCCATCCCACCCCACCCCACCTAGACTACCCGCAAAGGAGGAAAAGGTCAGGCCAGGTGGGAAGAGTAGGAGAAGTCCTGCTCAGGAATGTCCTGGTGAGGCTGGGGGAATGCGCAGTGCTGCCCTGGAGTCCAAGTGACAGAGTGTGAGAGAGGAACCTCTGGGGATGTGGCGGGGTGCGGGAGGTCAGCGGCATCGGTATCTCGCCCGCCCCGCAAGAGGGGAGGGGTACTGTGACACTGTGACACCCATAGCAGCAGCCATGGTGAGGGTCTCCTGCGCCACGCAGGCAGTGAGCTTCCATGAGGAGTCCAGAAAGGGGCAACACGGGCAAATGATCTTATTTATACTCACGCACTCACAACATGCCCAAGGATTCTTATGAGTGACTGGGGAGAGCCTTAGGAGGGCAGAAAGAGGCCCGGCAGCCAAGCAGGTGGAGGCCTGGGGACACGAGATTTAAACCCCGGATTAGTGTCCAATTACTGCTATAACTAAAACACCAAAACTCGGTGGATTAATACAACACAAACTTATTCTCTTACGGTTCCGGTGGTCAGAAGTCTAAAATCAGGGTGTTACAGGGCTGCTTTCCTTTTGGAGCCTTCAGGAGATAAACTGTTTCCTTGCTTTCAGTGTCTGCCTGCATTCCCTGGCTCATGGTTCCTTCCTCCATCTTCGAAGGGCATCACTCCAACCTGTAGTTCCACAGACACATCTTTTTCCAACTTTGATTCTTCGGCCTGCTTCTTATAAGGACTCTGTACATCGGGTCCGCCCAGACAACCCAGGACCATCTCCCCAGGGCAAGATCCTTCAGTCAATCACAACTTTTGTCATGTAAGGTAACATATGCACCTTTCCAGATATTTGTGTTAATACAACCACACACACACGCTCCCAAGCTACCGACCGAATCAGAAGCCAGCAGCTATACACTGTCTAAACTGCAGGTGCCCTAGGGAATCTGAGCATTCCTACGTGAGGGTAGAAGGTTCCTTGCGGTATCAGAACCCATCACGAATGTCTTCGAAGGGGAGTACGGTATGAAAAGCAAATGGTAGGGTCGAATCATTTGGCGCCCAATCTGGACAGAAAAAAGTAAGTTTTGGGGACAGGGCAGGCAAGATCCACCTTTAAGCAGTGGAAACGCATCAGGGCAGCTGGCCAATGTAACCCTCGTGTCACCCGTGGCTCATCAGGTACCACCCCCCACGGGCGGCTGTTCTCAGGCCACCCTCCAAGCTCAGTAGACTGATGACCTGGAGTAGAAACATGCCACTCAATATCTGAACTCCCTTCCTATGTCTGGGGGAACCCCTCAAATTTTTAAGCAGAGCCCATTTCCTCTATGGAAATGAAAAAGATGTCCTCTTTTCCAGCCTCCTCTGTAGCTAAGACTCAAGCAGAGGATCTGAGTTCCACCGAACAGGCACACCCAACCCCAATTTCTGAACCAGACACTAGTGATGAGATGAACCAGAGCTCGACTGTGAAGAGGGGGCAGCAGCCGTGCAAGAAGGTGCTCCCGAGTCGCAGAGGCCGCAATCAGTGGACCATGCAGCAAATCTAGCCTCGCTGGAGTGCAGCACAGCCGTGAGTACACACAGAGGCAGTGGCGACTAACTCAGCCGGGGGGTGGTCAGGACATCTTCCAGGAATGGACTAAGCTGAGCTGGAATTTGAAGAATGAATAGAAGTGAAACCTCACCCATCATTGAGCACATTACGAACCCTGACAATGGAACCTGACCAGCTTTAAACTCCAGCTCCAAGCAACACTCCCTCTGTATTTCCAGAAGTCCCCAAGGCACCCCAATTAATGACACCAGTCCCCTTGTCCTCATGGCACTTCCAGGTGCAGATCCCTCATGTGCCTTTGTCATCATTTGTGATGTCTCCACGAATGGGTGGGTCCTTGTTACTGTCTCTCTGCCCTGGGACAGACTCAGGGGACACACAATAGAACTGCTTTGGCTCGAGAGTCCACAAGGTTCAAGAAGCAGCTCTTTCTGCAAACTCACATGGCTTTTTTCCCCTCCTCCATCAGGGTCTATGCTCACTCAGCACCTCTGCCCCCTACAGGTCAGCTCTTAATTCCACTTGCCGTCATCCTTCACGATGGAGTTCCTCCTCCATCCGTGGCCCTGCAGTCACTCCCTGCGACAGGCTCCCTCCAGTATTCTCATACCCTAACTGCACAGGGCTCAATTTCTTTTCTCTCCTGATATCCCTTTCCCAGGAATACTGTCAGCCCCATCAGGTTAGTGTAGATCAGCCGATGTAAAGAGATACTGGTGGTACAGAGCTGAACTCCACACATTAGAATACGAGAGCCTCTCCTCTTTCCCAGTCGGGATACCTTCCATGGAAGTGGGCCTGGTGGTAATTTGGGAGGGCATTTCAAGTAGAGCAAACAGCATGTGCAAAGGCACAGAGGCAGGAAACCACAGCATCCAGCAAGGCAAGCATAGTATCTCAGGGAAGGGTGGGATCCCGCCATCTACAGACCTCATGCGCATCTAGTCTACCTTACAGAGGTCTGGCCACATCCTCCAGAAAGGAAGCCAGATCTCTGAATTGAGCACAGGCCTGCCGTTTTAGAGACTGTTCGGGACTGAAAGCCCTCATATATCAGCAGCTCAGTGGGGCCCTCTTTGATCAACAGGTAGGCTTAATTAATATCATCCCAGGGCTGTCAGTTTCCTGGAGATCAAAAATGAGCCTGTCATTATGCCAAGATCAGCCAGAAACAAGAAAGAGAAAGACTGTAAGTACATTTTCTTCCCTTCTTCTTCTTCTTTCCGCCCCCCCCACCAAAAAAAATGCACTGGCGTGATCAGGAACATAAAACAGCATTAGTTTCCTCATAGTTATTATACATAGTACCAAAAACTGTGGAATTAAACCAGGAAGTACTCTCTGGCTGGCCATAAATTTTGCATTTTCCCCCCTTCGTGCATAATAATGCCTTGATAAGAGCCCCATTATTGATGTGTCTGCAACACAGATCCCCTTTTTGGAGGCAAAACGCTTCTCCTTAGCAGATGGTGGCTATTGTTTACACATGAGCACCTCAGGATTGCATTCCTCACGTCAGCAGTAAAAAGAAAACCCTAATTGAGTTTTTAATGGCTTTGTACATTGTTCATTAAGATTACATGAGTGTGCTCGCAACTGGCAGCTGAGGGCCCGGAGCTCTGAGAGCTCAGAGCTGTCCCTGCAGACCGGTGGCCCTGCCAGCTCCCAGCGCCAGCACCTACGTGAAGGGAGCGGATGGCGGCAGGGACCCAAATGCTGCCCGCAGCCAAGGCAGCTGTGGTGGCATGTAACAAGTCCTGGATTTATAGTCAAGAAAACTGGGTTTCAGTCCCACTTCTGTCATTTCTTAGTTGCCTCACTTTGAACAAGTCAATAAACCTCCCTGGGCCTCAACGTCCTCATCTATAAAACGGGATAATGAAAGCTACACGTCCAAGTTTTGTGGTTGATCTGTTTTCAGTGTATGTTACGTATAATACTGGACTTGACTCAATAAATGTTAATTTCATAACAAATGGTCAGCAGCAGGTGATAATGGGTCCAATGCAATTTATAACATGTTTGACGTCAATGTTTACTGAGAACTCAGTACATGCCAGGCATTGGTCTAAGCATCTTTCCACATCCCAGTGAGACGGTGTCATGCTATCCCTGTTTTAAAGCAAGGAACAGTGAGGAAGAGAGAGGTAAAGTCTTTTTGCCCAAAGCTACAGGGGTAGAAAGTCATAAACACACCAATTACGCTTGTTCAATAATCAGAGACTTTAGGGTCTATAAATGTCCTCTCCGATTTAGTAGCTAATAGCAACATGTGCCTATTTAAATTTAAATTAATTAAATTAAAAATTAATTTACTCTGACACACTAGCCATAGTCCAAGGACTCAGTAGACACCGTATTGTACAGTGACGACAGAGAAAATTTCCATCATCCTAGACAGTTCTATTGAGTAATGCTGGTCTAGAAACTGTACATTATTCATCAAAGCATAACAAACTATAGCCAGGTGAGACATAAGAGCTTAACTGCTCTAACCAACTCACTTCAGAAATCCCAGTAAGGGGAAGGGACTTGCCCAAAGTCACAAAACACAATGAAGATTCAGGGTCAGGTTTACCTGACTCCTGTTTCAGTTTGCAGCATGGACAATCCGGCCCACTGTGCCTGAGCTGTATGGTCACAGCAGTGGTTCCTCAAAGAGCTATTTAAGAGGGGAAAAAAAACTCATGTTACCTCCAGGAGGTAGAGAGTTCTTAAGCATTCCAAATGCCCGATGCCTTTTAGAGGCACTCTGCACACACAGGGCACTCAGCCTCAGTTCTGAAATGCAATTTAAGAACTATTTGTTGAGCCCCCTAGTCCTGGTGTGTGGGGATGGTGCAGGACACAAGGAAGCCCTAGAGTTACCTGGTCTGGATTGGAATCCCAGCTACTCCTCTTTTGCCTGGATGACCTCAGATAGATCTCCTAAACTCTGTGAACCTCAGTTTCCTTTTCTGGCAAAATGGCCACAAAAATACATCTTATACTGTGGTCATGAAGATTAAATGAAATAGTTTATAATGTATCTAGATAATGATTGCTGCATTGTAGGTCCTCAAAAACTAGCTCCTTTCCGTCCTTCCCATTCCCCAAAGTTTTCAATGTAGTGGGGAGACCTCGATAGACTGAAGAAGAAAATGGCAACGACTACTGAGAAACAGAATAAAATCTGCTGCCCCATTCCCACCCCTTGCAATTGATCGGTCATCAAATTCTGGGGATGCTTCCTCCTTTTGTTTCTCCTTTCGTCTTCTTCCTCTCCACTCCCACAGCCACTGGCCTAGCTCACATCCATCACATCTGTGTCATGGACTTTCTGCCTGTTTCATGGATGTCTGCAACAACTTCCTAATCAGTCTAGTCCTTAATTCTTTCACCGATGCAACAGCAAGTAGTACCATCTTCCTGAGATGCAAAACCAACCATGATGTGTCCTAAACTTCCTAGAAAGTCCTCCTTTATAGGAAAGGAGGACTCCCTGTTTCCTATAAAGTCCAGAGTCTTTCATGGGGATGTTTGGAGGCCTCTGTATCCTGCCTCTATCTCCTGCCTTGTATATGAATACTCTCCCCCTACACAGCCCTCATCCACTCTATGGTAAGTATAATAACAGCTTCCCAAAGATGTCCATGTTCTAATCTCCCAGAACCTGTGAATATGCTACCTTATGTGGCAAAGTGGAATTAAGGTTGCAGATGGAAGTACAACTGCTAATCAGATGACCTTGCAATGGAAGGATTATTCTGGATGAGAGAGGCAGAGGAGGCAGAATCAGAGAGGGATTTGATGGTGCTATGCTGCTGGCTTTGAAGACAGAAGAACAAGCCATGGACCAAGAAATGCAAGTGTCCTCCAGAAACTAGAAAAGGCAAGAAAAGATTCTCCCCTAGAGCCTCCAGAAAGGCACACAGCCCTGTGGACACCTTGACTGTATACCAGTGAAACCCATTTAGGACTTCCGACCTCCAAAAATTGCTGTTACAGCAGTAATAGGAAACTAATACACACTCCAGACTTCCCTGCTTCTGGGTTTTCGCTCAGGTGATGCTGTTCCTGAAATCCACACTGCCTGGCCCAGCCACGGTCCTTCACTACATTACTTAAATGCAATTCTCTCTGTGGCTTTCACTAACGCCTAGAGAACAGTTATTCCTGCACTGCTGACCCTATACATACCTCTGTTATAGCTCTCCTGCACATGGCCTAATTTAAAAGTCCAGAATGAAGAAGTTTAGCTGTCTGATCACAATAAAAGGGCAGGGGGCACAAAAATGTCAAAAGATACAATGCATCATAAAGTAAGAGAATATATGTAGAAGAGAAACAGAGTTCTACCAGTAATATCATGAAAACTAATAATCGTTAAGTCAATTGTAAACGTAACAATTTACCAATAGCCAGGGTAACAAACATATCATTCGACATTATTCATACTATCAATGAGAGCCTTCTAATTACCATGTGTCAAAAAAAAGGAAAGAAATGTGCTTCCTTTCTAATATACCAGAAAATGGGGGGAGGGATTAATTACAGCTTAATGGATACATAGTATCTATTTAGAACAAAGAAAATACATCCCGAAGTTTCAGAGGCACCGAACACTTGTGAACATTTTTGTCAGAGTCAGTTTGTGTGAACAAGCAATAACTATTTCTGTAATCATTCATTCAGACCAATAAGTTGGGGTTTAAGCATTTCATAGGCAAATGTGTTAAGACAATCCTCCAACAAACAGGTATCTGATAATCCATGTAGGTGTGGATAATGCAGTTGAAAAATGGAATTGAACTCAGGTGGTTGGATCTGAAGGTGCTGCTGGAAGGGGGCTCTCAACATGGACCCTTCCCCCAAAGACCAGGTACCTGGGGCTCTGCATTCCTTCCCCATCGCTCAGAAAAAGATGAAAGGCAAAGAAAAGAGGGAGAGAGAAAAGAAAAGGGAGGGAGGGAGGGAGAGTGGGGGAAATAAGGAAAGGGGGAGAAATCAGAGGAGCAGACAGGAAGGAAGAGGAGGAGAGGAGGCGCAGAGGAAGAAGGAAGGGGAAAGGGCAGTGGTGACACCAGGGAAATGGAGTTCAGGCGAGGAAAAGAAGGCTGAGCAGAGAGGGAGGAGAGAGGAGGACCATGATGGAGACAAAGCAGAATAAAAGCCAAATCTGAACGCTTTAACACCTTCTCCTCCCCTTCACTCCCCAAACCAAAACCCAAACAAAAGTGTTCACACCTTTGGACCTTCTAATAATCTTATGATGAAACCAGACCCAGCTAAACGTCACACAGCACACCGGGTTCTCCGCATGTATAACTACATAACTCGCCTCCCCCAACATCTCAGTGTAGTATCTCAACATCCCAGGAGGAAAAATAAGCATTACTGTAGGAAAAGCAATGGAACCCAACACAGGACAGAATGAGAACTCAGCCACACAAACGGTGAAATCTAAGGGTTTGTCTGAGTTGCTCTTTGACATGGGAAATCGCAGAACTCTATGGCAAGGTCAAGACAGAATTGTCGGGCAGACAATGTCACTCTCCCTTCAGACTCCGACCCCTTCCTGTGCATCCATCTTAGACACATGGTGCCTCTGTGAGCAATTCTCTCTCCATTTCTTCACCTGGAGAACAGGTGTGCAGCTAGAGCTTCTGAAGTTCCCTCCAGCTGGAGAAGTCTACGGTTCCAAGGAGTTAAAGTCACATGACTAAGCGAGTGGAGAGTAAGGAGCCAGGACTGGCTTGGATTTTCTAACTAGACTCCTATGGAAAGGGGTGAAGGAGGAGAGACCCTTTTCCCTGGATCTGGTTCCTGGAGAAACAGTCATTTTTACCTTCCCACAAGAATTCCTTTCCCATATCAGTCACATCTGCTCATTAATAACAACAACAGCAAACACATACTATCACATTTTACTTCTATTCATTCATTTAATTTTAATATCAACCTTCTCTTACAAATGAGAACATTGAGGCACAGAGAGGTTAGGTAACCTTCCCCAGGCCACACAGCTAGCAGCAGAGCCAAGATTCAAACCCAGGAAATTCTAATCATCATTTAGCTCTTAGGCTCCACACCACAAGTGGGCGTGTTGTATTTGCTAGCAAGGGGTCATCACACATTCCCTGGGATTGGCTGGCCTTGCTCTGGGGAGCTGGAGCAGGTAGAAAGAAGGGCAATGAGTGGCAGGAAAGAACAAAACTGAAATCAGTTGTCAAGCTGCTGTCACATTAAGAGTAAAGAGAGAGCTTCCCCGGTGGCGTAGTGGTTAAGAATCAGCCTGCCGATGCAGGGGACACGGGTTTGAGTCCCGGTCTGGGAAGATCCCACATGCCGCGGAACAACTAAGCCTGTGCGCCACAACTACTGAGCCTGCGCTCTAGAGCCCGCGAGCCACAACTACTGAAGCCCGTGTGCCTAGCGTCCGTGCTCCGCACCAAGAGAAGCCACCGCAATGAGAAGCCCACGCACCGCAATGAAGAGCAGCCCCCACTCTCCGCAACTAGAGAAAGCCCGCGTGCAGCAATGAAGACCCAATGCAGCCAAAATAAATAAATAAAATATATAAATTTATTTTTTTAAAAAAAAAGGAGTAAAGAGAACAACAGGGCTGCCGGAAACATTGTCAGACCCCAAATTGTTCTTGACATTCATTGGGCTGAGTCCTTTGCTTCTGCAGCTCTAAATCTCTAAACTGAAATGACATGGAACTAAAATATATATACTTTTTAAATCTCCAAACTCTTCACACATCCGTTGGCATGATAATATTTTGATTAGTTACATTTATGCTCCAATTACACTCAGAGAATGTTCAACAGTGTTTTATATAGAGCATGTTTGCCATGCTCTACGGAACATACTAGGTTATTACTTCGTATACGTGCAATGGGAAAAGCCACAAATGGAAAAGAGGGAAAAAATGCAAAATGAAGAAATGACTAAGCCTGTTAAAATAGTGCCGTCTTGCCTTCACATTACTAAATTGGGTCATTGCTATTACCTCCCAAGTTTTAAAATACCAAGGCTTGAAGAGATGTAAAGTGTTAAAGTCTACTTGGCCTCACCTGACGCTTTTATCGCCCAACATCTGGGTGTGATTCTGAAAGCAACCTCATCACGTCCCCACAGAGTGGCAAGGTCAACACTGGGGAAGGTTTGTGTTTTTGTGCTTTTTTCTGGGGAGAGGGCCCATCTATTTCTCAAAGAGGTCCATGGTCCTATCCATAATAAACAAATAAATACATACATAAATTAGGTTAAGAGCTACCCTGAGCTTTGCAAAATGCCTGCCCTGGAGACGCCAGGATGGACTTACTGTGAGGGCTGGCTAGATGCCCTCACATCATTTTGTCCTTCATCAGCAGACCAGATGGTGGTTGGTTGAGGTGAGGGCATTACACTGTCTAATGCTGGTATCAGATGGGCTCTCTGCCCTGTAGAGATGTGCTACAGGTTGTCTGCACCCTGATTCCACAGCAGCCTCCCCTCAAATCCTCAGCCACCAGGGCTCACCTTCTCCATTTGTTTCCCCTGCCACTGCATCCCTGCGTCAGCTAGCACCTCCATGCCTTGGTTTCCTCTGCGCATGAAGGCTAACCCCTTCACCAGCTTCCTCCCCCAAACCCCCCTGAACCAAGCGTTTTATAAATTGAGTGAAATCTGTTCTAACATCAAATATTACCTGCAGACTTGCCATGTGTCTGACACTCTAGAGAAACACCAGTCAGCAGGACTGTTTTTACCCCCGCGGAGATGATGCCAGGTAAAAGGCAGTTGTGAGGATGCGGGGAGTCCCGTGATACCTCGTGTACACGGAGAGAGATCTAGCCCGGACTTGATCTGGGGGAGGAGGTGTACAAAGAAAGAAAACAACAACTTGCTGGAGCAAATAAACCCCACGCTGAGGCCTATGGTTATATAGGTGTCAGACAGGTGAAGAGGGTGCAGAAAGCATGTTCCCAGCAGATGAATTAAGACTCTTTCAAAGTCAAGAAACAAGACAGTCTCTAAACTGCGGTGGGACTAGAAGGAATTGTAAGTACAGAACAAGTACCCTACAAACCACCTCTCTAACCTCCCAGCCTCACTGTGTAGATGAGGAACTTGACATTCAGAGAGGTGCAGTGACTTGTCCGAAGTCACACAGCCAGAAGGCAGCAGTGCCAGGATTCACACTTAGGTGTGTCTGGCTCCAAAGTCAGTGCTATTTTTCTCTAAAACAGTGGCTCCCCAAGTGAAGCATGCATCAGAATCACTTGGAAAGTTTGTTGAGAGATGGCTGGGTCCCACCCCCAGTAGGTTTGGGGTGTGGCCTGAGAATTCTAACAAGTTTCTAAGTGAAGCTGATGCAGCAGATCCACGGGCCACACTTTGAGAACCACCAGCCTAGCTGGTCTCTATTTGCCAGCCCTGATGAGCCAGGGGTCCATAAACTTGGGCAGGTGGACCAGCGGTGCTGCCCCATCTCTCCATCCAGGGCTGGCAAGTATGCTAGCCTGCTGGAGGAGGCTCCCTCCTACCCTGGGCCACACCCTGTGTACCTCTCTTAGGGACAACAGGGCTCTGGCCACCCACCATCAAAGGTGAAGTCTCTCTCTACGGCCCAACCTCAGTGAGGCCTCTCTGCTGACGTGAGCAGTCCCCCTTCAATCATTGGTAATCACCAAGAATATCATTAGATACTTATTTACTCCCTCAAATGTACTAGGGTCTGCATAGAAAATAGCACCATAATTATTCCTCCTCTCTTACCAGCCTCTAAGGAGCTGCAAGAATTTGACAGCTGTTATCCAATTAATCCTGACAGCTTTTGTTTTTAAAATGTAAAGGTATTTCTCTCATCTAAGATGGGAAATGCTATTTCCTTTTTTGAGGTGAGAATGAGGGCAAAGAGAGGCCAAATGAAATGGCCAATGTCACTAGGGTCATTTCTTGCCCCCTCTCTCCTGAGAGGTCAGGGGATTAATGTAGGAGAAGAACATGGACTCTGGATTCAGACTGCCAGATCAAATCCCAGCTCTGTCAACTACAGTCTGTGTGACCTTGGGCAAGTTACTGAACCTCTCTGTGCCATAGTGTCCTCATCTGTAAAGTGAAAATGATGACAGTAATAGGAGTACCTGCCTCAAAGGTTTGTTATGAGAACTAAATGTGTTTATATAGGTTAAGTCCTTAGAATACTGGCTGGTACATCGTAAGATCTATGTAATGTTAGCTATCATGGTCACTGGCGGCAGCAGCATCCCTGAGCCCTCCTGTGGATCTCTGACTACAACAGAAAGTGAGATAGTTGGTCCTACCAACCAGCAGGATCAGGTAGGTCCCAGTCTCACTTCCCATGCATGCAATGTCCCCAGGAGGCACCAGGAAGCCACGGCTCTCCCCAGTTTACCCCAAGGAACATTTTTCTTTGTCAGTGGTTCTCCAAATGTGGTCCCCAACCTGGCTGCATCAGCATCGCCTGGGAACTTGATAAAAAAAACAAACAAATTCTTGTCCTACTGCGTCAGAAATTCTGGGCTGTGACCCAGTTACCTGTGCTTTCACAAGCACCCCAGGTGATGCGGATACATGCTCAAGTTTGAGAACCACTTTTTTGTGCAAACAGACTCCCAGGGACTCAGCCTAATTGGGTGGGCCATGCTAACCCAGGGTATCAGGCCAGCTCCTGTCCACTGCATGGTCCCTGCATTTCCCACGAAGGCACAGGTCTCCTGGGGTCACAACACTGTAACACAGGGCCAGAGCCTGGGCTCTTGACCATCGCCCTACACCGCCCTGCATGAAACTGCCTTCCCAACTCCCACTTCCAGGAAGGCCTCCGAGCATCACTCCTGTGGTGCTTCATTGCCATGGGAGGCAACCACAGTTGGCTCTGCACGTCTGAGGGCAGAAAGAGGATACCTGGAGGGAAATGCCGACTCACAGAAATGGACACAGAGGGTCTCCCAGTCCTACCTGTGTCCTTGAAGCCACCAGGATGTCCCCTTGGCTATCGACTGGAGCTTTGAAATCAGGTCCCTGAAGCACCTGACATTCTTCATGGCCTTCACCCCAAACTGCTCCCTCCTCCCCTCTCACCCTTCACTTCTCCACCTGTTTCCAATCCTGTCAACTGCAAATCTGACTTCCCACTTCCAACTTACATCTCCCCTAATATCCAGCCCCAGTCTCCTTCCCTTGTCTCACTTTTTCTACCAAAATCCACTTTGGACTTTAGACTCCTTGACCACGAGGCAAAGGCCTCCCTACCCCTTGGTCATCCTCCCTCTTGCTGCTTTCTCCCCCATCCAGTCCAGGGGAGTCTACACTCCTAGCCACCAAAGACCCCGTCAGCTCCACCCAGACACAGACGGAAAGACAGAGCGGGACAAGATGAAGTGCAGAAGCCCTAGGGCTGAAAGCCGCCAGGCAGGCGAAGAGCTCTGTTACTTTTCTGTGGCAGCTGTAACCAAGGACCACACACCGAGTGGCTGAAACAGTAGAAATGCTTGATCTCACAGTCCTGAAAGCTAGAAGTCTGAGGTCAAGGTGTCAGCAGGGTTGGCTCCTTCTGAGGGCCGTGTGGGATCATCTGTTCTCTCTCCCTTCTTCTGGTGGGCTGCCGGCAATCTCTGGCATTCCCTGGCTTGGAGAAGCATCACCCCGATCTCTGCCCTCAAATTCACGTGGCATTCTCTCCACGTGTTTGTCTTCCAATTTCCCTTTTTCCTAAAGACGCCAGCCGCGCTGAAGTCTGGGCCCACCGATCTCCAGTATGACCTCATCTTAACTAATTATATTGGCAATAACCCGATTTCCAAATAAGGTCACATTCTGAGGTACGGGGGGCTAGAACTTCAATGTATGAATTGGAGGGAGGTAAATTTCAACCCATAACAAGCTTCCTAGATCCCTACGATGCTCAACACCCAAAGAGGTGCCTAGACATCACATAGGAGAATTCCTGTAGAGATGCCCAAACACCAAATTTGGAGATGTGGTGTAGTATTCATTGCTTTTCATTTTAAAGTGAAACCCAGGGGGGGAAAAACCCAGACAAGTAGAATGTAGGGGAGAAAATCGCCCACCACAGAAAGACAACAACACAAACATCTTGCCGTATTTCCTAGCAGCCACATTTCCTGGCATGGGTTAGTGCTTTCTGCTGAGTTGTGGCATTTAATTGGGCTTGTGACTGTGGTTTGTAAGACCTTGCCGAAGAAGAGGCTTAATGAGGGATTACAGTTTATAGTGGACTTACCTGCACTGAAGCAACATCCAGATGCCACTGGAAAAGGCACAAACATCCCTTCCACAGGGCTGCCAGTTCACTGATGTCACCAGTTTGTTCTATGACAAATGTATACTGAGCACCTGTTATGTGCTGGGCACTGTTGTAGGCCCTGGGAATACAGCTGTGAACAAGGCAGCCAAAGTACTTCACAGAGACAGTTTGCTGAGATGGAAATTCTCCTCTGGAGCTTTGGGACAAGTTGAATAGGGCTTTTGTCGATGCCCCAAAGGATGCTCACCGGCCTTTTTATCCCCTGATTCCTTTGTTTTGAGTTCTTGATTTCTGGTTCATCTTTTGATGCTCTGAAGTATCTGTTCAGGGATTATTTCCCCGGGAAGGCTCTCTGAATAGCATATTTTCTGAGCCCATGCATTTCTGATACTGTATCATTCGTATAGCATAGATCATGAGGCTGAGACTAAACGTCTTGAGTCTCAACCCATTCGCTTCTAAACACCACAGACCCAGGCCTCCCACACTTTGCTAACAGAACAAAGAGAGCAAGCTGATCTCTCATATGTCAGATCCTCTTCTTGTATACACACCTGGGAAGCAGGTACACAGGCACATCTCGCACCCTAAATCCTAAGATACAGAAGATTCTTTCATTCTGTGGGTTTATACTTGGGAGCACAGCACGGCGATCCAGATGCAGGAGGAAGACTGCCTGCAGTCAAATCCCAGCTCTGCCATTTCCTGAAGTGTACTGTTGGACAAATTACTTAGACTCTCCATGCTTTTGTTTCCCAATCTGCAAAATGGGTATAATAAAAATCCCAGCCTCCTAAAATCACAATGAGGATTAACTGAGTTAATATACGTAATGGCTCAGAAAAGAGGCTGACAAACTTTTCTCATAAAGGGCCAGATAATCAGTATTTTAGGCTTTGCAGGCCATGCGATCTTTACCACAAATACTCAACTCTACTGTGGGAGTGTGACAGCAGCCATAAAGAATAGATAAGCAAATAAATGAGGCAGGGTACCAATAAAACTTCACAAAAACAAGCAGCAGAGGCAGCCCACGGGCTGCAGTTTGTGGACCCCTGACTTAGAAGAGTATCCAGCAAATACTAAGCTCTCGATAGACGTTAGATATTATTCTTATTAATTATGATTCGATTCAGAAGGATGGCGTTTGGATCATCTCCTATGCTTACTGTCTGGTTCTCTGACACTATGAACAGATGGTGTACATGAAAAACCACCATGCACAGAAGTTTTCCTCCCAGCCCACCTATAGCACTCTCTGCTTGCGAAAACTACACCTTCCAAGATACAATGTGCTGTCACAATTTCCCTGCTAATTTTTGCCTTGTTGTATTTGTGAGTTTCAGCCTCCAGCAAGATGTAAAAAGAAAGGGTGGGAGGAAAACAATACAACTTGGACTGCTTCAGAGAGTCGTGTTCATGCTCTAAAGGATGTCTGTCCCATTTCAGGTGGGTACAGACCTCAGACTTCTACTAGAGGAACAGGGAAGAATTAAAGCCACGTCTCATTTTTGTTGGAGGGGTGGCTGATTTAACATTTATCTTGACCATTTCAATTAGCCTCAGTGTCGAGGGACATTTCTCCCAGATTCTGTCCAAGGATTACCTGTCTTAGTGGCTAAGATCTCTGCCTTGGCTATCCTCATGGGGATTTTTATGGGAAGTTGCAAGAGGCTGGATTCCCAAAGAATCGTAAGGTTTATTTCCCTGGCCTCTGAGCAACCAGAGTAGAGGTGTTGGGTCCTGTGATCTCGAGGTGCCCTCTGTCTCACTCCAAACATGTGGCTCCAATTCTTCATCCACTTCTCAGGATTTTCTGAGCTTTTCCTTCACCATCTACACCAAGTAAGCTATACCCTGCTTTTTGCATCTTGATCAAAAATGATCTATTAGGACCCCAGAGCCAAAATCACAGACAACAGAGTTGGGCCAAGACTGGTTCTTTCCTACCAGATATATGAGTTTCCTAGGGCTGTCGTAACAAATTACCATGAACTTCGTGGTTTCAGATGACAGAAATTTCTTCTCTGGCAGTTCTGGAGGGCAGAAGTCTGAAGTCGAGGTGTGTCAGCAGGGCTGGGTTCTCTCCTAAGGCTCTAGGGGAGAATCTTTCCTTGCCCCGTCTAGCTTCTGGGTGTCTGCCTCCATCCTCGTGCGGCTCTCTCCTCTTGTGTCTCTGTGTTCCAAATCTCCCTCAGTCTTTCTCTTGCAAAAACACCTATCACTGGATGTAGGTCCTAAATCCAGGAGGAGCTCACCTTGAGATCCTTAACTTGATTACATCTGCAAAGACCTTTGTTTTCCAAATCAGGTCACATTCACAGGTTCTGGGAGTTAGAACTTGGACATAATGGGTCATTATTCAACCCCTTACAACTACACTGAGTGACCCCCTTGCAGTTCACCTGCCCTCAGGCTGAGACCCAACTTCTATACCAACAAAACAGAGAGTGGGAGGAGAAGACCTACTTGGCACAGTTCCAGGCACAGGAAAAGCGTGAACTACACATCTGTTGAATCTGCATCAGGCACCCACCCCCTGGCCACAGAATGGCCTCCTCCCAGGACTGGTTAGAACTTGGAGACTGACCTATTTCATGCAGAGCCAACACACAGCACTAAGCCCAGTTCACCTTCAGGATTGCACACGACTGCCTCAAAAACATTTTGCAGTTCTAACCCATGACTGATGAAACAGACGCTGGTGTCTGCAGCCCCTCATCTGTTAAACATGCAGGGTGGATGGGATGATTCCCAGATTCCTTCCAGTTCTCACAGCCTATGGTTTCAGGATTTCTATAAAAGTTTAGGCATTAAGATTCATGACAAGGAAGCAACTCGACTGAAATACGGTCCCCCACCCATAAGGCGAAAATCAGACTTGACAGCAGTTTCTCAGTGCTTCTGCCTGTTTTTGCTCAGGACGTGGCCCATCCTGTCTCATATCTTCCCGTCCTCCAGTAACAAGGCTTGAATCATGGCTCCACCACTTTCTATCTAACTTAGGACAAGTACCTCATTTTTTTAATGTTTTTAAAATTTCAATAAATTAAAATGTCAGAAAATAGAGAAACCTACAAAGAATAAAATACGGGTCTCCCCCACTTTTCCAAAGTTTGCTTCATGCCACTTTGCTTTTACGAAAGACCTACGTAAGTAGGTCTTTCGTAAAAGCCAACGGAAAGAAATCCAAAGAGGATCTTCACTCTTGCAAAAAAAGGAGAAAAGCGAAAATAAGGTTCAGCGTTTGTTTTGCGGGGAGTGTTAGAGAGGCAGAACACACCCTGAGCAGCAGGAAAGGCACCTCCAACTCCTTCCCTGGGAACTATATGCAGTATCTCAGCATCAGGCAGCCATAGCTTTGAACTGTGTCTGTGAGCATCTGTGCTTTATCTCCATTTATTCTGCGTATCTATCAGCAAGATGTGTCCTAAGGAAACTTGCTTCTTTGCTTTACACCATTTTGACTTACCAAAGGTCTCATAGGAACGCTCTACTTTGGGGTAGTGGGGAAACCTGTAATAAACATCCATTGTTCCACTACCCAAGATAACCACTGTTAACATCCTGACATATCTGCTTGCCTTTTTATTTTTAAAGAAAGATCACTTCATTGCTACTACGAAAATGATACATAATTCACTTTGAAGAATTCGAGAAATGCCAAAAAATACAAAGATCCATGTTAAAAAAAAAATCCCAAGTCTCACCACCCAGAAATAGCTATCATTAACATATGGCCAACATCACTGTAAATATCGTATGATATATGCAGAGACAAAAGGATGGATCTCGAACGGGTGGATAAGCAGAAGAATGCGGAGGAATAAATACTATCGAGTATGGGATAAAATATCATGTACTATTTAAAAATTTTTTACTTGTATCTAACAGAAGAAAAAGGTAATTAAAACAAAATGGAAGGAAATCTAGACCGTCAAATGTTTCTTCACCATGAGATATTTGCCAAAAGATCCCTTTGAAGTTAGGAATACAGATTGCGAAGAAAACGTTAGGAGTCTGGAGTGATTATGTTGTTTTTTAACTATTTATTGTAATTTTAGACACCATTTAATGACTCCATGCTGTGAAAGACTGCATTAGTACGCACACACTTCCTCTCAAATTCCCTCTCCCCATCTCTCGATTTCTCAGCTTTAATTGTTGGTGGCTGCCTGGGTTTATAACCTTCACACCCTAATCTATAACTGTAATTGCACTGTTAGTTCTATATTTAAATAGAGTCACTAGCCATCATCAAACCTTATACCATGAGTTTGGCATTCATGAATCTTTTATTTTTATTCACTCTTAATTAGCTGGATTTTGTGACTCAGTGTTTTTTCAAGATCTCATGGAAGTTATATTTATTCTGAGTACATGTATTCTTGAGGACAACTGTTTGTTAGATTTATAGCCCACGATATTCTTGGGCTATGCTTTCTTTCCATTAAATCTATTAGACATTCCACTGTCTCCCCAAACCCAATGTTGCTGTAGAATAGCTGGAGGCCAGCCAGATATTTTTTTTCTTCTCCTTGTGAAGGATATTCTAGTGTCTGGAAAACTGGGTGATTTCTCTCTTCATCCTAAGATTTAATCGCTTAACTAGGATATGTCTTAGCATTCAGCATTTTGTACCAAATGTTCCCAGAACACATCCTTTTTATTATTTTTTTATATGTGGTAAAATGTCTAAAATAAAATTGCTGTTTTAATGATTTTTAATCATACAGTTCAGTGGCATTAATTACATCCACAATATTTTGCAACCATCACCACTACCCGTTTCTAAAACTTTTTCATCATCCTAAAGAGAAATTCTGTGACCACTAAGCAATAACCTCCTGCCCCAACCTGGTAACCTCTAATCTACTTTCTGTGTCTATGAATTTACCTATTCTAGACAGACATAGCTATACAGAGGTATACGTGACAGATAGATAGACTGATTTTATAAGTGGAACCCTATCATCAAAAAAAAAAGAACAGACAATAGTGTTGGGGAGATGAGGAGAAATGGGAACCTTCATACATTGTTGCTGGGAAGGTAAAACGATGCCATTGCTTGCAACACAATGTCTTTTGAACTGCAAATTTAATTACGTATTCACTTCAGGAAATTTCTTCTACTTAGAGGCAGAATAGCACAATTCTGCTCTTTTGAATCACAGTTCTGCTCTATATACTAACTCTGTGACCTTCGGTAAGTCACTTAACTGTCTTAATCTCCTCACCTAAAAATCAGGAATACTAAAAATAACATCTCATACTCCTGTTGTGAAAAATTAGTCAACACACGTAAACCTCTAAAAAGAAAAAGTGGGGCTTCCCTGGTGGCGCAGTGGTTGAGAGTCCGCCTGCCGATGCAGGGGACGCGGGTTCGTGCCCCGGTCTGGGAAGATCCCACATGTGGTGGAGTGGCTGGGCCCGTGAGCCATGGCCACTGGGCCTGCGCGTCCGGAGCCTGTGCTCCGCAATGGGAGAGGCCACAACGGTGACAGGCCTGCGAACTCAAAAAAAAAAAAAAAAAAAAAAAAGGTGTCTCATGTATAGTCAATTCAAAAAGGATTTGTTCTTATTATGTTAAATTAAGCCATATTATGCTATGTATTTAAATAAACCACGTTTATATAAATACATATATCTATATCTATCTTTGAATAAACCTTCTTTTCCCTTTCGCTATCTTTAATCTTCCCCTGACGACTTTCATCACTCTTTCATCTGCATTCATGTGCCTGTCAAGACGTTCCTTCATACTTTATTCCAGCAGTGTAATTCTATTTTGCCTCTGTTGTGCTTCATTTTTTGCTGTTCCTAATTTATCTATGGGCTCTTTAATCCTACAAAAGCTATTTTGGGGCCTCAACTCGTTTCCTTTTGTCCCCATTAATCTCATTCTGTGAATTTATCACCTCCTCCTTGAACTCTTCCCTTACTATGGATATCATTCTACAGAGTAAAGCAACTGTGAATAATTCAGTTCTGCTCCTCAATTTATACTTCCATCTAGGTTGGAAGTACTGCTCTTGCATGCTGTAGCCTCCTGCTTGTTTGTGGCTGCTTGTTCTGTTTTGTCTTGTTTTGCAGTATGCTCTAATGTTGCCTCGCCATTTCTTTCCTTCTTGCTCTGCTTGGGTGGCTCTGTCCTGACATTTTATTTTCTGTGATATACAGCATAAGTGACACCTGACTCCCTTCCCACCAAAGCAGGGAACATTTTGTTTTCCCCTTGAAGCTGAAGCTTGAAAAGTGAGTATTCTTTGTTCTGCCAAATTTCTGTAACCTAATGGAACAGTGACAGGAAGGCGAGAGCTCAGCTAGAGTGATATTTAGGCATGGTTAGAATACTGGAGATCTATTCCTTCTTCCTGGAGTCTGTGAAATAGCCTTATAATCAGATTCACTCCATCCATTTGCAGGCACTGACTCTTCCTATGAGGGGATAGACTATTTTTGTATTGTTTCTCCAGTCCAGCATGTAGTCCTGAAGCCTTTGCTACCATCAGAAAAGGTTAATCATCGCCATAACCCTTCTCCTTTCATTCCTCTCTACCCCCACCCCTGGCCCAGGGCCCTTTTCTTAGTCCTTAGTCAGACAAAGGAAAGGATAACAGTTACTCATTCAATTTGTTTTCTTCCAGTTGTTTGGGTATTAGTGAATAATTTCAGGCTATGCTTTCTGTGGATGGGGAAAGAGAAGTCCAGCTATATCCCTCTACATCCCAACAGTATTTTCTGCTTCTTTCCTTATTTACCAGTTTGAAGAGTTTACTGCATTTAATTATTCCCTTTACCTTGTTTAGACGTTGTGGTGAATTTTATCTGTTTTTATTTGCTTGTATTTTTGTTTGCTCAATTCAATACGTATTGGGTAAAAGGAATTCTGTAATATAATTTCCGTCAGTGATCTTAACCTAAACATCTGAGTCACCATTTCCATATGTAAGTTGAGATAATAATAATTATCATACTGAACTCACAGATTTTTTTAGGAGTACTAAATTAGATAATATATGTAAATTGCTTGCAAGTTTTCAATTTTTATATGAAAGTAAGGTTTCAATAATGTATTTGTGAATGAATGAGCTGTTATTACTCTATGGAAATGAACTTAGTTATCTAATTTCACAGGATTATAAAATGCTAGCACTTAAAGGAATCCCAGAAATCATGCAGCCTATCCCATTTATTTTATATGTAAGAAAACAAATGCCTTGCCATCATCTTTAGTACCACGTTTCATCAAGAGGTAGGCAACCCAAGAATTCTACGATCTGTAATCTGACGGAAACCATGTCATTCACAAGAATTCTTCTTGAGAATAACCTTTATGTTTGAGGAAAATATTTTTTATTTATTTCTTAGAAGCAAATGCCCATCATTCACAAGCCCCCTTGTCTTACCTAATACCATGCTGGATGTAGGTATGCAAGCTTGTGGATAGAAGCTGGAAACAAAGCTTAATTGCTTTCCATAATTAAGGGGAGAAAAAATATAATGGAATAAAGAAAAGAAATAGAGCAAACTAGGCCAAATGCTGAGGAAGAACAAAGGAAGAGTTAAATAAAATCGGTGGAGATGAGAGTCAGCACTGAAAAATAAAAGTTTGATATTAATCTTCAGTTGTTTGCTCTGAAGTGTTTACTTTCTCCTTCTCACAGAAGGAATATTTAGTGAAGCCTACCTACTCAATGATGTTGTTTTTGTAGTAGGTTCTTTGAAAGGAGCACCCATGAATGCATTTAGATCTGAGTAAAGAACAAGCAGAACACATTCATTTACAGAAACTAAAAATGTGGGACCCACTGAATAATATATGTTGGTCAGTTGTGCCTCCCTGGGTTCAAACATACCCAGGGCAGGGGATGGGGTGGGATAGAGGGCCAGCCTGGAGGGGTTTAGGGCTTGCCAGGTGACTAAGTGGAGAGATGAGTTTTAACCTGAACCTAAAGAGACTGCCAGCATCTACGGAGGAAGCAAAGCCCAAACCACGAGGGAAACCAGAGACTGATTTCCGGCAAAAGGAAGCAGGGAGCAAATTAAGTCTGTACCATTTGTTTCAGCCCAACAAGGAAGAATTTTTCCACCAGTCCCAAACCTAGAAGCTGTTGTCTGCTTCCCAGCACATTCTAGAAGTTTTGCACAAGTCTGATAGTAAGACCAAATGAAAGAGGTGACAAAACTTAAATATTTTCAGTCCAAAATAGCAAACAAACCATTGATAGTTATCTCCTAGGGTCTCTTTGAAACGATAACTGGATTGTTGTAAGTAGTATTTGAGCTTAAAAACAAGGACAAGAAGGAACCTCAGTTAATAGGACTTCTTATCAACTTTCTTATCTAGGACTTCTTTGTCTTAGAAAGAAAAGTCACCATAGCTCCAAATTTTTAAGGGAAAATAGTTTTTCTGGGTATATAAGTTTTGGCTGAAAACTATCAATTAAATCTGACCCAGACATTTTGAGTTACATAAGGTCTCAAAAATTTTACTTCCCGCATACTTCCTTAGGAAATTACGGGAGAATGTAATCCTGTTTGGACTGAAAATATTTATTTAATTTTTTGTGCTCTCTTGCATTTTATTTTAATACCAGGGTTATGTGAACCCCTAAAATGTGTTTGGAATCAAATAAACATCCAGGCTTGGGACTGGCAGAAAATGAAATCCTTCCTTGCTGGGCTGAAACCAAAGATACTAACTGTAAAAGGACACCTCAGATGATGCCCAGGAAGGGTCAAGCAATGATCTGAACGGTAGGACCAGTGGCTCTGGATGTGAATGAGGTCTCTCATAGAACAGGAAGAGTTGCTAGTTTAGCTGTATGATAAAAGTAGAGAGTGGACTATAAACAAAAGAGAAAACTCATTCAACCTTGAAGCTAGGAGCATTCTCCGTTGAAAGGTACAGAAGATGTGCAGGAGTCCAGCGGAAGACAAGACAGGATCCTAGCACAACTGCCTGGCTTTGCAGTGACACAACTTGCAATCACAGTAATAGGAGTTCTATTTATGGATTTTCAACTTTTAGCATCACGCGACTGATCGGTCATGAAAGGCAAGAATAGTTATGAAACCAAGGAGGACCCTGTGGGCCTCCTGGGCACAGAAGCCTTTCCATGTCCCCCACTTCTTGTTTGTAGGGAACAAGGTCCAGCCTCCACGACCTTCCCCGAGCTCCAAAGGGAAGATTATAACAGTTGCTAATCAGGGAAGGGAGGGGATGCAGAGACAAGGCAGGAGCAGCCAAGAAACAATAGTGCAGCCCTGGGGCAGGTCCTGGTTCACCCAAGGGATACATGGAACAGTATCTTTAAACTCTTTATAGAACTAAAACCCCCAACAAATGGAAGATAGCAGCATTCTTCATTCCAGATGAAAGGAACCAGAGAGGCTCTTCAAGAAGACCACGTGAGGCCAGATGAAAGGAACCACAGAAACTCATCCGATTACCTGAGACCAGATTAAAGGAGTGCAGGCCCTGCACACACCCTAACCTTATCAGCAACCCCACCCTTGAACTGAGTGCTATAAAACTCCTCACCGAATCCTCCCATGTTGGGACACACAGTTTTCAAGGGCAGGAGCCCGCTGTGGCCCCCTTTGCCCCGCAAAGCTATTTTTTTCTACTTCCCCCAAAACTCTGTCTCTGAGATTCCATTCGGCACCAGTGCACAGAGGCCGAGTTTTCAGCATCAGTTACAGAGAAAAGTTTACAAATTACCAAGCTTGGACACAAAAGAGTGAAGACAAAGCTGAGAGATGGAAAAGGGAGAGGTGAGTGGGGGCAAGGGGAGAGCAGCAGTGGCCTCCTCTTCTTACCGAGGAGACTCTGATGGAGCCTCTGGAACAAGAAGTGGAGGTTTACACATGTTGTCTGAATTGGCAGAGGTTACCTGTGGGAGGTATGAAAAATAAAATCTTACTGTAATGGGAGGTAGGGGTGCCTTAGAAGGCAAGTCCTTATTCCTCTCCACAGAAAGCCAGTAGATAATACCTGAAGTTAGTAAGTCAAGAAAAGCACTTTAAGCAAAGTATCTACACGTGTAGACATAACCACCAAGACACAAAAATAGAAATGGGATCTGGGAGGCTGAGGAGCGAGCAGCATATGGTGGCTTTTCAATACGAGCCCTTCTGAGCTATTTGAGGTGTTAACCATGTTTATTTTCTGGTTTCAACAAAACTTTTAACATTCTTTTGAAAATTAAATTTAACACTACACAGCAGTCTCACCTATAAAAACTTACACACACAAAAAAGTCCCAGAATCAATCATAATTAATCATTATCTATTTTAAATGTATGCATATTCGGAGATAATATGCTTATTTTAGGAATGGAAATATTGTTTGAAAATGGGAAATGTATTAATATGTTATCGTTTCAGCAGAATGAAGGTGAGAAAAACAATCTTCCATCTATTGTTGCTGAACAGGCTCTGGATAAAATCTTTTCAACATTCATGGCTTTAAAAGTCAGTATTCTAGACATGGATGAATACTTCCTTAGAATAACAGAGTGCCCATCTGAAACTAAAAGACAACATCACGTGTAAGAGTCTAACACTGAAGTCGTTTCTACTAAATTCAAGAATGAAACATGGTTATACCAATATTATTCAATATTGATTTGAAATTTCTAAGCATTGAAATTAAAAAGGAAGGGAGGGAAGGAGGTAGCGAGGAAGGAAAAAAGGAATGTGTGATAAAAAGTGAAAGAGAAAATTACCATTATTTGCCTGATGATATGATTAAATACCTAGAAAACCCCAAATATCAACTCAAAAATCTATAGGACCAGTGAAAGGGTTCAGAGTAAGGTGAGAAGTTAAAAAATAAATAGATAAAACACAACAGCTTTCTTCCAGAGCAGCAATAACCACTTGGGAGCTCTAACAGGGAATGAATTAAATCACAATAGTAGCAAATACCTAGAACTCAATTTAAACAGAAATGTGTGACAGCCAGATGAAGAGACACATAAAACTTTACCGAGGGATATAAAAGAATCCTTGAAAAAATGAAATACATGTAATGATTCCAAATGCAGAGACTCAATAAAGTCAAGATGGAAATACTCACAAAAAAATAATTTGTACAATATTTGCAATTCTAACAAAACGCAAGAGTTTTTTGGAATTTGGTCAAATAATTCTCAAGGTCACCTAAAAGGAAACAAAGAGTCACAGTTCTTTTTTACTAAAGTGTAAAGAGAATGGAATGTCGTTTCAAGTATTAAATACCTGATAAACCTATAATAATTAAGAGAGTTGTACTGACATAAAAACAGGTAAACTAATAACACCAAGTAGAAAGAACATCAACAGACCCAATAAGAGAATGTGTCTGATAAGAAAGTTCCCACTTCAAATGAGTGGAGAAATTTCGGACTCTTAATTTGTGGTCCTGGGATACTGGTTAACTGTTTGGAAAACAACAGACTTAGAGTCCTAGCCACATGATGAACCAAAAATTAATGAACCTGTTAATTAATTAGTATATAAATATAAAGAATGAAGAGTTGAACATGAGAAACATGGAAAAAAATCAAACCATTAAAGATCTAGGAAAAAATATAGGAGAATATTTATCTAATTTGGGGATGGGAAAATAAGTTTTGAATCCCAAAAGCCAAAGAAGATATATTGTTTTATATAACTGACGATTTAAAAATTAAAACTGTTCATCAGAATATCAAAAATTCTGAAAGAATGTAAAAACTGAGAAAATATATTTTAATATAAGTAGCAGGTAAACTTATTCTATAAATGATCCTATAAACATATATGACAAATGTAAAAATGTTCATGAACAGATAATTCACAGAGAACAAAACACATAAAATATGTTTGGCTGTGCAAGTAATAAAGAAAATCCAAATCAATACGTGTAATGTTATTTCCTTTTAACAAATTAACAAAGATTTTAAAACAGTGATGACTCCTCACATTAGCAAAGGTTTAGTGAGTAATCACTTGGCGCCTGGACTAAAGTTGGCACAAAGATTTTGCGAAGGGCAATCTGACAATATGTATCACATTAGGCATTACGTATAAAAATATGAATTACAGATCACATTCAAATGCCCACACCATCAAATGGACAATTTCAATCTAAAAGAACTCATTAGAAATTTTAACTAAGATTTACATGGAAAAATCTTACAACCATATCATTTACAATAGTGAAAAATTGGAAGCAATTTCCATGCTGAAGAGTAAGAACATGATTAAATAAAAAATAACACAGCAATATGATATAATTTAATTGATGGAAAAGTTCAGTTATTAGAGAATATTCAATGACAGAAACATGCTAATGATATCATTTTAAATGAGAAAAAAAGCTATCTAACAGTACTTATAGCTTGTTTCTAATTTTGTAAAATAAAACGTATATTGTTAGCAAATAGGAGCTTGTGTGTGTGTGTGCACATGTGTGTAGATAGTAATCTATATCTATAGAAAAAAAGGACTTGAGAAAAACTTGGTTTAACATAACAAACACATGCATTAACCTCCATTTTCTCCCCAACTCTCACTAAAATGACAGTGTAGGAATTAAGAAGACATAAACCCACAAGTACCAAGAGAATGGGAAAGGAAATGATAGCAAATGAGGGATGTCAATAACATTTCTGAAGAAGAAAAACAGACAAATGATAACTGATCCAGCAGAAAAGATCTGGCTTATAGGATTTCATGACCTGCTGAGGATGGGTAATGTGTCACACAAAACCGGGATAATCCAGGGAAACCAACACATTGAGGGGAGAGAGCATCCCCCACTCAGCTCTGAGAACAATGGAAGCCAGGATTTACATATACTGCCCATCCCTTCCAAAGAGCAGAGGGTTTATCTTTGGGGAAGCTGAACAGATGAATAGGAAAACATCTTAGGTATGAACGTTCCAATGGTCAACAATGAAAAGCCAGTTTACTGGCTTTTCTCTGCACAGTTAAGCCATTCAGTGAACAAACCCCCTCCTACCTAATATATACATTTTAGTCCCCCTCTCTTAAAGATGAATGGACAGCCAGTGATCACCAGCATTTGAGGAAACCTCTAACATGAGGAAAAGAGACCAAAACAGAGGGGATGAAAGGACAGATAGAAAACAAAATTCAATTCAAAGAGCATTTTTAAGAAACTTAAAGAGAAGACATTTCATCCAAGAATAGAATGCCATAAAAAAGGAGCATTCAGAGAACCAAAAGAGAACTCTCAGATGTTAAAAATATGAAAGCTGAAATAGAAGTTACAGAAGATAGCTTAGAAGATAAATTTGAGAAAACTGTCCAGAAAATAGAAGAAAAGGGAAAAAGAAGACAGAGAGAGACGGAAAAGGATAAGAAAATTAGATTAGTCCACAAGGTCCAAAAGTCAACTAATAGGGTTAAAAAAAAAGGATTAAGAGTACATTATCAAAGAAATAATGTCAAAAAAAGATCCTAAACTAGAAAATAATGAAGTTATAGATGGAAATGGTAACCAAAGAGCCCTGTGGTATGAATAAAAAATAGCTACTCCAAGACACTATGAAATCCTCAAATCACTGAGATTAAAAAAAAAGATTCTAAAGGTTTACAGAGAGAAAATAATTCTGAAGGATTGATAATATACGGATAATTCAATGTTCAATGAGAAAGGAGTCTTTCCCACAAATGGTGATGGAATACTTGACCATTCATATGCATAAATAAACAAACCAACCTTGACCCATACCTCTTCCCAGATACAAAAGTTAACTCTAAATGTAGCATGAGCCTAAATGTAAAATCTAAAACCATAAAATAAGAGAAAACCTTTATAACCTTGGGTTAGGCTAAGAATTTTTAGATGTAACACCCAAATACCATCCATAAAATAAAAAATTGATTAGTTGGACTTCATCAAAATTTAAACCTTTTCTCTGTAAAAGATACTGGTAAGAGAATGAAAAGACAAGCCAGTGACCAGAAGAAAACAGTTTAAAATCACTTGTCTGACAAAATGCTTGTGTACAGAATATATATATATTAAAAAAAAAACTCTCAAAGCTCAAGTAATAAGAAATCAAACAATCAATTTTTTCTAGTGGGCAAAAGATTTGCACAAACACAACACAAGAGATGATATTTAGAAAGAAAATAAGCATATGAAAAGATACTCAACATCATTACTTATTAGGGGAATGCAAATTAAAACCACAACGAGATACCACTACACACTTACTAGAACGGCTAAAATGAACTTAAAAAAAAAAAAAGATAATACCAAGCGCTGACGAAGTTGTGGGGCAAACTGAACCCTCACACTTTGCTCATGAGTATGCAGAATGGTATAGCCATTTTTGAAAACAGATGGACAGTTTCTTATAAAGTTAAATCCACATTTATCATATAAGCAGCAATCACACTCAGTATTTATCGAAAAGAAATAAACACGTACATTACAAAAATCTTGTGCACTAATGTTTATAACAGTTTTCTTCATAATTACCAAAAACTAGAAACAATGTAAATATGCTAATGGTGAAAGGACAAAGCAATTATGGTAAATTCATGCAATAGAATACTGTTCAGCAATAAAAGAATGAACTAGTTAATATAATATGAATGACTCTCAAACACATTATGCCAAGTAAAAGAAGTCAGACCCAAAAGGCTATGTACTCTATGATTCCATTGATATAGCATTCTGAACAAGGCAAAACAACTGGAATAGAAAGCATACCAGCAATTGCCAAGGGCAGGGAGTAGGGAAGGAAGAGGTTGACTGCAAAGGGTCAATATAAGATATTTTTTTGAAGGGACTGGTCTGTTCTGTATGTACTAGGGTGATGTATGCCAAATTCTACGCATTTGTCAAAACTCATAGAACTATAAACCAAAGAATGAATTTTACTGTATGTCCATAAAAATATATTTCTGAGGGAAAATTATATCTACTAGAATTCTATACCCAGCCAAACTATCAATCAAATGTAAAGACAGAATAAAATGATTGTCAGCCACACAAGACATTTAAAACACTTTTACTTTCCACGAAGTCTTTCTCAGGAAGCTCCTAGATACTGTGCTCTAATAGAACGAGGCGGTAAACCACAGAAAGAAGAACTCATGGCACCTGGAAAAAGGAGAGAGAGAACAGGAAATCCCAGGACAACTGCTTTGCCTAGGGCCCATAGAGTTCACAGTCCAGATTAAACTAAGAAGTTAGAGGGTTACAGGCATATGACTAAAAGAATGAAACCAATAAGTGACCTGATGAGTTTGGACATAATGAGATGACACTTCTGAGGGAAAAGTTGGAAAAACTTAGTGATCAGTTAAAAGAAAACTAAGTAATCAGTTTTAAAAGGGAGTTACTAACTCTATGACAGGAGTAATGGGAAAATGAATGTAATCACAATATACCACATTGCCCAGATGTAACTAATGTTAATAAATCGAAAATGATACCAACTCGGAAAACTGGCTTCCCTCCAGATTATGATAAACCAACCAAACTGGGAAGATGGAGGAGGGAAGCATGCTGGGGTGTGTGAACGTGTGTCATAGCGGGGAACTTTAAGAAGGCTTCCAGAGAAGGCAGTAGATAATATGAAAATGAAATAAACAGGAATAGCAGAATTCGTATGTTACTTAGAAATGCGGTGTTAAACAAGAGGAGAAAAGAACAGCTAATAAGAGGTGAAACTGGTTGCCCTGAGGGAGAGAGAATCACAGGGAGGAGGCTGTTTTTCACTGCGAATCTTGTAGAATCTATTGCTTTTTAAACTGTTTTAAACAAGAATATAATTTTTGATTTAAAAAAAAAGATAAGAAGAGAACAGATAACTAGGACAGATACCAAATTATTAACAATGATTATCTCTGATTATTGGGTTCACAATTATCATTTTCTTCTTCACAATTTCCTGAACCTTCCAAACTTTCTATCTTAATAATCAAAAGGAGGGAAGAAAGAGAGAAAGAGGCACAGAGAGGGACAAACAGAGAAAGAGAAAGAAAGAGAGAGAGAGAGAGAGAGATCAAAAGTAGACAACACTTCTCCTTCTCCTTAATCAGGCAAAACACAATGACTACCCATGTCTTTTCAAGATGGAATTCTGCATTTTAGCAAGTGGGGTTTTCAGGATGCAGAGTAAAGGTTTTTCAGACAGCCTGATGGGAACGATGGGCAGGCACACAACCGGGGTTCTGCCAGTATGACCCTCTCCACTTCCCCCCCTGGGCTCGTTTTCCCATTTGTACCATAAGATGAGGGCTTGGGGTCAGCCAGCTCTCTCTAGCTCTAGAATTTGATCCTAGAAGCTCTAAGCAAGGAAGCTGCCGGGAACAGGTCACCCAGCCTCCTGCTGCCCAGGCTGGAGGCAAGGAGCCCTCCTCTGCCCACTGTCTATGCAGAACCAGGCTTGGTCCCACACCAGACGGTCCATCCACTGCAAGGTTACTGGCAATTGTGTCTTCTCTCAGTTGCCCACCTCCCAGGAAAGAGGTTCCCCAAACCAATCACAAATGGCTGCTGGGACTTGGGTGTCTCTGCCGGCATGTGTGTGCGCCCAGTTGCTGAATAAATAGAAACCCCTTGGACGTTCCTATTCTCTGTAAAGCCCTCCCACATTCAAGGCTGATTCTCATGATTCCTCACAAGCTTGGCAATGCAGAGCCATGCAGAGCCAAGCAGAGCATTTAAGCATGAAAAGACAGACCACATCTTTAGTAAAACTCAAGTCCTTGAGTTGCAAGACCTGAACAAGGGCCAACATCCAGTTTCTAGAGCTCGTGAGCCAGAAAACACACCAAAACGTAACGTGATGAGGCACGCTTTGGAACAAAACAGCCCAGATTTGAATCCCCAATTGGCCCCTTACTTCCTGGAACTAACTCAGACACCTTTTGGCAGACATCTCATGCATAAAAATGGGAAAATTTTACTGTCAATTTAATTTAAAATTTTATTTTTTATTTTTGGCTGTGTTGGGTCTTCGTTGCTGTGCGCAGGCTTTCTCTAGTTGCAGCAAGCGGGGGCTACTCTTCGCTACGGTGTGCGGGCTTCTCATTTGCGGTGGCTTCTCTTGTTGCGGACCACGGGCTCTAGGCACACGCGCTTCAGTAGTTGTGGCATGCGGGCTCAGTACTTGTGGCTCACGGGTTCTAGAGCGCAGGCTCAGTAGTTGTGGTGCACGGGCTTAGTTGCTCCACCACATGTGGGATCTTCCCGGACCAGGGCTCAAACCCGCGTCCCCTGCATTGGCAGGCGGATTCTTAACCACTGCGCCACCACGGAAGCCCCCTCATTTTTAAAAGGTCTACTCTCTATGTAAAATGACTAGCAAAGAATTATAGAATAGTTAGTGCTTATTGAGCACTAGCTATGTCTGTCTCATGGTGCCAGGCATTTTATATTCATTGTTTCATTTAATCCTCACAAATTCACGATGAAGAATTAGGTATTACCCTCCCCATATTAAAAATACACAGCGAGGCACAGAAAGACTAAGTAACTTGTCCTGTGTCACTCAGCAAAGAAGTACTAGAGGTGGGCTCTGAACCCAGGCAGTGTGAGGTCAGACTTACCTAGAGTGCCCAACACCTTCCCTAATGACAGGCACTTCCTGAGATGAATGCTCACCACTCCTTTCTCCCACGCCCATAATACAGATGGGGAGACCAAGGCCTGAAGCAAGGATATGGGTGGTCCACATACAGGGGCAAGAGGCGAGAGCCAGGATCTGGCTCCAGCTAATTCTTCATGCTGTCACAGAGTGGAGCCCACAAAGACACATCCAGAGGACCCCTAGGTCCCCACTGTGAGCGCTCTCGGCCCCTTGCTGACCCCGCCTGCCCACAATTTCTGACCCTCACAGCCCCACCCCCACCCCCACCCCCGGTTGTGATGTGCGCATCGTCTTCGGAAGGGAAAGCAAGGGTCCGGGCCGCAACTCACGGGCTTGCCAACCTATCGTCACACCTGCCCTTGCCCACCCCTCTAAAGATCTCAACTCTCTTCTCCATGCTGACAAAGAGCTCCACCCATGCCTGCCACCAAGGGTGGGGGACAGACAAATCCCAGGGCCCCGGCTCCACCAGGCCTGCGGGAGTCTAGACTGCCTACAGACTGTTCCAACGGCAAGGGATTCATCTCCCTCCTAGCATTACACTAACTAAATGTACATGATTCATTTATTCAGGGACCATGAAGTCATCCACAGCTGGGTCCTCACAGCCTATGACAGTGCCTGGCAACAAAGAGGAGTTCGATTAATATTTGTTAAGTGACAGAATAAACTGTGAGGCTACACCCTTCATCCCCATCTTCACACTTAATCTGGAGAGATTGACGATTCCCTCTTGTGTCCCCTGACTCTCTGGGATGTTGCCACAAGAAGACAAACCCAGGTCAGAACACAGCAGAGTAACTGTCTTTACTGGAAGAGCTTTTTTTTTTTTTCCCCCTGAATGGTCCAGGTATCACTTTAAAAATCACTTTCCAAAGGAGGTGGAGTAATGTGCCTCTTTACACTGACAGTCTTGCCTATAAATCAGCAAATCCTCCAAGACAGTCTCCAGCAACTGAAAGGTTAGGATAGAGCAGAATCAGGATGTCCCATGGAGAAGCCTCCAGGTCACCATCCATGCAAGAGTCGTTATGACTGGAGCAGCCCCCAGGTTTCTGGAGAAGGTGACATTACATCCCTTCTGTCAAGGCCAGGGCGTGGGACAGAAGACCCTCAGAAGTTACCACCAGAAAACACAAGGGGCTTGGGATGTGTAGGCCTGGATATCAGTCCCAGCTTTATCACAGGCAAGCTGTGTGAGCTTGGGCAAATTATTTAATATCACAGAGCCTCGTTTTATCCCCACACGTTCATTCACCAATCATTAATTCATTCAACAAATATTTATTCAGTGCCTCATGTGTGCAAGGCACTGGACTATATGAGAGTCAGGAAAATGGTTTGGCCAGGGGAGGGGGCAGGAGATAAACATTCACCAATAAGCATTCCAAGAAATATACAGTTACAAATTGTGGCATGTGCCATGAAGGAAAAGGACGGTAAGATCACTTGACAGGGCCTGACCCCAAGGAGGTGACATTTAAGTTGAGAGTTAAACAGTGAGACAGGGTGGGAATGCCAGGCAGAAAAAGAAAGTATTTGCAGCCAAGAAAACGGCACATGCAAATGTCCTGTGGCAGAACAGAACCCACCATACCACATATTCAGGGGACTGAAAGAAGTCCCTGGAGTTGCAGGGTGAATATGCCCAGTTAAGGATGGAGACGGGGGCAGGGTCCAGGTGATCCAGGGCTCTGTAGCTTGTTGAGGAATCTGGATTTTATGCCGGAACAACTGAAAGTCATGAAGGCTGTTAGGCACAGAAGTGACATGATCAGAGTTTGGTTTTCAGTTCTCTCCAGTTGCTATGTGCAGAATGCAGTAAAAAGGCCAAAAAGAGGGATGATGGCATCCTGGTGGCAAAAGAGAGAACAGATCTAAGGGGTATTTAGGAGGAAAAGTGGACAGGATTGGGGGCCGAGGGGAAGGAGGAGTCAACGGTGACTCTTGGTCTCATTTGTTACTTGGATGGATGGTACGTTCTATCCTCCCAGGGAAGTGGGAGGGGTAACTGAATACATTTTCCAATAGGGATGCCAGCTTGCGGGTACTCAGCTCCCATTTAAACTGTTAGATGATGAAATGAGAGCACAGATAAGAAGCTAGTCTGTTGACAAGGGCCCGTCATATTGAGTCCTTGCCCCTTTCTGTGCACTTTTAATCAGGGAGCCCAGGCTGATCTAGCCAGGCTGGGACTGGAGTCTGTGAAGCTGGAGACAGAAGAGGCGATGTCTTCTCTGAGATCAGGGAAACCCAATGAAGATGAGATCCCTGTGCTATAAGGTCACCATGACCTTGATGCTCCATTCTCATGGGAAAGTTGGGCTCAAACCAATGGGCCAGTGGCTTTGACCAGTGACCACTCATGGAGGAGAAAATGAGAAGGGATGAAATTCAAAGCTAATCATGCCCCTTCTCTGATCTGTGATTCTGCCCTTTGCTCTGGAGGGCATGGACCTCCCTGGCAGGGAACTCCAGGTCCAGCGTGGACGGATGCCAGCCTTCCTCTCCCACTTCCTCACTGATGTGGTGGCAGCATCCATTCTCCTCCTCACCCTTCCTAGTGGCAGCTTTGGGAGACCCTGTTTTGGGGGAGAGGGGAGCCTGGGCCTTGGGCTGGACTGAAGGTACTTGTGGCTCTCACACCTCTGGCCCCCTGGGATGGGTCCAGGACATGGGCCTGTGTATCCTGTGTCCCACTGCACAGCACAGGCTCCTCTAAGTGTCTGCATCCCCCACCTGAACTGTGGGCCCCTCTGAGACCAGAGCCAGGCTTGATTCCTCCTGTGCTCTCCCAGGCCCAGAACACAGGAGGGATCTGTCCGGCAGGAGGAGGCCTGGGCACCAGGAGGTGGTCCCTCCTGCCTGCCTGCTGGATGCATATGCTTCACACAGCCTCCCCAGTCCCATCGGCCCTCCCCACCTCAGGCAGGATTCTAATCCCTGGCTCTCTTTAATTCCGGAGTGAAAGGCCAGCTCATTGTCACTGTGAAGCTCAACTACTGACTCTGCGTTCATTCTCTTAAAAAAACAAACCACCACCACCAACAACCAAAAAACCACCCTTCATGTGATCTGGCTCTCAGGCAAACTGGAGGGGAAAAAGCCTTTAATTAAAAGAAAGTAAAGTACACATTTCAAGCACACAGAGAAACATGGCCCTTTAAGCCAGGATAAAATCCTACCACGCTCGGATCACCCTCCAGAAAGCGACGATTAAGAAAAAAGGGCTTTTATAAAGGTGGCTGGAGAAATCATAGCAGCGGACTTAGAAAGCACTTCCTGTGAGCCAGGCACAGTTCTACACGCATTACAGAAGATGGAGAGTAGCTGTTTACCCTGGTGGCTGAAAGCTGAGGAGAGAGAAGAGGAAGTCAGGGTTAAGAAGAATGACCCCAGGAATCCTGTGACAGGTGTGCCAAGGTATCTCAAGGGTCAGGTGGGAGCCAAGCTCAGACTGCCCTGCACTCAGTGACTACAGGGCACTGGACACCTTGCCCCAGGTCCTGGAAGAGCAAGAACTCTAGGCTGTGGTTATCAGACATAGTTTCGCGTTGAATCACCGGCGGAGCTCTAAAAGCCCTTAGGCCTGGTCTCAGCCCCAGAGATTCTAATGAAATTGGACTGGGGTGCAGCTTGGGCATGAGGGCTTTTTAAAAGAGTACCAAAGGTCCGAATGTCAGCCAATGTTGAAAACCATTGCCTGGTGATGTACATGGGTTTGTTGGCTTCCTAGGGCTGCCGTAAGAAAGCACCGCCAACTGGGAAACTGACAATGACAGAAATGTACCGGCTTATAGTTCTGGGGGGGCGGGGTAGAAGTCTAAAATCAAGGCGTGGGCAGAGCTGTGCCCCCGCTGAAACCTGTGGGAGAAGCCTTGCTTGCCTCTTCCTAACTGCTGGTTGCTTTGCGGGCTCTCCTTGGCGTTCCCTGGCTTAGAGCCGTGTAAGCCCACCTCTGCCTCCTCGTCGCACGGTGGTCTCCCTGTGTGTCTGTGTCTTCTCGTGGTCACCTTCTAATTAGGACACGAGTCATACTGGATTAGGGCCCACCTACACCAGTATGACTCAATTACACCTGCAAGGATCCTATTTCCAAATAAAGTCACATTCTGAGTACCGGGGGCCAGGAATTTAACATATCTGGGGTTTTTTTGTGGGGGGGGCACAACTCAACCCACAATGATGGGTATAGGTCCCAGCTCCTGTAGCCCCCTCACCTCTGGCTTGTGGACTCTGCCTGCCCATTGTCTGAACTCCATGCTCACAGCAGGTTGATGATTAGAGCCCCAGTCCCCTCACGTATCTGGGGGATTCCCAGTGGCTTTCCTATTCATCGAGCTTCTGTCTTTCTCTTTAATGGCCATGGAGGTGTCTGTGCTACTTGATCAAAGTCTTTGCCCTGGGTCAGTTTGCCCATGGCTTCTGAGTCCTCAACCCCAGGCTGCTCAGCAAGCTATTAACAGCTGCTAAGCTCCCCAGGCCCACTCTCCATGAGAGGTATACTGTACCCTACCCACCCCCCATCCTACTGCTTGCCAGGGCCTAACACCAAAGCAGAGATCCCCTCGTGTGGGGACCTGGCACCTGCTTCCTGTTGAGGAACATCGTAGCTCAGAGGAAGAACCTCAGCATGCTACAGAAACCACATCCATTCTAATCATCATCGTAATTTTTTTTTTTTTTAATTCTAGTTCAATTCCCCATCTCCTAAGATTTGGCACAAATCACTGTTACAAGAGCAACTCTTAAGAAAAATCCTCAGAATCAGAAAATTCCCCTATTCTCCAACAGCAGCCTGGTCTCAGGAAAGGCAGCCAGACATGGACTCAAAGGTCTCCCTCCTCATGTCGGAAGCAGTTTCCACGGAGGCTGCACTGAGAACATTTCCAAAACTCCAGAAGACAAGCAGATAGGAAAAGGACCCAGTGTCTGCGAAACACAAGCTGCCCCTATCAGAGAGCTGAGCAGCTAAGTCCTGTGAGGCCAAGGTTAGGAAAGCCCAACTAGCCCAGCCTCACGTGACAGTGGAGAATGGAATTCACTTCCTGGACCTCAAATTCTCCACCTACCAAATAAGCATGTGGATTACATTCCCTCCAAAGGAGTTTCCGGCTTAAAAACTCCACGATTAAAGGATTCTTCCTGTGTGACATGAACTTTGGTTCCCTAAAGAGATTTGGAAAATAAACTGCCGCTATTGATAGCTTCCAACAAGCGATCACGGGCAGGAGGCAAATAAGCATTTACACAGCGCACGCTGCACACCCCACACTGCTTCCGTGTGCTGACGGAATCACGAGACCAGCGTGGCTCTGCAGTCACCTGGGGGACTCTGCTTTTCGGACCTCCCCCTTCCCCGAGACTGGCCACTCCCACATGGCCTCTGCTGGAGCAGCTGCCACGAGCAGGGACCTGTCAGAAATCAACCCAAGGAATTACTTCTTTCTGGAAGCAGAAACTCCAGAACTGGAGGTAATTCAGACAAATGTGGCAGATGGTAGCATCTCAAGTTGTCATTTCTGCAAAGAAAGCTGGCAAGGGTGACAACCTCTGGTGGCCTCAATCCAAAGATGAGGAATACAGAGGATGCAACAGGTGAAACGGGTACGTATTAGTGGGAGCAGATGGATTGACGGGAGGAGATGTACAGAGAAAGGGAGCCATGCCCATGGTGGCAGCTTTGGTTTCTACAAGGGGAGTGAGCATGTGGGGCTCCTGAATTGGACTAAAGGTATCTCTGGATTATTCTGGACGGCACATTCTTTTTTTTTTCCTTTTTTTTTTTTTTTTTTTTTGCGGTACGCGGGCCTCGCACTGTTGTGGCCTCTCCCGTTGTGGAGCACAGGCTCCGGACGCGCGGGCTCAGCGGCCATGGCTCACGGGCCCAGCAGCTCCGCGGCATGTGGGATCCTCCCGGACCGGGGCACGAACCCGCGTCCCCTGCATCGGCAGGCGGACTCTCAACCACTGCGCCACCAGGGAAGCCCGGGATGTCACATTCTTATCAGAATGAAGTAAGGGGGGAGGACTAGGCCACACCCCATCACGTTACGGTGACCTCAGAGAGTTCATCTCTTTTCTTAGGCAGAAAATGCTGTAACTGGCCAGGAAAAAAAAAAAAAAAGAAAAAGAAAAACATGTGTGAGTTGTATGTGAGTATAAAAATCTTAGAAACTCAGCCAAGAAGACTATAAGATTGATCACGTGAATAAAAGTCAGAACAATACAGAAGATAATGAAGAACTTGAAAACGAAACAGTCAAGTTAAATATACATATTGGGGACAACATTTATGCAGATGAGGGTAAGAGAGGGGACAGCCTTTGAGTGCCAACTATGTACAAGGCACACAGTGCTGGGTACCTTAAATTCATTATTTCACTTCACTCTCTTAAAAAAACATGGGATGAAGCTTTGGCAGTTATAGTAGCAGTTATAATAGGGAACACACTAGTAGGAATAGTATTTTTAAACATTTTTTGCGATGAATAAATAACATAGGTTCGTGGTAGGAAGTCTCTAAAATTCAAAAAGCATGAAGAAGAAAATGAGAACTCATAAACTCATCTTCACAGATGAGCCAGCGCCCCAACCACCAGAGTGTCTCATTTTACCATTTGAATTGGGAAGTCCTTTCTACAAGACGATTTCTAGGTGTATAGAATGTCCCCAGGACTAGTGATTTCAGAAACGCCACGGGTTCATTTTTATTCCTGGTGGTCCGGAACATTCTTTGTCAGAAAACCAACTTGGTTACCTACAGTGGCAGAAGGTCCCCTGGTTGGAACCTCTCAAGGGCATTCATGCTGACCATTTACTTCTATGACAACAATCATGTAAGGGCTGCTACACTTCCCTTCCTACCCTCTCTGCTCTCTCCCAATTCACCAAAACACTCTGTCCTTGGGTACCTCCAACAGAACCAGAGCTAGCTTAATACTGCTCTGACATTCATTCCTTCGTTCACTCATTCATCCATCCATCCATCCATCATTGTGAACGCTTACTTTGGGTCAGACCGCATTTTAAGAGATGGGATTCTGGGATCTGAAAAGCTGTCTGCTTTGGAGGGATCCCTTGGTCTCTGCTTCCATCCATGACTCTCCAGTCAGCCTCCCTATCCAGGCACTTTCTCTCAGTACTTCCTGCTAGTGTTGAGTTTGGGGTCTCTGACATCCAGCCTTCTGGGAATAGGTTGATGCTTTGCTTGACCTTGGACCATCACATTAAGCTCCCATCCCCTGTTAATACGCAGGTGAGGATAGAGATATCCCATGAGGGAGAGGTGCTGCCAATGACAAAGGGCCCGGATACTGCTCAGCAAGGAACCCACCTCTCCCTTGCCTGAGGACGTGAACGTTCTCCAGATCATCACAGCAGTCTAACAAGTACCTTATTCTAAGATGCATGTAATTTCTATTTGGTCTGTCCCTGCCTCCACCCCGCCAACCGCTAGAGTGGAAAGAGGTCCAGCTTGCAGAGCGTGCGAAGGGTTAACCTGCTGTGTGGCGCTGACCAAGTCACCTCCCCTTCCGGATGGGAGTTACTTCATCTGTAACATGGGATGATGGTACTGGTTGATTTTCCAAGGTCATCCTTTCCATGTCTGAGGGGCTTAATACTTTTATTTAAATCTGTTTACTATCTTATGATAAATCGAAGAGCAAATGTGCCTGTGTGTGTGTCCATGTGGCCTGTGAAAAATCTGACTCTGGGTTCCTGCTGAATACTTACTAGATCACCTTAACAAGTAATCCCAGGGCTTCCCTGGTGGCTCAGTGGTTGAGAGTCCGCTTGCCGATGCAGGGGACGTGGGTTCGTGCCCCGGTCCGGGAAGATCCCACATGCCGCGGAGTGGCTGGACCCGTGAGCCATGGCTGCTGAGCTGCGCGTCCGGAGCCTGTGCTCCGCAGCGGGACAGGCCACAACAGTGAGAGGCCCGCGTACCGCAAAAAAAAAAAAAAAAAAAGGAAAAAAAAGTAATCCCAGACTCTCCTTGTAGAGAACAAACGGTCTCTGCAGTGAGTGTGAAGGGAGGTGCACCTTCACAGACCACACAACCCATGTGCTACATGGGAATGTACCTGGGCGAAGGGCACGTCAGGATGCTATCAGGTAACGGCCTGGATGCAGGAATCCAAGGCAAGTGCTGACAGAGCTCTGCAGTCTGGTCTGGGGAAACGAAGAAGTATTGAGCACATGCTCAAGGGCAGGCCAGATTATCCCAGAACACCTCGGGAAATCAGAGATATCCGCAAGCCACTGGGAAACGAGGACTGAGAAGAACGGGGCCGAAGAAGAATCAAACCTCCAGCTGGACCAGACCTCAGGGTGCCCCCAAAGAGAACACAAAATCCCTGCCCTCAGTCATGAGACAGCCATGCCTGCTGAGTCCAGAGGGTGTCCAGAGAAAGACAGACTTCTCTGGGGGTCTGCAGGGGAGCCGACCAGCCTGCAGCGCCCAGGGATGGAGCCTGACCTCTGAAGGAGTTAACACCTTCCCATCACCCCCAGGCACGCCAAGCCTGCATGTGTCACCCAGAACCCTGGACGCCCACTTGTTTCTCCCACTTCTGATAAGGTCACCTACCGTGCTTCATAATGCAAAAATAACATTCCTGCTGCCAATGCAAATTATGTCTGAACCGTCCACCCTTCCCTGCCTTATGCAGAAAGTAGCTCCGCAGGGGAGAGGAGGGCCAGGCTGCAGCTACAAGGCTTATTAAGACACCTAATGAAACACCTTGTGGTGGCTGCCCCCTCCGAGGACAGATCAGCAAAATGCATCACAGAAGCAGATGCCAGGCTTGAGGCAACTGCTTCCAAAGCACAAAAGTCATGCAGGGAGGCACTGGGGCGGGCGTCATCCTCACCAGGTGTTCCCCTGGTCTGTGGTACTCCTCTCCCCTCTTCACAGTCAAGAAAACCACAGTAACTGCCGCAAATCTCTTGGCCTCTAGGGGCGCAAGAGGCATCACTGTTGCTTAATATGAAGTTGGCGCTAAGGCTACTGACATTTGTTGAGCCTCAGATGCTCAAATGAAGAAGGGATAAAGTTTGAGCTTAGCTAAAGGGGTTAAAAGTTAAGGCCTCTGGGCAATGACCTCTTTAGGGCTCCCCTGGCCTGTCCCTTAGGAGCTCTGAGGCCCCATGTGGCTAGATCGATCCTACCCTCTGCAGTGGTGAGCCCTGGAGAGTCAAGATAAGGATATGGATCTGGGGACAAGTTCCAGAAAGGCTACACTGCCTGCTTTTTCCTTTATTTCTTTTTTTCTTTTTTTTCTCCTGTGTCTTAGGCTTGCTTGGAAAACTGACAATGGAACTAAGTACTCTCGTGTAGAAGTGACAAATACGAACAGCCTGGACGTAAGCTTTGTCCCTACTCCTTACAAACCGTGTGACTCTAGGAAAAATGACCAGACCATTCTACACCTGAGTTTTCTCACTTTAAAAATGAGGACAATGGTAATAATGATCTCTATCTCCTTCAGCTTTGGGGAAGATCAAATTAGATAATGCATAGGTATCAATCAGGGTCACACTTGGCACGTTCAAATGGGGAGAATTCACAAGAGTTAATAAAGGCACTATTTACAAAGGTACGAGCAGGGCAGGAACAAGTGCCAAGTGCAGCAGAGCTGTCATCACCCCTCGGAACAGGAGGGATTAGGGAAGGGAATCCAGCAAGAGGGACGGAAAGAAAGAAAAGGTCATTTGAGTGGAGCAGTGACCTTCAGTCAAGAGCCATGGCTGGCCTCAGGTAATTTTACAGGGAGGTGTCCAGAGAATAAATACCCAGACCATACTCTCCTCTCTCCTTCTTCCCAATCTCTGGCCATACAGAGGAAGCCAGAGGACATCGGTGGGGTCCCCACAGGTCAGCCTTGCAGGGCACTGAGCAGGGTGGAGAAAGGAAGAGAATGGATAAGAGGGTCACAAGGAGGACGCCAGCACAGCACACGGTGTGCTCAAGAAATAAGCACTCAACACCCATGAGATGTTGTCCTACCCATTACCATCGCTGGGGTTACAAGGGTCCAGCCCTGGTCATCAGAAAACTAGACGGGAATTTAGAGCCCAATGCCCTAGTCCTCAACATCTCTCGCAGACCCACAGCCACTGCTGCTGGGTGAACTGCCCCTCCAGCTCCTCCTCCCTGGACCTACCAATTTGACCTACCAAGGTCACCTTAAGGATGACGAGGCTTTGGAGACAGTGACTCGGGGCAGCAGCAGGGGATATTTCCATCCTCATACTTGGCTGTTCTTCTGACAGCCAAGACAGCTCCAGCCTTTCACTGAGTCCTTGGAACTTGCAAATAAAAGAAGTCCATTCTCCCAAGAGTCTCACCTTCTCTTAAATCACAACCAGCTCCCTTCTAAGTCTTCCCCACTTGCTCTAGGTCTGAATTCGGAGCTCTGCAAAACAGTGAAACTCTCTCTTCTATAAAAGAGCTCCTTGGAGTGACAAGAGAATAAATCAAATCAATTAATCCAACATTTACAGACAGTCAGGCAGGTCCTGCTTCTGGGGAGCCATGAAACAGATCAGACACATCTGCAGGCACGGTCAATGGTTCCTCTTTTCCAAGAAGACCATCTTGGAACCCTTTCCCCACCTGTCCCTAGGTGAGTCCAAACCGGGAGAGGTACATTCTCCAAGGTTGGATGGAGTAGTGGGCAGAGCATCAACCGTGGGGCCACAATACCCTTGATCTGAACCCCAGCTCCATTACTTACTCTTCATATAACCTTAGGCAAGTCTCTCGGCCTCCCTGAACCGTGTTTTCCTCGTCTTTCTCAGGGAATAATCCCTAACACACGGGATCACTCTAAGGATTCAATGAGATGACGTGTGATGTGTGAATCTGCTAGAACAGCACGGAGCCCACAGTAGGTCCTCAAGCAATGTTAAATCCTCAGCCCTACACGTAGGTCCAGGTCTCCAGGTGCCCGAGCTAGTGTTTCCCGTGTCTTCCCTTGAAATCTCAGACTCAGAGCTGGTGAATCCTGTTTTTGTTTCCTGCAACTTGGGCTGTTTTCACCTTGTCTCACTTCTTTCTGGGTCTAAGTTTCATCATCTACAAAGCTGGAGGGATGCGGGTTATTCAATGGACTAGACAAGTGGTTCTCAGCCTTCCCTACGGGTACATGTCTCTCTGGACCACATGCTTAGAAAGATGTGTCTGCTACATAAACGAAATTTCTGAAGTAAAAATTACCTCTTCCTCCATTTTCCCTTTTCTATTCTTTTCTGGCCATGCTGCGGGGCATGCAGGATCTTAGTTCCCCTACAGGGGATCAAACCCGTGCCCCCTGCAGTGGAAGTGCAGAGTCTTAACCATGGGACCACCAGGGGATTTGGCTTCCATTGTCTCTTAATCAAAGAAACACATAACTGCCTCCTCAGAAATCCTGAGCAGTGCGAGATCACTAGCTTTGTTCGATGGGTTAATTCCACTGGAACCCTAACCCAAGGAACTTGAGATTTCTTTGAACCGGTGTAGCTTAAGTGCATTATCACACAAGCATCTTGAAACATTACAAGTGGTTCAAGGACCACCACTTCTCCTTCCCAGATCCCCAGGTCCTCAAGTTGAAGAACTCCGGACTAGTCAATTCCTAAGAACTCTATCACTGTAAGATCCTAGTTGGAGTAAGGAAGGAAGATCGGCCCCACCTGAAAAGGCATTTGCTAACATGGAACAGCTTGTGGCTCATTTGGCAGAGGCTGGACCCACGTGGATGGAAGGATGGTGTTTCTGTTAGGAGGCTGAGTGCTTCTGTCCACTGCTGTGAATTCATCTTCCCGAGGCAAACCTTTTGGCACCCCCCTGACAGTAGGAAGTCAAAGTCCTTTATGTTCAATTGCTACATACCCACTGCCTTGTGGTGGTGTCACCCCAAAGGCACCCAAACTTACATATTCCGTCGTGAGGCCATGGGCTGTAGGTTTATCCCACAGCCTATGGCCTGGTCCTTATTCCCGTGTGGCAGGGAGGATGCTCAGAGTCTGCATCTGCAAAGTTGTGCTCCGGGAGCTCACCTCCAAGCATCCCCTCCTGACTATGCAGTGATATGGGATCAGATGTCCTTACAGAGCAGCCCTGGGTCCAGTCTACCTCCCAGCTCCCTTTCTTTTCATCACATGGAAAGCTCACAGATGGGAAAGAACCAGCTGACTATTATTCAGGTCTCATTACTCATAAGTGCCTCCAGTCTTTGGTCCTCATTAGAGCCCTCAGTAGCTGGCTCATCGCTAAGTCAAACTTGGAAAGCACTGTTTTTCCTGCCACTTCCTTAGATGTGCACTTAATTACAGCTGTTCCTTCTTGTCGGCCATTCTCCACGATTGCAAGCATCCCAGTTACTAGTCTTCTAATGCCCTTATCCACTCATTAGACTTGAACATTTTGTTCTTGTCTTACACCTTCCGTTGCCTGCACAGCTTAAGAAGTACTTGAGTTGTTGTCCCCTGCCTGTTATGTTGCATAACAAACAGCATTCTGGCCAGTGTGGGGTTGCGAATAACTGCGTGATTTACTATTTTCTACTGACAGTATCTAAAGATACATCAAGAGTCATAAAGTTCCCCTCTGCTGTTAGAAGACTTTGTGCTTTTACCAATATCTGATTTCTATTATTCTGACCTAACTATATTAACTTATCTTACTCTAATTAGCACTGCCTTGCATTTCTCCCTTTCTAATCTAATTCTCAAAGATCCATGATGTAGAGGTACCTATACTTGTAATAACTCCCTGCCTGCCTGGGGAATCCCTTTCATTCTCAAAAGTGTCCCTGTTAGGACAACAATATATATCGTCGCCCAACCAGAGAGAACAGATGCTTTCTGTTGATCTGCCATTGCTTCTACTCAAGTTCCTGCTGTCCATGTGACAAAGCAGGGGTCAGCAAATCTTTTCCATAAAGAGCCAGACTGAAAATGCTTCCGGTTTTGTAGACCACACTGTCGCTGCAACTGCCCATCGCAAAAGCCGCCATAAACCATACGTAAATGAACGGATATGGCTGTCTCAGTAGACCGTCTACAAAAACAGGTTTTATTTCTACAATCAGACTTGCCCTGTGGGCTTTCATTTGCCAACTGCTGTGACAGAAGAAAATGGTATTTAATTTGTATTATTTGATAGTGAGATCGCTATTTTCCCCCACTCTATGAAGACCGTGGGAGGTACAGGTTGGGGCAGGATTGTGGGAAGATGATAAGTTTGGTGGTGCACTTGTTACACTGGAGAAACCAATCAGATAACCAAATGAACGTGTCATGGTGGCAGCTGGATATACCAAGCTAGAGTTTGAGAAAGGCCTTTGCTGGAGATAAAAAACTGGGAGTCATCAGCCTTCAGATGGTCTTTAAGCCACGGACCTGGGTAAGATCACTGAAATAAGTCTATGTAGCTAGAGAAAAGAGAACATCGCTCTAAGAGGACCTGGAAGCAGCAAAGGAGAATAAGCAAAATCAACATGGTGGGAGGACGACTAAGAGAGTGTGGTGATTGAGAAGCCAAACAATGAACGAGTTTCAAGAAGAGAGGGACCAACTGGACTTGTAACCGAGCAGGACGTTATGAGGCCTTCCCAGAAGAGACCCCACCCATGTCCTCCGCCTGCCTTTTGTCTGTAGAAAAACTTTAGTCAAAGAATAAATTTAATCAGAGAAGTGAAAAACATGCAGAAAGAAAGGCAAACAGTCAAGCAAGACAAAAATACTTCAGCCATTAAACGAAGTCAGGGACCTTCAGTTCTTCAAGGGCTACAGATAATATTCGGAGCCGTGTCCTTTGAGCTGTTTTGCAGATACTGAAACCCACACCAGGTGGAAGAAGTTAATCGTATGCTGCCCACAAGCACAGAGACCCCAGACCTGTTGGAACCAGAAGGCTGATGGTGCTGACTCCCGATCACCTCACCACCAACCAATCAGAAGAATGTCCACGAGCTGATCGCACCCTGCTCCTTGAACACCGTTAACACTCCTCACTACCCCCTCCGGGGTGGGACGCACGGTGCTGAGGGCATTAGCCTGCCGTGGCCCCCTTTGCCTGGCAAAGCAGTAAAGCTATCTCTTTCTACTTCACCCAAAACTCTGGCTCCGAGACTTAATCCAGCACCGGTGTACAGAGGCCGGATTTCGGCAACAGACTGAACACCGCTCACAGGTCAAGTACCATGAGAGACACAGTATTTAGCAATATGAAGATCACTGGAGACCACCTTGAGGAGAATGGTTCTGGTGGGGTGGTGGCAGCAGAAATGGAGTGAACTTCTGTAACCTCGAGTGACTTAGGCAGAGACCAAGCAGAGACACAAAGGAGGTGGTAAGGATAAGAGTTCTCTGAAGGAGGACTGCCAAAAAGGGGAATAGAAAAATGGGGTGTTTTATTTTTGTTTCTGGAATTTTTAACATTCATTTTCACATGTACTATCAATCAGCCATTGCAATTTCTAGTTTTGATTTTGTCCTTTGAAACATTCTCACTCTAATATCACGTAACCTTCAAATGTATTATGTTTTCTACATTTAACACATAAGCAATCTATTTTCGTATGGGGACTTGAGCTAATGATCTAACTTTCCCCCTAAATAGCCAAATTCTCCTAGCAGCATTAATTAAATAATCTACTCTTTCCCCTGCTGGTCTGAAATCCACCATCATCACATAATAAATATTTACATACATTCAAATCTTTTTATTATTTTATTTTCTGCTCTGTTCCAATTATATCTCATTTCACCAGCCACTAAACTAAATTGTTGTGGTGTTAAATTATTTTTATAACCCTTTGTAACTTTTTACTGTGTAAATCTCCCTTTTGTTTTTAAAACATTATGTTTAGCTAGTCTAATGCGTTTAAGCTTCTATATCAAAATGAGAATAATTTTTGTCAAGTTCTAAACAGGAATCCCTTAAGGATTTTGATTGAAATAACATAAATGTGTAATCAGTTTGAAGGAGAACTGACATATTTACATGACTAAACATCTCCATTCAGAAACACGGTATTTTTCCAAGTATTCAAGTCTTCTTTGATGTGCCTCCACGTTTTAAAGTCTTCATGTAGGTCCTGCGTTTTTTAATTATCTTCATTGCAAGTCCCAGGCTTTTAAAAATATTCTGTCCTATTATGATTAGGATTTTCTTTGTACTATATAGTACAACTCAAAAAATGCTCATCTAAAAATCTTCGTTTTTTAAAAAATGTATTTTGCATCTGGTCCTCAAAACCTCTTGCTAACGCCAATGGGTTTTTCTCTGATGCTCCTGCATACGTCGTTTAGAACACTAATCACACCTGTTCAGAGGGCCATGTCCTTTGATTTTCAGAGCCACAGCATTGTTTCATTGGTTTCAGGATTTTTCTCCATTGGCTTATTCTGGAGGTCTGTCCTTCGCCCATGGATTCCATCCCCACCATGGCCTGCCTACATGCCTCCTCTACTTCACATAACCCCTCATCTGACCTGTCAACATGTGTTCTAGCATCTATAGTCTTCTGGTTCATGAGGTGTAGATGGGATTCATACTAGCTCAACATGGTTAGATGGAGAAGAAGACTGGGAATTTGGTGGCACTGGGGAAGCCCACTGGAAAGACTGGATCTCCCAGGGAGTGGACACAAGTCCAAACTAAGTGACCAGGAGAATATGACAAATGCAGATTCCACCCAGCCTGCCAGGATACTTTAGGAGTCAAATCTGGTGGTAGAGCTGGACAGCAGAGGTTCAAGTCAAGGATCAGGAGACAGGGATGCTGAGAACTAGATCCTGGATGATGGAGGAACCAGCCACAGGTTTGTGCGCTTCAGGATAACCACAAAGGAATTTAAGTCTCAAGCATCCTTTGGTCTGAAATACCAAGATGAATTCAACATTAACAATGCCTCCTGCCTCATGTGGCTCAGCCCCGAGTTTTTTGGTCGGATCCAGGAACCAAAGTTTTAGCCAAGGAAAGTGAGGCAGAAGCCTCATAAAAAGACCTGGAAGAAAAGAGTTTTGCACTAAGGGAGACTGCAGTTCAAGTTAACCCAAGAATGGGTGCCTGCCAGGAATGGGCCAGCAGCAGCCCCCACCATCTTGAGGAATGGGCTCCTAAAATACAACTAAGGTGAGTCATATACCCCAGAAGACTGGACCTGTGACAGTAAATCTAGACAGGACTAGGCAGAAAAATAGGATGATTCTATACCTCCTATTCTCAATCATGTACATGTCTAGATAAGTGAAAACAAATCCTCTGCGGTCAAATCAAACCACAGGGAGCAGAACTGGGGAGGCTGTTCCATCACTGTTCACAATTCCTTTGGCACAGCATAAGTTTGAATCCCTTATACCTAAATAGTGTTTGTCTGGAGATGCAATGATGACATTCCATCTTCCCTTCTGTAAGTATATCTATCTGTTTCCTTTCCTTCATTCACACATTCATTCATCCATCTGGCAATCCTACTCTCTCAGGTACCTTGCTAGGTAGTGAGAATACAGACAGGAATGAGACAGACTGATCCTGGAGGCACTTAGTCTATTCACACACGGTTGAAGAAAGCCAAGACTCAGCAACCTTGAACAGCTGGACAAAGAAAACAAACGAGGCAGGTACAACCAGGGTTGAATCAAGGACTACCTAACCTTTCTGCACCTGCTACCCCTCAGAATTCACACCATGAAGCTTGCCTAGGCACAAAGTGATAGAAGGGACAGAGAAAACTCTTCCTAACACTACCATCTGACATGTGCCTTGCACCCATCACATGGCACCTTGAATCAATGGAACAGACCCGCCAGAAGAGATGATCCCACCTTTGCTTCACCTCTCCCCTTGCTCACAGCCCCACAGATAGAGACTCATGAGGATACCTTGCTGCTTAGGAAGCAACCTGGTAGTTAAAACAATCACTGGGGGAAAGTTTCTGAAATCTCTAAGCACTGCTCATTAGCAGAAACCTTGGAGAGGTCTGATAAAGTTCAGAGCTCACCTCCAGACCTGCCTGCTCCCTCTCTGCCCAGAGCAGCAGCTGTGCGAGGGATCACCTTCTTTACAAGGAAGCAAATTAAATTAGATCATTTATACCAGTACCAACAACAGCAAGAGCACCATTAAAAGAATTACGATCTTGACGGGCTTCCCTGGTGGCGCAGTGGTTGAGAGTCTGCCTGCCGATGCAGGGGACGCGGGTTTGTGCCCCGGTCCGGGAGAATCCCACATGCCGCGGAGCGGCTGGGCCCGTGAGCCATGGCCGCTGAGCCTGCGCGTCCGGAGCCTGTGCTCCGCGATAGGAGAGGCCGCAGCGGTGAGAGGCCCACGTACCGCAAAAAAAATAAAAATAAAAAAAATAAAAAAAAAAAAAAGAATTACGATCTTGAAATGAAAACAAGGAAATTATCTTCTGAAAAAATGAATCCCACTGCCCAGCTAAAAAGGCACTCACCACTGAGACCACATGTGGCGACCTGATAAAAACACTTGGGGTAGAGGGCTAGCAGAAGCCCTGCTGTCTCTTCTGGACTGGGTCTTTTGTTTGGTGCTCTTCTACTCTTATGGAAACACATATCTGATAATGTACGTGACACATAAATAGGCCATTTCAGTGAATACGGTCATTGAAAACCCTTTCCAATAAGAGTATGTCATACTGGCTGTGTAAGTGTGTATTCATCATCACACAGCACCGCAGAGTAGGAAGAATGCCAGGTCTTCCAGCAAATATGGCGTCTTGAATACCATTTCACAGAACTTCCGTGTCCAAAGTTGACTGAAATGAACCAGAAAGAAGTGAAAAGAACAAAGCATATACTATGAATGCTGACACACAGAAGGAGTTCTAACTTCATGCCATAGATTTTAAGTGTCATCTGTGTCCAAAATGAAAGAAGGATTCATGCCCATCTTCCCCTTCCTAATGGAACAGTGTTGTTGGAGGGGAAAAGTGTTGGATATACAAAAAACCTCAATGACCGCTCCCAATCTGAAGGGAATGCATTGGAAAGTATTGCCAAACCATGGGATAGATATAAACCATCCCTATTGGAGTTTATTTTCCCCACTATGGATTTACATCCTTCCTCAAATCCCACCTGAGAACTACATGTCAGGCAGAAAGCAGTTACCTCATACAAGGGCTCAAATGGGCCAAATAAAAAAAAAAAAGACCTAGAAAAAAACCCACAAAAGTTCATGAAATAGAAAGACCTCTCATGAAAGCAGTTGACTCAAAATCAAATAGAAGCTTTTAGGGACACCCCTCCACCTCCAGGAACAGGACCTATTGCTGACTCAGCAGAGTTGGACCTCATGTAAGACTTTGCATAAACTAAGGGACAAAGACTAGAGACAAGGCTCCCAATGGCTTTTCCAAGTCCCCATTACTTTCCTTTCCCATAAGGGGTGGAGTCAAACTGTGCCCAAATAAACAGGGGAAGTAGGAAAAAAAAAAAATGCAGCATTCCCAGTGTAGATCAAATAACACCGTCATGTAACTGGCCCCATTTCAATATATAGTCAAGTAGAGGGGGGGAAAAATCACAGCAAAAGGGACTTCCCTGGTGGCACAGTAGTTAAGAGTCCGCCTGCCAATGTTCGAGCCCTAGTCCTGGAGGATCCCACATGCCACGGAGCAACTAAGCCCCGTGCACCACAACTACTGAACCTGTGCTCTCGAGACCGTGAGCTACAACTACTGAAGCCCTCGCACCACAACTACTGAAGCCCGCGCGCCTAGAGCCCGTGCTCCGCAACAAGAGAAGCCACTACAGTGAGAAGCCTGCGCACCGCAACGAAGAGTAGGGCCCGCTCTCCACAACTAGAGAAAGCCCGTGCACAGCAACGAAGACCCAACACAGCCATAAATAAATAAATAAAAAATAAATTAATTTTTAAAAAACCAGCATAAGACCTCAACAAACATTCTGTCCCCCCCCAAAGGTGGGTTAGACATACAGAGATAGTTTAAAAAAAAAAAAAAAGGCTGACTCTAGAAGAAGAGGTACTCCAGGAAACATAGACAACTGCTTCAGAATTCCAGGAAAATTAAAGAGACTATGAACTCTCTGAGACAAGCAATTAAAAGGTGAGAGGACATGACAGTTGTGTCAAGACCGGGACTGCATCAGCTCTGCACAGCCTCCCAGGTCTGCACGTTTGGGAGGGGATTGCCCCCCTTCGGCACCAGATCTGCAGGTGCTGAACATGTGCTGGCAAAGTGTATGAAAAATGTACACACTACCAGGGCTGGAAGGACACTCATGTGGTCCCAGGCAATGACAGGACAGTGAAACAAAGGTCTTGTATTTAGTAAGTGTTAGAGCAACTCAGAACCCAACTATCCCCATATAAACAGGATAGAAGAGAGGGAGAGAAGGAGGGGAGAAGAGGGGGAGAGAGAATGGAAGATCGAAGGAGCAGCTGGGGTGTCATGGAATGAGCACTGAACTAGTAGACAGAACACCCACAGTGGATCAAATCTGAGTTCCTGTTTTCAGTTCTTTGGGGTATGTGCCTAGACTTGGAATCCCTGCGTCATATGAGTAACTCTACATTTAACTTCTTGAGGAACTGCCACCCTCTCTGCTACAGCAGCTGCACCACCTTGCATTCCCATCCGCTATGAACAGGGTTCCAGTTTCCCAGCTCTCCCACTTTCTATACAGAGTAACTGGATAATTCATGTCCTTTCTCTGGGTCTCAATTAACATCTCCAAAGAGCAGGGATCCCATTTCTGCCTATGGTGTTTTACATTCACACCTGCTTTCTTTTAACCAATTCTGACTTTCCACTGCCCACACCTCATTCCAAGAATTCCCTGACGGGGTGATACGGCTCTGCTCCTTCTTAGAGCTGGAATTATCTTAACGAACGTTCCCAAGTTATAATAATGCACTTCAACTTCCATCCATATCTCTCGGTGTATTTTTCTTTCTCTTGTCTTTTAACCTTTTTGCAAGCAACATCTTGTTCTGTCTGTTGGCTGTCAGCTTTTCTCTCCAAGCTTTCGCAGAGTTGCCAGATTCTTGGCTATTTCTCCACCCTCAGCTCATAACTGTTTTTCCCTCGAGCTCAGCGAATGCTAAGTGGTCTCTGTGAAATCCTATTAGGATAATCTCTCCCTGTCCGTGTCTCCTCTCAGCTGGGCTGCCTCTGGAAACCTCAGCCATCTTCCATCCCACAGCCTGCACGTTGTAGGCTAGCTCCTGAGCCACCCAACATCATACTTATTCACAAACGTGGTTACAGGGCTCTGAATCTGTGGACACCTGTATCCCACAAGCAAAGGTTAAACTCACTGGAGACCGGCTCAGATGCCATCTGCTGCAGGAAGCTTTTCCTGTTCACCTGGGCTGCCCCCTCTTCCTCCAGAACCCCAGGAACCAGAAACCTGTCCCTTCTCTGTACTTTTTCCCTTTATGTTTATCATCTCTCCATCTTATCAGACTGTAGGCTTCATGAAGGCAGGAGCTGGAGTATCTTGCCCACAGTGGTACCCACAATGCCTGACATATTGTAGGTCCTGTGCTCTAGAGACCGCGAGCTTCCCATCTAGGAATGATATCTATCTATCTATCTATCTATTTTCTCAGTTTTGCTTTATAGCTTCCTTCTAAAGATCCTTCATATTTCCTCTGCCTTTTGTATTTTGGTCTTTTTGACAGAGTTAATCCTTTCATATGTTTCAAACCAGTTACGGTTAATATTTAGGAAATTGTTGATTTTGTATATTTATTTCCTACCTAGTCACCTTACTGGACTTTTAATGGGTTCTAACAATTTTCCACTTATTTCTCTTGGGTTTTTGGTAGTTAATAATATCCTCTGCAGATAATAACTTAATTTCTTTTTTTTAACATCTTTATTGGAGTATAATTGTTTTACAACATTGTGTTAGTTTCTGCTGTATAACAAAGTGAATCAGCTATTTGTATACATATATACAATGGAATATTACTCAGCCATAAAAAGAAACAAAATTGAGTTATTTGTAGTGAGGTGAATGGACCTAGAGTCTGTCATACAGAGTGAAGTCAGAAAAAGAAAAACAAATGCCGTGTGCTAACACACATATATGGAAACTTTATCTCTTTTTTCCCCATAATTATATTTCCAATTCTGCTACTAGAGATCCCTGAATGAATGTTATAGTGTTCACACGTATCCTTACACTTTTAGGATACGGGTTGTTGGTTTTGAATAAACATGCTCTAGCACATTAAGAAAACAGCTTTCCATGCCTTTGCAGGATGACAGTCATTCTCTGTGCACTCCACCCCCAATCCAGACCTGTCCCCACCCTACTCTGTTCTCTGGGAGCCTGACTTCTGTGATCTGCATCTTCCAGCTTCCCTCACCCTCTGCTTCTGGCTGAGTTGACCAACAGCAAGTAATGACAGAAGACCAGAGGGTGGGAGGAATGAATTTTGATGGTGGCTGTGTTCTTCTATAGCCTGTCAGGCAGTCTTGTAGCACCATTCCCTACCATTGCCCTTCAGACCTAGGGGTAGGAACAGCTCCCTACTGCTGCCAGCCCCTGGGTGCTTCATCATGCCTTGTTAATTTCCTTAATCCTGATCTCACCTCTATTTCATCAAGCTCTTCATCAAACCCTTCGTATGCCATGTGCTTCTCACCCAGACCTTCCTTAATGGACTGATAATTTAGGACCCACTATGAAGTATTCTCAGATGTCTTTGCAACACCTCAAAATGATCAAAATATTTTTCTTGTGACATTAATGTGACATTTAATCATTCATTCATTTAAAAAATTGAGTACCTACTATGTGTTAATTGCTGTGGTAGGCACTGAGATTAGAACAGGGGGGGAAAAAAAGATAGTTGAGCTCCCTGCCCCACCCCTTGAAGTTCTCCTTGGGAAAAAAATACATATACAATTATTCAATAATAAAATACTTAATATTACAATAGTGACTAGGAAAGAATGTTTTGATGAAGAGTAACAGGGGTCGGGGGTGTATTTAGAAAGGATAGTCAGAGAACATTTGTCCCAAAAGGTGACATTTGAGAAAGCACTGGGGAAGAACCTACCAGTGAGAAAGCAAGAACAGCAAGTGCAAAGGTCCTGAGACATGAAAGAGCCTGCTATGGTTCATGAACTGACAGGATGGCCACCAGCAAAAGGAGTGTGGTGGAGGATATGAAGAAACAGGTAGGCAGGGGCCAGATCACTGATGTCCTATAGAAATAGAGGGCAAGCCACATTTTTGTAGTTTTAAGTTTTCTAGTAGCCGTAGCAAAATAGTTAAAAATAAATAGATTAGTTTTATTTTCGATGTATTTTATGTAACCCAAAACACCTAAGATAGTATCTTCTCAACATATGAACAATATAAAATATTAATAAGACTATATATGTATGCATACACACACACACACACACACATATATATATATACACCCTACAATTCTGAGATGTGGTCTGCATTTTACATCTAGAGCACATCTCAGTTTGGACTGGCCACATTTCAAGTACTCAATAGCCCCGTGTGGCTACCATGTTGGCCGGCACAGAGCTAGCTCATGCCCGTCAGGCCTGATGACAGTGGAGGCTGGTGGGGAGGGGCAGGACATGTGAGATTCATCTCTACTGCTACCAGCATCAAGCCTGGCACACAGTACACGCTCGGTGAATGTTTGCTGCCCAGAACGACAGAAGAACTGCAGAGAGATGCCAGGTTCTCTAAGTACAGAAGCACCACTGAGACCACGCAGGTACCTGCTTCAGGAAACCGGGTCTATTTCGGGTCTGGACACTGGAGTCTGCCTACTGGGTCTCCTACTGAGGAGGCCACCCGGGGCCACCTCTCCTGTGGCTAGGGCACTTGGCACAGCTGCTCCCTTAATTCAGAAAGATCACACTGCACCACATGCCAAGAGTGGGAGGGAGGGAGCCCATTAGCATTCATTGTACACAGCTTTTCATTTGGAAAAGCACCTCAAATGCGCCGATCCACATTGCTTTGCTTCATTTTTCAACATTCATGAGTGTAATTGCATTTATTTTTCTTGTCAAGGCTGCAAAACAAGTGATAATTTACTGTATTACAGCCCATATCGGCTGGGGGGTTTACAGCCACAACAGTTCTAATCCACCCTCAGATGGGCTGGGTTGGGTAATCAGGGGGTGGCCTTTTGATCTGAGAAAGCTCCATTTCTTTGCAACAGGAAGCTTGGGCCCAGCTGCATCAAGGTCACAATAATAGTGGCAACAACCAACCCATACAGAGACGCTGAGCTCGCAAAGCATGTTCACTTCGACTATCTGGACTGCTTTGTACAGTAACAGGGTGAGGCAGACATGTACTCCCATTCCCATTTCAGAGAAGGAGAGACTGAGATTCAGAGAGGTTCTCAGTCATACATGGTGACAGGTTGGTGAAGAGAAGAAGTGAGGCTCAAACCTGGATGCATGGGATAGGACACCCACGGTGCCACGTAACAGTGCCTGAGCTCTGGCAAAGCCTGAAACCCTAGTTATGTTGGCAGAAATGAAGTAGGCATGATCTTAAAGTTGTGCAAACCTGACATGCCCACAGCAGCTGTGACCACCAAAGAGAGCTACTTCCTTGAGTCTACCTTGCAGAACGCTGACTTTCAGGGTTCTCACGCCTGCTGAAGGGTCCACCGCAGTATGCCACAGTTTGTTATTATCCAGACATGAGAGTGGGAAAGCACAGTCTAGCCTTGTGTCTGAGGATCACTCTCTGTGGATGTTTTCTTCCCCTTGAAAACAGAAGCTGAGCCCACAGTGATGTTCAGATTTCAGGTACAAATGCTCATGAATTAATGAGTAATTTTATAACTGATCAACAGAACCCAGCCCTAAAAGCCTACAGATTTGTTAAATTCGTTTCCTAAATAAGATGAAAGTAGTAGATGGTCAGTGATGGCAAGACCCTCATCTCGTCTTCCAGGCTCAGCTCTTCTCACTTCTCTTTCCTAGTCTGTTAATTATAACAAACTAGGAAAGAGAAGTGAGAAGAGCTGGTTATGCCCTAAGGTGTCTGAGTGGCGTAGGGGAACGATGTAAAACCTAGATCACGGTCACAGGTGATTGCTTTGGCATGGCGTGGCATCTCCTGGGGTTCAGTCCACCTCCCCAGCTCCCTGTGAGGCAGGGAAGAGGGGCTAGGGAGGAACTGCAGAGTCAGAAGAATCGGGAGCTGAAGTGGATTCAGGAAGTGGGTCCAGCCACCTGCCCAAGGTGCTCTATCTAGTCTGCAGGGGATGCCTCCCCTCAGCCCTGTGCCTGCCCCTTTCCTACAGGGTCAGGCCACCTTCCCAAGGGGTCTGGCTCTCTTGACACTGGCAAATGAGACCCTTCGTGTGGGCTCTCCCATCTCAGGCCAGGGTAAAATGACCAGGCCTAGCCATTCAAGGACCAGAAAAGCACATTGGACGAGGGACCTCTGACAGCCACCCTTAGTATAAAGGGCCTAAGGATTTCAAAGACCAGTGTCACAGCACACACGCACACACAGAGCTCAGGCCTGATAAGGTCTCAGCTGTTCCTTCAGTAGAGACAGGTTAACACACCCCCATGGGAAGCCCCAGCTGAGACAGGGCAGGAAGGAGGCACGGGGGGCCACAGAGAGGACTTACCACGTGCCCATGCAGAAGCATTTGTTCCGTATTGTCACATTACCTCGCTTCATCTCCATATCCTCCAATCACATTACCTTCATTTTATAGGTTAAAGAAAACCCAGAGCCATAAAGAAACTAAACAGCTTTGCTTAAGGTCCTCCCCGAATGTCCCTCTGGCCATACTGCCTATGAACTTTGCATACGTTTCTAGTAGCCTTTCCAAACATCAACTACTCAGAGAATCAAGGAAAGAGGTTATTGAAGTTTCATTTCCAACGCAGGAAAGCAGTCTTTCAATTCAAGCAAATAACCTTTCTGTTATTTTCCATATTGCAAAGCCTAAACGTTTAGTACGAAGTCTTAAAAATCAGGCTTGTAAAGACAACATTTTGCTTGAAATGGTCAAAATTAGATAATTGTTTCATTCGTCATGAGTGTTGAATGTACTTTCTCTTCTAATTGCTGCCAATACCCAGCAAAAAAAAAAATGAGGTTAATTTTTCAAAGGTTGGAACTACACTTTGAAAGCACCACTTTCAGGAGTGGCCCATGGGCTTGCCATGCTCCATTTGCCCCCGCCAGCCTCCCTTAACCCAGTCCCACCTCACTCCCACGTACGCTGTAGATTTTCCTTGTTCTTGTCTCTTGAGGTCCCTGGTTGCAGTAAAAGAACAAATTGTGCAGCCGCAGAACTGCCTCATGGAACCTTTGTGCTGAGTTAGAACAACGGGGGGTGAAACTTAATCAGGGCCCTTCACTGTATGCGTAAGGCTACTGGGGCCCAGAGAGGGTAAGCAACTTGCTCCAGGCAACAGAGCTGGTCAGCAACACAGCAGGCCCAGAACCCAGGCCTCCTGAAACCACACGGCACAGTGCTCTGAACCAAAAGCCTGTGTTTCAGCCATCCCTAATTTTCTGTTTCCTTTAATCCTGTTTCCAAGTAGCTTAACATTTCAATCGTCTGCAAACTCACTGACTCAATATTAATTGAGGACATACTGGGCCAGTTCTAGGGCCTGAGGACACAAAGCTATGAACAGGAAAGTTGAGTCCTGCCCTGATGGAGCTTACACTTGAGGAAGAGGGGTGTTAAATGCAAAATGACATATAGCTCCTGTGCTTTAAGCTCTCTGGTGCATTGCCTGGGGCCGCTTCTGGAGGTGCAAAGGGAATTCTGAGACCTGGGTGGTCCCCCCCCCACCCCCGGCAAAGGAAAGAATATGGGAATGATGCAAAGGACAGAAAAATAAAGCAGGTAAAGCTGGAGGCTGCAGGAAGGGAAACCATAGCACCTGGAAAGAAGGGGCAGCCCTGGGGCCCCAAGCCTGAGACAGTCTGCAGTCTTCCTTCCAGTCCTCTCAGCCCTAGGGAATCCTAACCCCAGTCCAGAGGTTACCAAGCCAGCCCCTGATCAGACTGCTGGTCACTGGTAGAATTAGCACTCCAACTCGGGTCAGCCTGATTTCTAAGTTTACGTTCCATTCACCTCCTCCACGTAAAAAGAGCGCAAAGGTCCTTCCTCACTTAGGACTTACTGTACTGGAAACTGTGTCTTGGTGTTTTGCATCATTCCCACCCTTCTAAGCTCTTCTGTCACCAGCAAAGCCCATTAGCAATTCCCCGGAACTAAAAATAGACTCTGGGTAATAAAATAAAGTCTAACCTTTTTCGGTTTCTTTTCCTTTGCGCTCAGTCTAGTTTCACTTGCGCACAGGCGGGTGCCTGCAGAGGCCTCGCACCAGGGCACTTCAGACAAGAGTCCCCACGGCGAAAAGGCTGCACCCAGAACACCACCTCGGTGGGCGGTGCGTGCAGAAGCACTGCGCACGCACACCACTGCAGTTCAAGAGGGTGACGGCGGCCTGCGTGCAGAAGCGCCGTGCACGACACTTCAGTTCAAGATGGCGGCAGTGGGCCGTGTGCAGAGATGCCGCACACGGCACCTCAATTCAAGATGGCAGCGGCATGCCGTGAGCTGCAGCCGGATCTCAAGCCATGACCAGCACAGCTGCACCTGAGCCTCTAGAACTCCACGCCGTCCCCACTGACAAGAACCCTATAAAGCAGCGCCACCACTGGCCTTCTGGGGAGAACATGTGCCCTAGAGCATGAGTTCAACACTTCTCCGTTCTTTGATCAAAGAAAAAAACTTTCCCCTGCTTCCGAATGAACTCAGTCTCGTTCTACTGGCTCCAATGACACCAGGGAGAAGGACCCTTGTTGGGGCCCAACTCAAAAGGGTCAGTAACACGTTCATGCATCACTGGGGCTGGAAGCCTAGAAACTACATCTTCCTGTTAATTGTGGTAAAAACATTTCAATTTCAGCTTCTTAATCATTTTTAAGTGTACAGTTCAGGAACGTTAACTACATTCACATCGTGGTACAACAGACCTCCAGAACTTTTTCATCTGGCAAGACTGAAACTCTGTACCCATGGAACAAAACTCCCCACTTCCCCTTCCCTGGCTTAGTTCACTTAGGAGAATGTCCTCAAGGTTCACCTATGTTGTAGCATGTAGCAAGATTTCCTTCTTCTTTTAAGGCTGAATAGTATTCCCCTGTATGTAGAGAGGATGTTTTCCTTATCCATTCATCCGGTGATGGACATCTGAGTTGCTTCCACTTCTTGGCTACTAGGAATAATGCTGCAGGGCGCATAAATGTGCAAACACCAAAGCAAGATCCTGCTTTCTGTTCTTTTGGATATATACTCAGAGGCGGGATTGCAGAATCATGTAGTAATATATTTTGAATTTTTAATGGAAACTTCATACTGTCCTATTCACAGTGCACAAGGGTTCTAATTTCTCCAAATCCTCACCAACACTTGTTATTTTTTGTTTTTTTAAATATAATTGTCAATCTTATTACTAATTTGGCCATCCTAATGCATGTGAGGTGATATCTCATTGTGGTTTTCATTGGCATTTCTCTAATGATTAGTGATGCTGGACATCTTTTCATATGTCTGTCGGCCATCTATACCTTCTTTGCAGAAGGGTCTATTCAAGCCCTTTGCCCATTTTTCAATCGTTATTTGTGTTTCTTTTTTACTGTTGGGTTGTAAGAGTTCTGCATCTATTCTGGATATTAGCCTTTCAGTACACATAAGATTTGTAAATATCTTCTCCCATCCATAGGTCATCTTTTCACTCTGCTGCCTGTTTCCTTTGATTTACAGATGTTTTTAAGTTTGATGTAGTCCCGTTTGTCTATTTTTCCTTTTGTTATCTCTGCTTTTGGTGTTATATCCAAAAGGCATTGCTAAGCCCAATGTTATGAAGCTTTCCTCTTATGTTTTCTTCTAGGAGTTTCATTGTTTCAGTCTTACATTTAGGTATTTAATCCACTTCAAGTTAATTTTTGAGTATGGTATGGTATAAGATAAGAGACCAGCTTCATTCTCTGGCATGCCGATATCTAGTTTTCCCAGCACAATCTGTTGACAATACTGTCCTTTCTCAATTGTGTGGTCTTGGCACCTTCTTGTTGAAGATCATTTGACCATATATGTGAGGGTTTCCCAAGGTTTTATGAGACTATCTGGAGGTCTTATAATACCCAATATTAAACACCTTCCTGATTGAAATACCTATGGTGGTTTCTGTTTTCCCACTTAAACCCCAACTAATAGACTCATCATGCTTGTATGTTTTAGCAGCTATAGTTTAGAAGCCTCTTTCCACCTATAAATCTGTTTTAACCTTGGAAACTCTCAAGAGTCTTAACAAAGGACATAGGATACTTTGGCTTGTCTGTTAACTTTTACAAGTTGCTTTACTGATAACAAGTAATGATCTAAATTCTGAGAAAGTGCAACTTGAGTTTCTTAATGATGAACGCTTAGGTAAGAAAGCAATTTTAAAAGAATTGGGAAGTTCGAGGAAGGTTTTAAAAACACTTTGTTTGAATAACTGTTGCTTTCCAAAGCTGAAGTGCAATGTGACAGCGCAGAGCAAGGGGAAGACTAGATGGATTAAGAAGGGAGTGTGGGAGGAATAGGAGGTCTTTTTTAGGAAAAAAAAAGGGAAATTTCTGTCAATGACCAATGTCTCACTAATCAGCAACTGTAGGAAAATTAAATCTGAAGATGTACCCATGATATTAAGGGGGCATGGAGTCAATCACTACAGCTCCGTGGGGCTGTCTGAGAACAAAGCACCGTCAGGTCATCTGGGAGATTCATCTTCCTGAGCCCCATCTCCACACACTCATGAAGACAAATTCCCTGTCCAGGAATCAGAAGCAGCTTCCATGACTGACAGATAGGCAGACTGGGGGTGGGGTTGGGTGGGGGGGGCGGTGAGGACCACAGGATTTTTCACAGATGTTCTGTTTTGTAAATGCATCACTTAATTCCCACATTTAAAAAATGTCTCCTTTTCTTCTTGAGTCGTAAATTACAAATCAAAGAATGCTAGAGTCAGGGGAAATCACTCCTCATTTTAGAGATAAGGTAAATAAGGTCCAGGAAGGGACAGTGTTTAGCCTGAGGTCACAGAGCATGTTAATGGTAAAGCTAGAACCAAAACTCAGGATTCCTTACTTTTAGACCTATGTCACAGAAAAGGATGCAGGGGGCACAAAGACACTGGCCTCCTCAAAGTCTCAGGTTAGTGCAGACCCGGAACAGGGGCTCAGAGACACCCCCCTCCCCATGCACAGAGGGCCAGGCTAACCAAAAGGCCTATTCCCAGCCCCACCATTTCCTGGTAGGGAAATGCAAAGAAAACAAAGGGAGAACAGCACCGCAGGGGCCTGAAGGACGCTCCAGCCTACTCCTCAGTCAGGAAACCGAGGTTCAGAGGGTCAAGTCAGCACAGCAAGGCAGGGACAAAAGTCCCATGTCAGTTTGACAAAAGGTGGCCAGTCTGGGAGACATCAGTGTGAGCCACTGGTGAGCTGCTCTGTTCAATTCCCTCTCTGTCATTTACTACCTCTGTGACTAAGGTCAAGTTACTTAATCTCTCGGTTTCCCCATCTACAAAATATGAAACAAAATTGTACCTACCATACACAAAGATAAACTCAAAATGGATTAAAGACCTAAATGTAAGGCCGGACACTATAAAACTCCTCGAGGAAAACATATGCAAAACACTCTTTGACATAAATCACAGCAAGATCTTTTTTGATCTAAGTTCTAGAGTAATGAAAATAAAAGCAAAAATAAACAAATGGGATCTAATTAAACTTAAAAGCTTTTGCACAGCAAAGGAAACCATACAGAAAACAAAAAGACAACCCTCTGAATGGGAGGATGTATTTGCAAACAGAGCAACTGACAAGGGATTAATCTCCGAAATAAACAAATAGCTCATGCAGCTCAATGCTAAAAAGAAACAAATAACCCAACCCAAAAACGGGTGGAAGATCTAGATACACATTTCTCCAAAGAAGACATACAGATGGCTAAGAAGCACATGAAAAGACGCTCGACATCACTAATTATTAGAGAAATGCAAATCAAAACTACAATGAGGTATCACCTCACACCAGTTAGAATAGGCATGATCAGAAAATCTACAAACAGTAAATGCTGGAGAGGATGTGGAGAAAAGGGATCCCTCCTACACTGTCGGTGGGAATGTAAACTGATACAGCCACTATGGAGAACAGTAAAGAGGTTCCTTAAAAAACTAAAAATAGAACTACCATATGACCCAGCAATCCCACTCCTGGGCATATACCCTGAGAAAACCATAATTCAAAAAGAGTCATGTACCAAAATGTTCATTGCAGCTCTATTTACAATAGCCAGGACATGGAAGCAACCTAAATGTCTATCAACAGAGGAATGGATAAAGAAGATGTGGTACATATATACAATGGAATATTACTCAGCCATAAAAAGAAACAAAATGATTTATTTGTAGTGAGGTGGATGGACCTAGAGTCTATCACACAGAGTGAAGTAAATCAGAAAGAGAAAAACAACCATATGCTAACACATATATATGGAATCTAAAAAAATAAAAATAAAAATGGTTCTGAGGAACCTAGGGGCAAGACAGGAATAAAAACGCAGACGTAGAGAATGGATTTGAGGACACGGGGAGGGGGAAGGGTAAACTGGGACGAAGTGAGAGAGTGGCATGGACTTATATATACTACCAAATGTAAAATAGATAGCTAGTGGGGAGCAGCCGCATAGCACAGGGAGATCAGCTTGGTGCTTTGTGACCACCTAGAGGGGTAGGATAGGGAGGGTGGATAGGGAGGGTGGGAGGTATATGCAAGAGGGAGGGGATATGGGGATACATGTATATGTATAACTGATTCACTTGGTTATAAAGCAGAAACTAACACACCATTGTAAAGCAATTATACTCCAATAAAGATGTTTTAAAAAAAAAGATGTGGTACATATATACAATGGAATATTACTCAGCCGTAAAGGAACAAAATAATACCATTTGCAGCAACATGGATGGAGCTAGAGACTGTCATACTGAATGAAGTAAGTCAGACACAGAAAGACAAATATCATATGATACCACTTATATGTGGAATCTAAAAAAAAAAGAGTACAAATGAACTTACTTACAAAACAGAAGTAGAGTCACGGATGTAGAATACAAACTTATGGTTACCAGGGGATGGGGGGGAGGAATAAATTGGGAGATTGGGACTGACATATACACACTACTATATATAGAATAGATAACTAATAAGAGCCTACTGTATAGCACAGGTAGCTTCACTCAATACTCTGTAGTGGCCTGTATGGGAAAAGAGTCTTAAAAAAAAAAAAAAGAGTGGATATATGAATATGTATAACTGATTCACTTTGCTGTACACCTGAAACTAACACAACATTGTAAATCAACTCTACTCCAAAAATAAATTTTTTAATTTAAAAATTTTTAGAAAAATAAAGTCAAATAAAAGCAAAACAAAAACTGTAGCTATACTACATAGGGTTGACATAAACGATGATGGAGAAAAGACATTTAAAATGCCTGGCACGTAATAAGTGCTTGATAAATGCTAGCTGTTATTATTATCAAAAGAGACATCCCTGTGGAGTACAGTAGGCCCAATAAAAACCTGATAATCTAGGGCAGCACTGGACAACAGAAATATGTGAGCCACGTATGTAATTTTAAACTTTTGAGTAGCCACGTTAAAAAAGTAAAGGAAATGGATTAAATTAATTTTAATAATTTATTTTATCTAACCCAGCATATCTAAAATATACCGTTTCAACATGCAGTCAATATAAAAATTATAATTGAGATTTAAAATTTTTTTTCATACTAAGTTTTTTTGTTTTGTTTTTTTTGCGGCACGCGGGCCTCTCACTGCTGTGGCCTCTCCCGTTGCAGAGCACAGGCTCCGGATGCGCAGGCTCAGCGGCCATGGCTCACGGGCCCAGCCGCTCCGCCGCATGTGGGATCTTCCTGGACCGGGGCACGAACCCGTGTCCCCTGCGTCGGCAGGTGGACTCGCAACCACTGCGCCACCAGGGAAGCCCCATACTAAGCTTTTGAAATATGGTGTGTATTTGACACATAAAGGACCAAGTGCTCCTTTCAAGTGCTCAACAGCCACGTGTGGCTGGTGGCTGCTGTACTGGACACTGCAGGTCTAGGACACTCCCAAATAGGACTGTGATGTATTATTGGGTTTTCCAGATTACTGGACCTTATTTCACGGAGTCACACAGCCATCTTATTTCACCAAATTACCCCCCAAAACCACTGTGTTTCTATTAAACTATAATTTCCTCTTCTTATCAAATCTCTCATAATATATAACTACAATTCAAATTATATACTATCATATTGCAAGCAAAAAGAAAGCCTGTTTCCTCATTAAAGACAAGGCAATCCATATATTCCAAAACAAGGTGTTCACTTAAAGGAGCCCCAGCCCCTGGAGCAGCTGCGCAAATCACATAAACAAAGCAAGAAAACATCAGGCGCTGCTCCAGGCTGGCATCACCATGACCTTCCTCTCAGGCTGGCCCGGGAGTGGCTGAGGTAGAAGCACCAGGAGACTGAGGATGCACCAGGGGAGTCAGCTTTGTGGTCCAGGGAGATGTCTCTGATGCCCGAGGCATCCGTGATGTTCCCTTGTGACAAACCACGCAGAACCACACGCAGGCTTGTCATGTCTGCGTTTAGGTGGACCCTGATGGGTTCAGTCGACTCAACCAGCCAGTAGGACAGTCAACCCTCAGTGACTAGACATAGGGCACCCCCCTCACTCTCCCAGCGAGAAGACCCCACAAAAAAGTTTTCAGGCAACTTCCATATACACAATTTCCCACATGTAAATGAATTAGTCAAATGGTATCTAAATTAGTACTATGAGATCTAAGACATGATTTCATTACACCTCCGTATTTAAAATCACGTTTCATACGATAACATATTACCTTACAAATAGGTCGTGGTTCAGAGCCCAGACTCTGAAACCAACTGCCTGGATTCAAATCTCAGCTCCTGGGCTTCCCTGGTGGAGTGTTGGTTGAGAGTCCGCCTGCCGATGTAGGGGACACGGGTTCGTGCCCCGGTCCGAGAAGATCCCAGGTGCCGCGGAGCAGCTGGGCCCGTGAGCCATGGCCGCTGAGCCTGCGCGTCTGGAGCCTGTGCTCCGCAACGGGAGAGGCCACGACAGTGAGAGGCCCACGTACCGCAAAAAAAAGAGGGGGGAAATCTCAGCTCCACTTTTTACTACTAGGTTTTGGGTATTTCCTCAACATTGTGGGCCTCAGTTTCTTCATGTGTAAAACATGGGTAAGTACAGTACCCAGCTCGCAGTGCCGCTGAAGTATGAAATGAGTTAGAAACACGTAAAGCCCTTAGAACATCATCCACTTAGTGGAGTACATGGGTTCGTTAAAAAACAGCGGTTTGTCACCAGCTCATCCCACTTCTCCACACATGGTTCTTGCTAGCCTCATTCCCTTCTCCATTACAAAACGCCCTTTTCTGCCTGACCTCCGAGACCCCTGCAGATCTCATGGTTGGGGGGGTATCCTCCACATTGCCACTCCCCCCTTGCAATAATCCTTTCAAATAAAGTTTCTCCTTACATAAGCCTGGAGACATTTGTTAATTTGACACCTGTTATCTAAAAGTACGTGTGTTTCATAAACAACGAGTTAATGTATAGCACCGGGAACTATGTTCAATATCTTGTAATCACCTATAATGCAACAGAATCTGAAATAATATACGTGTATAACTGAATCACTTTGCTCTACGCCAGAAACTGACACAATATTGTAAATCAACTATACTTCAATTTTTTAAAAAGTACGTGTTCCTCTGTACCTGGTAAACTAAAAGAACCGAAACAACACAAAACTTTCCTCCAAAAAGTAGTGGTTTCTTATCCATTCCCATATATTATAGAAACTTCTATTCAAACTCGTCACATGTGCCATTGACATCTGGGTTTGTCATCAGGGGAAGCACTTTTTTTTTAAACATCTTTATTGGAGTATAATTGCTTTACAATGGTGTGTTCGTTTCCGCTGTATAACAAAGTGAATCAGCTATATGTGTATATATATATCCCCATATCCCCTTCCTCTTGCATCTCCCTCCCACCCTCCCTATCCCACCCCTCTAGGTGGCCACAAAGCACCAAGCTGATCTCCCTGTGCTATGAGGCTGCTTCCCACTAGCTATCTATTTTACATTTGGTAGTGTGTATATGTCAGTGCCACTCTCTCACTTTGTCCCAGCTTCCCTTGCCCCTCCCCATCTGTGTCTTTATTCCTGTCCTGCCCCTAGGTTCATGAGAACCTTTTTTTTTTTTTTTTATATTCCATATATGCGTTTTAGCATACTGTATCTGTTTTTCTCTTTCTGACTTACTTCACTCTGTATGACAGTCTCTAGGTCCACCCACCTCACACCCTGAACACGCCCAATCTCATCTGATCTTGGAAGCTAAGCAGGGTCAGGCCTGGTTAGTACTTGGATGGGAGAAAGCACATATTAAGTTGAATGGCGTGGGTCTCTATCACGTTAATTCATTTACACCATTTGGATTCAATACTTTTTGAATCCAGGGGTGATGTCACAGAAAACTGAATGTCAAGGCAAGCATCTATGTGGGTATAGAACAGATGTGTTTTCCCATTTATCTGATCACTGCAAAGACCCCTTGTGGCTTCTCCAAGCCATCCTTAGCACCCATCATAATTTGGCCATCTCCTCAAGAATAACACTACACTTGTCTTCAATTCTCTTGCCTTTTTTTCCTACCAATTCTGCTCATCCCTGTAAGCATCCCAAACTAGCACTGACTGGGGTCACTGCGGGCTGATGTTGAGATGCTCTAGAAGAACTTTACTGAGAACCGCTTGGAGGCAGAGATCTTTCCTTTTACTTGAGCATCTGGGGTATACTTTGGCTTTTATGTTTTGTTCTCCCATTGCCATTTCTTGGGTGTCAGTTCCATAAACCATGGTGCATCCATCCAATGGGATACCATGCAGCCCTGGAAGGTGAAAGCTAGATCTGAACACAGTGGTCTGAAAAGTGACCGATGACCCAGCTGTCCGGGAACCACGATCCTCCGCGTGACCTGCATCCTAAGGAGGCACCAGAGGTGACTGCAGGAGCCACAGAGCTAGAAGCCACGCTGCCTACAGGCAAACCCCGGCTCCATCACAAGCTAACTATGAACTTGGGCAAGTCCTTCAAGCTTTGTGTGCCTCCAGTTCCCTAATTTGTAAAATGCAGATCATAATATCTACATCGGAGGAGTATGACAAGGATTAAATAAGCTACTATATTTAAAGTGTTTAGGAGAGTACCTGCCACACAGTAAGTACTATATAAATATCTCTTTCCTACCATTATTGTTACTATTACCGCATACATATATGCTCTCTGACTCCCTCCCTCCCTCCTTTCTTTTCTCCTTCCCCTCCCTCTCCCTGGCTCCCTCTCCCTTTCTCTCTCTCTCTCCCTCCCCCACCCCAATATACATCAATTTGTCCATAGTGATATTCTGAGAGAACAAAGATGGGGGTGGAGGGCTTCCCTGATGGCGCAGTGGTTGAGAGTCCGCCTGCTGATGCAGGCGACATGGGTTCGTGCGCCGGTCCGGGAAGATCCCACATACCGCGGAGCGGCTGGGCCCGTGAGCCATGG